>NW_028146764.1:244100-750100 GCF_055883805.1 Amblyomma maculatum | reverse complement strand
GTATAACGGTTATCCCCTAATGGTTCAAAATTTTTGTAACTAGCAGCTAGTTAGAGTTTATTATAGTAAAGCTTCAGACATAAATTTGTAAAATATTAGTTTGGAATAAAATTAGAATATTAAAACATTTTGAAACTAAAGGAGGCCTTGCCTCGGTAGGTCGCGAAGTTAGGGCCGCTCGTATATTGAGCGGGCCCTCCCTGGTCTGATATTGGCTGCGGCGGCCTAATTTTGATGCAGCTTTAATTTAACGATCACGCGTGAGAACTCGAGCAGTTGATTGGGTAAAGTTAATATTTTCGAAGCTCGATGCAATGTCTGGCATGTTTGCTGAACCCGCGACCACGATTCATGAGTTTTAATGAGTTAAAAACGATATTTATTATTAATAAAATCCCACTTGCTCTCTTAGTTATTCTCGCTAGATAGCAGTATGCGAAAATAAAATTAGGCCCCGCTGTTTTGCGGATACTCAGCCATGAATCGCTTTGAAGATGCCGCCGTTAGTAAATCAAAAGACACGTAACTTTGAGTTTCTTGACGATTAAAAGTGCTTCGATGCTGGGTTATGTTTTCTGAATATGGCGTGCGCGGCGCCCTGCAATTTGAAATGATTTATTTAATTGTTACCGTACAGCAACGCAGTCCTTTTCATTTCGCTTAGGGAAGCAATTTGACTGATTTAATTTATGTGCCGGTCAATAGTACTCTACAAGAAAAACCAGCTGAAGGGAAAGGAACGTCCAGCTTAGTCCTCAAATCGGGCCGTTACTCCCTAAGGGGAGCAACTGCGGCGAAAAGCGTGCCGTAATGTTTAGCCCTTGCTCGAAAAAGATTAATGAGAGCAGGAATGGAAGACGAACTATTCACTTGCTCCCTGGCCTATCCCCCGTCTCTCTTCCAACCTTTTTCGTTGCGTATTTCGGGTCCAGAGGATGTGTTTCTGGCTCGGTGGAAAAACCATGCATACTGTGTTTACAGCATGGGAAAGATAAGGGATTCCCTATCCTATTCATGATATCATCATCAGCCTGACTATACCCACTGCAGGGCGAAGGCCTCTCATATTTCTCCACTTAACCCGGTTCTGTGCTAGCTGCATCCACTTGACCCCTGCGAACGTCCTAACCTCATCCGCCCACCTAGCTCTCTGCTGCCCCCTGCTACGCTTTACTTCCCTTGGAATCAAGTTTGTTACCCTAAGCGACCATTGGTTATACTCTGTTCGCACTGCATGTCCTGCCCATGCCCAATTCTTCTTCTTAATTTCCACTAGAATTTCAGTAACTTGAGTTATTTCTCTGACCCACTCTGCACGCTTCCTATCTGTTAATGTTACCCCTACCATTTTTCTTTCCATAGGCCTCTGGGTTGTCCTAAACTTAAAAAGAACCCTCTTAGCTTCCATGTTTCAGCCCTATAGGTGAGTACAGGTAAGATGCAACTGTTGTATACTTTCTAGCGATACCGGTAAGCTGCTAGTCATAATCTGCGAGTGCTTGCCAAATGCGCTCCTTCCCAATCTTTTTCTTCTTGTTACTTTCTTTTCATGGTCTGGATCAGCGATTAGTACCTGTCCTAATTAGACATATTCGTCAACTACTTCCAGTTCTTCGCTGCCTAATGTAAACTGCTGTTTCTTCCCGAGGCTGTTAAACATTACCTTACTCTTCTGCATATTGATTTTTAAGCCTACTTTTCCACTTTTTTGGTCTAGGTCATCAATCATTATTTGCAATTCATCCCCCGATTTACTTAGCAAGGCAATATCATCAGGAAATCGCAGATTACTGAGGTATTCTCCATCTACCCTTATCCCTAACTGCACCCATTCCAAGTCTCTGAATACTTCCGCTAAGCAAGCTGTGAACAGTACTGGGGAGATCGTGACTCCTTGCCTAACAAATTTCTTTATGGGAATTTTGTTACTTTCGTGTATATATATATATATATATATATATATATATATATATATATATATATATATATATATATATATATATCTTGAAGGCTCCGCCTTCTAGAATACGGGTCCGCGAGCGATGGTCTCACCCGACGAGTGAAAACCAAGTCTTTCTTAAAAACACCGGTTTATTCCGGATTAACAGATAAGTATAAAATAGAAAAGAAACAGCATTGGTCAAAGCTGCGCTGGAAACATTCCGTCGAAGTGCGCGACAATGGACTATGCAGAATAAAACGAAACAAGGGTCAGGGCTTCACCGCGACAACACAAAACACACTGCGGCGCGGATAGCGCGAGTAATAGGGCCAAAGCGTTGATCACGGTACAAAAGCATTGCTACTCGCGTGGCATCACTCACACTAACACTCTTAAGGCTTCTTTGCAGGCGCCGCTTCCGTCTTCGCCTCGCAGGACTCCGCTCCGTCGTCCGTGTACATCCCGCCGGCTTGGGACGCTGCCACGCCGCCCCTCTATGGCCGGCCGCCCGGCGAAAAAGCCACGAGCCCTGCTTCCGACGCGCTTATCTACCCTCTGTCTCGCGCTGATAACATGCCGCCCCCGCTCCGGGCCGCTCGCTTATGCGTACTCGCGCTGCCCGGGCGGACACCAACACAAACAGAAAAAAGCACGCGCGGCTCGAAACGCTAGAAGGGGCTGTGGGGCCCCACACTCCCCCCCCCCCCCCCCCCCTCTCAAGACTGGACACCTCCCGAGGTGTAAAACAAAAATAACGCGGGATAAGGACGGAACTGGCACTGCTGCTGGCGGGGCGCATGCTTGGAGGTATCCGCCGAGCGTGGGTACCCATTATGCCTGGTAGGTCAAGAGGTTCTATGTGGCTAGTGGACGGCCGTGGTAAGCTTGGAGATCGGCCACGTTGACTGGTCCTGCTTCTCGACCACCCTGCACATGGCGAATAAAGTAAGAAAGCCGAGACGCGAGCTTTGTTATCGTGTAAGGGCCAATCCATCGTGGAGCGAGAGAAGCAGCAAACCCCTTTTGCTGCATCACTTAGTGGGTGCGTGCGGCGAAGGACTTTGTCGCCGACTGTGAATTCCGAAGGTCGCCTTCCCTTGTTGTACTGGTTCAGTGTTCCAGGCGGGCAAGGTCCAAGTTTTCCCTTGCCTCCTTCAGAGTCTCGGCCAAGCGGCTGGAAAGATCATGCGCAAATTTAGAATGGCTAAGACCCGGTAAATCAGAGCCATTCAGAGCATGCTCAATAGGGAACCTGAGCTCACGACCAAGGAGAATGGCTGCTGGCGTAAAACCTGTTGACAGGTTTACCGTGGTTTTTGTGGCGAAGGCCATCTCCTGGATACGAGTGTCCCAGTCCTTGTGCCGCTCCGTGAATGCCACCATCATAGTCTTGAGATTTCGATTCACTCGCTCTGAATTGTTTGCTTGAGGATGGTAGGGCGTAGCCTTTTTGTGCTGCACGCCAAGATCTTTGCAAGTGGCAGTGAATATCCTACCGATGAAATACGTGGCATTATCAGTGATAAGCTGAGCTGGGAAACCAAAGCGAGTGAATGTTTTTAGTAGCTTATCCCAAATTATTTTCGAGTCTAGCCTACTAAGGGGATACAATTCTACCCATTTCGAGAAATGATCAGTGATTACTAACAAGTAGCGATTCTCTTTTATTGATCTGGAATAGGGACCCATTATGTCGCAAGCTAAAATTTGCCATGGGTATCGGCTCTCTACAGGTTGCATGAGGCCCGGTGGTTTCCCTCCCCTCGGCTTCGCGGTCTGGCAGGTATGACAAGTGTGGACCAATGTCAGGACATCCCTTCTCATGCGGGGCCATGTTGCAACGAGACACAATTTGTCATATGTTTTCTTGCCATCGCTGTGACCTGCGAGGCGTGTATCGTGGAAGTGCTCTAGAAAATGCTTACGTAGGCCCTTAGGAACGACCACACGAAATGCGGACTCACCACTCTCGGTGTCCGCAGCAGGTATATACCGCAGGATCAAGCCATCTTCTGCTTCCACATAGCTGTCGTAGCTTCCGTTAAGCGCCCGGCTCCCTGCAGGATTGGCGCTGTTCAGGCTTTGGCGTATCTGGTTGCACTGTTCGTCTGAGAGCTGAGCGTCAGGGAGCTGTTGACGGGACACTTGTGTGCCCCAGGTGTCGGCAGGAGCTGTCACAGCATGGACCGCGGGTGTTCGCTCTCCCTCACCAGGAAGTGGAGCTCGTGAGAGGGCATCGGCCGCTTTGTTGAAAGTGCCTCTTCTGTATTCTACCCTGTAATTATACTTTTGGAGAGCGAGTGACCAGCGGGCTAGACGGCCAGCTGGATTTCGCAACCTTGAAAGACACGATAGGGCCTGGTGGTCGGTCTGAATAGTGAATTCTGCGCCATCGAAATACATGCCAAATTTCTTGAAGGCAAGCACAATCGCGAGACACTCTTTCTCTGTCACAGTATAGTTCCTTTCCGGTGCCGTAAGTGTATGACTAGCAAACACCAATGGGCAAAGCTTTCCTTGATGTTCGTGAAGCAATACCGCCCCAATTCCGTACTCACTTGCATCCGTTTGTACTGTGAATGGCCGGTTAAAATCTGGAAGCCGCAGGCGTGCAGTATCCGTGGTGGCTGCAGACAGTGATCGGAATGATCCCTGCTCGGGTTCTGTCCATGACCAGCGGGCACCTTCCGAAGGAGCTGATGGAGGGGTCACGCCAGGTCAGCGCAGTCCGGGATGAAGTGGCGGTATAATCCCACCATGCCCAAGAAACGCTGGAGGCTCTATGTTGGTGGGGAGAGCTGCAGAATGGCTTGAATCTTCTCTTCATCCGGGCGAACTGTGCCCTGTTTCACAATGAACCCAAGAAGGTTGATTGTGCTTGTCACTAACTGAACCTTGCCGGGGTTAATGGTGATGCCCGCCTTCTGCATTCGTTGGAGGGCATTTGTTAGATGAAGGAGGTGCTCTTCTAAGCTTTCTGAGAACACTACTACGTCATCCATGTAGGCCATAGCGTAGTTAAATTTAGCGTCTCCGAGCACAATATCCATTACCCGTTGAAAAGTAGCAGGTGAATTGCTCAACCCGAAAGGCAATCGCACAAATTCGAACAGTCCTCGGTGGCAAGTGAAAGCCGTTTTCTCAATGTCGCAGCGGTCAATCGGGATTTGCAGAAATCCCCTACTGCAGTCAAGAGTTGTAAAAAATTTTGCTGACCCAAGTGAGTACATGACAAAGTCAACAGACAGAAAAGGGTAAGAGTCTCGCACTGTCACAGCATTCAGACGTCGATAATCGACACACAACCGTGCTGTTCCATCCTTCCTAGGCGCGAGAACAACAGGAAACGCCCAGGGGCTTTTTGATGGTCTCACCGCACCGGTAGCCACCATTTCGTCGAGGGCCCCATCCAGGAGCGCTCGCTTGTGGACACTCAAGGGCCTTGGATTGAATCTTATTGGACGAGCATCGCCGGTGTCGATCCTGTGGGTTAGTACGTTGGCCTTCCCCGGAGCCTCCGTGAACATTGCTGCAAAGGGCCTGAGCATTGTCTCGATTCTGCTTTTTTCCGCTGGTGACCCCGTGAAGGAATTCAAAACGGTTAGAATACCACTTCCTGTGATATTGGTCGAATGGCCGTTCGTGGCAAGCAACTGTGACTGTGGCTCAGCGGCCTTAGTCTTGAACTGAAATGCTTCTGTACCGGTGCCATACCGGTAGGTTCCCTTATCGAGATCCATCACGATTCCTGTCTGCACTATGAAGTTACGGCCTAGTATGACTGGCCAGGATAGTCCGGGGAGGTGTAAGAAACGCTGTCTAATCTTTCGACCATTTATAGTAACTGTTAGGCGAGCTGCTGAGGTTGCGGGTACTATGTGAGTCGACGCCATTCGAAGGTTAGTGTTTACACTCCGCAACCGGACGCGTTTTGTCTCAAAGGAATTCTTCACCTGATCGCCGAAGACTGACACCGTAGACCCTGTGTTTAAAAGGGCTGGAAGTTCCAGTCCAGCCATTTTGACCAAGACCAGCGGGGTCTTGTCTGGTTGGCTTTCCTCAAAAGAAGTTGACGGGACTGCACTCACCGAGTGTTTGTAGGGTTTCTCGGGGTCTGCCTCACGCATAGCAGGTTGTGATGATGGCACCAGCATCAATGGCACCTGGGTCGAAGGCCCCTGGGTCCGTTCAGGCCGGAAAGGTAGCGACTGGATCAGCTCTCCCGGTAGTTGGCCACGTCTGTGCGGCCTGGCCGCTGGATGGTGTTATGACCAAAACACCCTCCCCTGCGTTGTCCTGAATCTACGAGTCGTAGGACAAGTTGTGCCCGGGGGCGACACCCACTTCTCACCTGATGGCGACACCGTTGCACCCGGTGGTGACACCCACGCTGCACCCGTAGGTGACATCAACGTTGCACCCGGTGGTGACACCCACGCTGCACCCATAGGTTAATGGTAGCCGGCAGCCGCTGCAGGTGATGTCCGGGATTGGCGCGCTCCGACGTGGGGTGTCCCAACTGCTGCCACACAACGGGTCCCAGCGCCTGCGTATGGCAAGAGGACACGGGGCCCCGTCTGACATGTCACCCCATGAAATCTGCTCGTCACCTGAGTAGACGCATCAGGGCTTGTGACTCCGTGCAAGCCGCCAGCCCCCGTACGGCAGCCTGGCGTCTCCAGGCTGCGTGCTGCAGGCCACGCACAGGACGGCTCAAGGCAAGTCTCTGCAGGGGGAGGTGGTTTGTACTGGAGCTCCGCCAGGAAAGATGCCTCGATGCGGGATGCTTCTCTAGCCATGTCATCGAAGTCCGCGAACTGGCGACGCCGGAGATATGGCTGGTACCTTGGATGACACCGATGTATAGCATGAGCCACCTTCTCTGGTTCCTGAACTGCAGGATCTGCTCGCTCATGCAGCTCTTGAAAATTGCGCAAAAACTTTAGCAAACCCTTGTTTTCGCCTTGCGTCCTGGTGCAAAGCTTGTCTTTAATACGGATGTCATAGTCAGGCGGCAAAAACTCTTCTCGAAAACGGTGTATAAAATCCTGTTTTGTTGTGAACGGCCGCTGTCTACGCCTCCAGGTTGCTGCGGAACCTAACAAAGCTACGGGAAGCACATGCGTGACCAGAGCGCTGTCCGAAATTTCCATTGCAATCTGATAATCGTCGATTTCATAAAGAAAATTGCAAACAGATTTCTTGTCGGGATATCCTTCAAACCTTGGCACGGCCAAATTCAGCCGCAGCTGATTATCGCAATACAAGGGAGTGGGCGTTAACGAAACTGCCTCGCTTCCTACCATTTCTCTGAAATGTGCCTTTGATTCAAGTAGCTCGAACAGGAGGCCAAGAATTCCGCTACAAATATCCGACGGTTCGCTTTTCCTGTCTTCTGATTGCTCATGCTCGGAACCCGCCTGTGTGGGAGGGCGAACTGTCTCCGTTAACTGGGCGCTTGCGCCCGGTAAGTCCGACATCGCTACGCACGAAACTGCATGAACCTCAAATTGGTACACTCGCGGGGCAAGCCAAAGGTCCAGCAGAAATCAACTTGGGTGCCAAATGAAGGCTCCGCCTTCTAGAATACGGGTCCGCGAGCGATGGTCTCGCCCGACGAGTGAAAACCAAGTCTTTCTTAAAAACACCCGTTTATTCCGGATCAACAGAAAAGTATAAAATAGAAAAGAAACAGCATTGGTCAAAACTGCGCTGGAAACATGCCGTCGAAGTGCGCGACAATGTACTATGCAGAATAAAACGGAACAAGGGTCAGGGCTTCACCGCGACAACACAAAACACACTGCGGCGCGGACCGGGCGAGTAAAAGGCCAAAGCGTTGATCACGGTACAAAAGCATTGCTACTCGCGTGGCAGCACTCACGCTAACACTCCTAAGGCTTCCTTGTAGGCGCCGCTTCCGTCTTCGCCTCGCAGGACTCCGCTCCGTCGTCCGTGTACATCCCGCCGGCTTGGGACGCTGCCACGCCGCCCCTCTCCGGCCGGCCGCCGGGCGAAAAAGCAACGAGCCCTGGTTCCGACGCGCTTATCTACCCTCTGTCTCGCCATAGAGAAAGAGATTGGTAAAGAGCGGACACTCCCATAGGGCCCAGCGGCTCATTTGACTGTAGTGCACCAAGCGGCCGGCGGCAACTACATCCGGTCTTGCTGAAGGGCGCGCGATTTGAATGCTAGCCAGGCGCTGCGCCCTTCCCTGCCCTTTTGGCGCATTATTTTGGTTTTAAATGGTCTGCTAGTGTTTCTATTTATTTTCAGCAGGCATAAAAACAGGAAAAGTAGATTCCCAGTCCTCTAAACTGCCCATCAACGAAGCTGCGTCACAACCTTTGCAAAACAGTAGTGCAGAAAAGACGCCAAGTGCTTCGTGAAATGAATTTATTTTGCTGCATATAAAACACGAGATGCAACAGATGTAGACGGATGCATTGACAATATTTGACACACATTAGGCGATGTGCACAATACAGAAAAATAAAAATACACAAGGGGAGAAACAGCACTTAGGTAGAGACAAAAAATAGCATAACTGTTTTCCGAATTATTGCAAATGATATATAACAAAACAGGCATTATACATAAACTACACAGTCCTAGTCGCGGCTACCTTAGCAAGGGTAACTTGTATTGTCCAGGGCAGAGAGGAGTACTGACGCTTGAGGAAAGGCCACACCATTCACTCGTCGCATCTGCCGTGCTTCGGCTGCAGTCCGTCGGTCCATGCAGTGCTGTTGGAAAAGGAATGAACAGGATGCAAAAGGTTGCAATGAAATGTAAGGCCACTGCACCGCGCACACATCTGTGCATGTGGGTGGGTACTGAAAACTTGGTGAGCAGCTGTTATGATCCAGAACAAAAAAGCTGTCATTCGTAAAATTGATACAAAAGCTACTCTTGCAACGTAGAGGTCAGGAAATGCAGGCTAACCGAACCTATCTGAAAATGCATGTCTACAGAGCGTGAAATAACAGCCACTAAACTAACAATAATCTTCAAGAGCACTGAACAGCTGAAGCAATGAAGCTTGCCGCATAATAAAACATTTTTCACTTTAACGTTGTCCTATTAAATGTAATGCGACACCACGCAAAACTATCCGTTCGCAAAACCGCGGCCGGCGAGCACGCCATGTTGGCTTGCCTTTCATACGCGACTTTGTGAAGCGCAGACCACCGCGCTGAGCTAAACTGCCCGAAATGCCTCGCAGTTTCACAAAAATGCAACATTTCTCACCTTGCGGTTGCCCTGTTAAACGCGACACCACGCAAAACTAGCCGTTCGCAAAACCTCGCGCCATGTCACATGTCATCGCGGCCGGCGAGCCATATTGGCGAGCGCCTTGTCATGCCTGCTGGCTGCCCTTCATGTGCGACTTTGTGAAGCGCAGACCGCCGTACTGAGCTAAACTGCCTGAAATACTGCGTAGTTTGACAAGAAAGTCAAGAATGAAACGTTTCTCACTTTACCGTTGCTCTGCTAAACGCGACACTTGGCAAAACTAGCCGTTCGGCAAACTGCGTCACCATGTCCGCACCGGCCGGCGAACACGCCATTTTGGCGCAACGGCGTGCCTTGATGCCTTCACATGCCACTTTGTCAAGCGTTACGAGCTAAACTGTTCAAAATGAAGCTGTTTCCCGAGAACACAACATATTACACCTCGCTGTGGTTGGGAACCGCCAGAGTTACGGCGTAACGAACTGCGCCTGAACAGCTGGCGCGGCTGTTCACGAGCTGCGAAACTTATTGGCACCGGCCGGCATGGTCAGCGTAAACTGCTTGAAATGCAGCGTAGTTAAGCGAAAAACGTTGCTCACCTTGCCGTCGTTTCAAACCGCTGTCGTTCCGCGCAGCAGCCCACGAGAGGTCTGTGCCGCACAAGCGCGGCGAGGCACGAGCACACAACCGCTCCCTTCGACAACTTCTTGTCGTCTGCTCCAGCGAGTGCCGTCGCGCGCGCGCCCGCGCATGCGCACGTTGGTGCCGCCATCCATCAATCGGCGGCAGCGCAAAAAGTTGCGCGTCATTTCCTGGGGCCAGTTTTCGCCGAGTGACCGCTCTTTACCAATCTCTTTCTCTATGGTCTCGCGCCGATAGCATGCCGCCCCCGCTCCGGGCCGCTCGCTCATGCGTACTCGCGCTGCCCGGGCGGACACCAACACAAACAGAAAAAAGCGCGCGCGGCTCGAAACGCTAAAAGGGGCTATGGGGCCCCACAATCTATATATCTTCCGGCACTTTCGCGTACCTATCGTCTACCCCTGATTTCGCAATGCCTGCATCACCGCCAAGGTTTCAACTGAGCAAAATGTTTTTTCGTAATCAATGAATTCTATGTATAAGGGCTCGTTATATTCCGAGCATTTTTCTATCACCTGGTTGACGGTAGGGATATGATCGATAGTAGAGCACCGTTTCCATAAACCTGTTTGATCCTTTGCTTGTTTGCAGTCTAAGGTTGTCCTGATTCTATTAGCGATTACCTCAGTAAATACCTTATAGGTATTTACTGAGTAGTAACCTATAGTAAACTGATTGGTCTAATTATTAAGGCCCTTAGCGTCCCCTTTCTCATGAATGAAAATAATGTTTGCATTCTTCCATTGTTCCGGTACCATCGATGACACAAGGCACCGCGTATACAGAGGCCTGTTTTTCTAGCTCGATATCCCACCGTCCTTCAACAAATCTGTAGTTATCTGGTCCACTCCAGCTGATTTCTCCATTTTCATGGTTTCTAATGCTTCCTTGACCTCGGCCTTCGTCACTGGTGGAATGTCTGACTGTATCTCCCTACCGTCAATCGTACTACGGTCCTGACTACTTTGGTTACTGTAGAGATCTGTATAGAACTCCTCGGCCACTTTGACTATCTTGTCCATATTCCTGATGGCGTTGCCCGCTTGTCCCTTATAGCATACGTCTGGTTTTTGCCTATGCCCAATTTCTTCTTTACTGCTTTAAGGCTTCCCCAGTTCTTTACAGCAGGCTCCTCCATGTTATACTTCCTTATATCGGCCACCTTGCGCGTATTGATTAGCTTTGATATCTCGGTCAATTCTATCTGGTCTGTTGGATTGCAATCTTTCATACTCTGCCGTTTCTTAATCAAATATTTCGTCTGCTTAGACAGCTTACCGGTATCCTCTCTAACTATCCTACCGTCTACTTCTACAGTGTACTCAGTAATGATATCTCTGAAATTATTGTTCATTGCTTCTTGGGTAATGTTGCCATCTTCGGTTACAGCTTAATATCTATTCTGTAGCGAGATCCTGCACTCTTCTGCCCTCCCCCGCACCGCTAATTCTTTGATGTGTTTCTTTCTTACTAATCTGTTGCGTTCCTTCTTCAAATTTAGGCTAATTTGGGACCTCACTATTCTGTGGTCACTGCATCGCACTTTCCCGATTACCTTTCATCATCATCATCATCATCAGCCTGATTATACCCACTGCAGGGCGAAGGCCTCTCCCATGTTTCTCCACTTAACCCGGTTCTGAGCTACCTGCATCCACTTGACCCCTGCGAACTTCTTAATCTCATCCGCCCACCTAACTTTCTGCCGCCCCCTGCTACGCTTTCCTTCCCTTGGAATCCAGTTTGTTACCCTCAGTGACCATCGGTTATCCTCTCTTCGCACTACATGTCCTGCCCATGTCCATTTCTTCTTCTTAATTTCCACTAGAATGTCGGTAACTTGAGTTATTTCTCTGACCCACTCTGCACGCTTTCTATCTCTTAATGTTACCCCTACCATTTTTCGTTCCATAGCCCTCTGGGTTGTCCTCAACTTAAGTAGAACTCTCTTGGTTAGCCTCCACGTTTCAGCCCCATAGGTGAGTACAGGCAAGATGCAACTGTTGTATACTTTCCTCTTGAGCGATACCGGTAAGCTGCTAGTCATAATCTGCGAGTGCTTGCCAAATGCACTCCATCCCAATCTTATTCTTCTTGTTATTTCCTTTTCATGGTCCGGATCAGCGGTTACTACCTGTCCTAAGTAGACATACTCGCCTACTACTTCCAGTATTTCGCTACCTAATGTAAACTGCTGTTCCTTCCCGAGGCTGTTGAACATTACCTTAGTCTTCTGCATATTGATTTTCAAACCTACCTTTCTACTTTTCCTGTCTAGGTCATCAATCATTATTTGCAGTTCATCCCCCGAGTTGCTTAGCAAGGCAATGTCATCAGCAAATCGCAGATTACTGAGGTATTCTCCATCTACCCTTATCCCTAACTGCTCCCATTCCAAATCTCTAAATACTTCCTCTAGACAAGCTGTGAATAGTACTGGGGAGATTGTGTCTCCTTGCCTAACACCTTTCTTTATGGGAATTTTGTTACTTTCTTTATGCAGAACTATGGTTGCTGTGCTGCCACTATATATATCTTCCAGCACTTTCACGTACGGCTCGTCTACCCCCTGATTTCGCAATGCCTGCATCACCGCAGAGGTTTCAACTGAGTCAAATGCTTTTTCGTAATCAATGAATGCTATGTATAAGGGCTGGTTATATTCCGAGCATTTTTCTATCACCTGATTGATGGTATGGATATGATCGATAGTAGAGTACCGTTTCCGAAACCCTGCTTGATCCTTTGCTTGATTGCAGTCTAAGGTTGTCCTGATTCTATTAGCGATTACCTTAGTAAATACCTTATACGTAACAGACAGTAAGCTGATTGGTCTGTAATTTTTAAGGTCCTTAGAGTCCCCTTTCTTGTGAATGAGGATAATGTTTGCATTCTTCCATGGTTCCGGTACCGTCGATGACACCAGGCACTGCGTATACAGGGTGGCCAGTTTTTCTAGCACGATATCCCCCCCGTCCTTCAGCAAATCTGTAGTTATCTGATCCTCTCCAGCTGATTTCCCCCTTTTCATAGTTTCTAGTGCTTTCTTGACCTCGTCCTTCGTCACTGGTGGAACGTCTGACTGTTTTTCCCTACCGCCAATCTCATTACGGTCCTGACTACTTTGGCTACTGTAGAGATCTGTATAGAACTCTTCGGCTACTTTGACTATCTTGTCCATATTAGTGATGACGTTGCCCGCCTTGTCCCTTATCGCATACATCTGGTTTTTCCCTATGCCCAATTTCTTCTTTACCGCTTTAAGGCTTCCCCCGTTCTTTACAGCATGCTCAATTTTCTCCATGTTATACTTCCTTATATCGGCTACCTTGCGCTTATTGATTAGCTTTGATATCTCGGCCAATTCGGTCCGGTCTGTTGGATTGGAAGCTTTCATACTCTGGCGTTTCTTAATCAAATCTTTCGTCTCCTTAGACAGCTTACCGGTATCCTCTCTAACTATCCTACCGCCCACTTCTACCGCGCACTCAGTAATGATATCTCTGAAGTTATTGTTCCTAGCCTCTAGGGTAATGTCACCATCCTCAGTTAGAGCTGAATACCTATTTTGTAGCGAGATCCTGAACTCTTCTGCCCTCCCCCGCACCGCTAATTCGTTGATGGCTTTCTTTCTTACTAATCTGTTGCGTTCCTGCTTCAGATTTAGGCTAATTCGGGACCTCACCATCCTGTGGTCACTACATCGCACTTTCCCGATTACCTCTACATCCTGCACAATGGCGGGGGTTGAACACATTATGAAGTCGATTTCATTTTTAGTCTCTCCGTTAGGACTTTTCCATGTCCATTTCCGGTTCTTCCGTTTGCTGAAGAAGGTATTCATGATTCGGAAGTTATTGCGCTCTGCAAACTCAACTAGTAACTCCCCCCTGCTATTCCTAGAACCAATGCCATAGTCACCTACTGCCTTGTCTCCTGCCTGTTTTTTCCCTACCTTGGCATTGAAGTCGCCCATTAGTACAGTATACTGCGTCTTTACTTTTCGCATTGCCGATTCTACATCTTCATAGAAGCTTTCAACTGCCTGGTCATCGTAACTACATGTAGGTGCATAGGCCTGTATAACCTTCAGTTTATACCGCTTATTAAGCCTAATTACGATGCCTGCAACCCTCTCATTAATACTATAGAATTCATCTATATTACCCACTATATCCTTATTGACAAGGAAACCTACTCCTAGTTGTCGCCTCTCTGGTAAACCTCGATAACATAGTACATGCCCATCCTTCAGTACAGTATATGCCTCATTCGGCCTCCTAACCTCACTAAGCCCTATGACATCCCATTTCATGCCCTCTAGTTCCTCTAACAGCACTGCTAGACTAGCTTCACTAGCTAGGGTTCCCTTACATTACCTTTACATCTTGCATAATGGGGGGTTGAACACAGTATGAAGTCAATTTCATTTTTAGTCTCCCTGTTGGGACTTTTCCATGTTCATTTATGGTTCTTCAGTTTGCCTCAAAAGCAAAAAACAAAGGCAGATGTATAGTTGCGCACAACTCGTAACGTTATCGGCGGTAAGCCAAAGCACACAATCTAACCTGCCAGACATGTGACTCAAATTATTAATGAGAGTCAACCGTCGTTGCACATTACACATAGCTTGCTTTTGAATTCCTTGATATCGTCGGGAAGTATCAGTGTACTAGGAAGGCAGTTCCACTTCGATGCTGTTTCAGCTATAAAGGAATATAAGGGGAAACTAAAAAAATTAGTATTCCCACTATAGAACAGTTATTGATACACGATGCGACATATACCAGGGCGTGATAAGTCAATTTTTGGAGGTTGGATTATTGTGATAAATTTCAAAGAAAATACATAACGGGAGATTTTCTGTCATTGCGACAAAGGTGCTAGTGACGCTGTAGCTTTCATGAGTGTCACGCTCTAAAAACAAACATAAACCCGAGAATAAAACGTTATTAACATAGTCTTTGCTCCATGCGCACAAGCTGTGTTGGCTGAAGTCCGCTGCATAGGAAAACGTCATGATCTCTATTCCAGAATCTCCAGCTACATTGCGCAAACGAAGTCTAGAAAAAGCTTTATGTAGCCATTGGGTAACGCTGCTAGTGCGGGCCAGCCACTTCACAGTTACATGCAATGCACGGGTCACGGGCTTAAATAACAACATCATCAACACAAGATATTGTGTAATGATGGTAAATTATCGCGCGTGGCTTGTTTCGTCAGCTAAAGATCACTACTTGTAATTAGCAATATAAATAATACGTTTTAATGTTATGTAAAGAAAAAGATGACCTGACGCGAGCACCAGCTGTTTGAGCCAACCTGCAAACGCCTACCTTGACCTAACCCGAGAAAGCGAACTCGCACTACAATAAAGCCCGTTATAATCTTGGTGGAGGAGGAGGACGAGGAGCAGGAAAAAAACTTTTATTTAGCGCATTACTAGCGTCAAGAATGCCCTGGACTAGGGTAAGTAAGGCCAACTGATATTTCAGCTGATCAGAGGCTAACCAAGCCCACCACATTGTGGGAGGAGTTGATTTAATTGCGGCAGGGCATGAAAAAATGCAATTTTCTAAGTCTCCATAGTCTTCAGAACAATTTGGGCATGCCAGGAATGTCCGATTGGAGCCGGAAAAGCTTAATGGCAGGCCCGAAAATAATATTGTGGAGTGCAAGTTACAATGCCCAAACCAACGAATGAACAGGTTGGCGTCTCTGAAGTTTTTGTAGGCTCTATTACTACTTTTTCTAAAAGTGGTCGCTGCTCAATGAAACCATCTGAACCACGGGGAAGAATTGTCTGAGGTGCTCGGTTGCTGTCAAGTAGCCGGTAACTTGAATATCGTGATTTTTTAGTTGTTGTGAGCTATGGATGGGTACTCCGCTTCTCATTCAGACCTCTAGAATTTTCAGATTTCAAGTTGCACAAGTCCTTTGTCATTCGATTCCTGAAGAGGAGGTCTTACCGGTTTCCTCTATTCACATTCCCCACCTTGTGTCAAGGAGTTCTCTCGACACTGTCTGGTAAGGGATCTATTCGAAAGGCGTTTTCACATATAGTTTGAGAATTAAGATTTTGTTCCACTTGTTGACAATGTCACTGACTTCCTCTTTCAGTAGTAATAGGGCACACTAAGTTATAGGTTCGGCAATTACGTGACGCCTACGCACTCGAAGGTGTAGAGGATACTGTCCGCTTTTCGGTGGAGGCGAAAAGCAAGGCGCCCGTGTGCTGTGCGATGTCAGTGCACCTTAAAGAACCCCAGGTGGTCGAAATGTACGGAGTCCTCCACTACGGCGTCTCTCATAGCCTGAGTCGCTTTGGGACGTTAAACCCCACAAAACCAAACCAAACCAAACTTTTATGTAGTGTTGTAGAAAACAAAATAGAGAGCAGAATATGTGTAAGCGAAGATATCGCTTGGCAGTTTTCATGCTCTAGCAGGCCACTGGCCGTTTCCGCCTTTTGTAGGTCGTGGTGAGTGTAGTCGTTCCATCAGAGCATAAGTATATCCGGGTAAGGCAATAGTCGAAAAAAAGCGGCACAGAAAATGAAGGTATCATCTTCGCTATACTAGGCCATAGCGCCATTAAGATAACAGCGCAAACTGCGCAGTCACAGGCCTCAATGATACGATGGTGTGACATGGCATTGCAGAAAGCGGGAGTGAACAGTAGAATGTGCGTCAGCAGGGATCTTGTGCCGATTTGTAAGCTTAAAAGAAAAACATGCACTTTCTTTCTGACACTACCGTATCGTCTAATCCATAATGCAAAAAAAAAAACAGTTTAGCCACAGAATAGTAATTGAATCCAATGTGAGTAGCTTACGATGCTGTAAAATTTAGTATGCTTTTCTATTATTGAAGATGCCCTATGAGATTTGAAATGCATGTCCTAGAGGCAATGAAAGCTCAATATTGTCCCTGGTGTTATGGACATTTATTTGCACAACACATTTTTGTTTCGTATTCAAAACCTCCTGCAAGAACATTCACATTTTCATGTTCGTGCTCTTCCAGTCTCAAATTAACTTTGCAAGGAGGCATTAATCAGAGTTATTGTGACACACCAAAGCTTTTTCCAGATATTTAGTTCTACTAGTTGCCGACATCTAAGTGGAGAAATTATTATGGTAAAATGTTCTAAATGCTGCGTGTTTACATTTTTGTCTGCTGGGCTTCGCACAGAGTGTGGAAGATACATGCATTGGTGAATAGCGTACTTCTGCGGAAAGGAAAGCGGTGTCTGTGTGGTATCGCTAAAAATATGCATGTCTTTACGTCAGTGTGTTGAATGTGATCATATCAGGAAAATTGCAATAAGTGAGCACACAGCGAAGGCACGATAAATATTGCATTCCCCAAGAAGGAGAGAGATGAGGCAGAAATGTTACCGCGCACGTGCCAGTCAAAACTACTTGTTCTTTACGTCTGGGTACACTCTAAGTTCAGGCAGAAAAATGAAATGTCAGGCAGCCCTTTGAATATTTGCTTTTTATAGCCTAAGTATTCTTGAAGCTGGCTACACGGCCAGTTCTTGGTCTCTCCTAAGATCAAAATTCTATTAGCCAGTGACGACGGGGCTAAAAGACTTTACGTTCACTACAATAACTTCCAACTGCCATACATTTCGTTACTCCTTTTATATATTTCAGGTAAAACTGTGCTTCATTGTAAACGAAGGAAATGCTACTTCAATTCTGGCAACCTTAGGAAGCAGCATTTTGGATATAAAATATATTGTTACGAAGCGGCAAGCCGATGAAGACAGGAGACAGAACATGACCGATGACGATGGTAGATGACGTTTAATGAATGTTCGAGGGCCTAGCGTGAGCGCTCCTGCCCGCGCCACTGCCCGCTTCTTCTTCCTTGTCGTCCGTAACACGACCCGGGGCCACCGAGCGATCGTCCCGATCGTGGACGAGGAAGTTTAGCGATGTTAATGATTTTATGGCATGATGATGGGCGTGTCTGGATGCTTGAAGAAGAGGAAGAAGGAAGAATAGAACGGCTTGCCGGTACGATGTCTGATGCGTGGGTGATCCGCCTCCCTTGGAGCTGTCAACCATCCGGGACCAGAGTCCATGGGACCGATGGCTCGAGGTCCCGTCGGGCAGCTTAGGCGGGGGTTGCGTGTTCGTGTCCATCGGTTCCTTCGGGTCATTCGGGTCTTTCGGGTTCTTCGTCTCGGTTCTGATTCGTATGTCTGTTCTCCTTGTCTTCAGGTCCGGGCTGGGGTCTGGGCTGTGGTAGTTGTTCAGGTCTGGGCTTGAAGGGCTGGGGCGAAGCTGCTCGGCGATGTCCCTGGGCCCTCGGTGATGGTCCCGGCTTGAAGATGGCCTCGATGCTCCAAGGCGAGGATGGGGATGTCGTACGCCGCACCTCCAACCAAATGTTACGAAGCGGCAAGCCGATGAAGACAGGAGACAGAACATGACCAATGACGATGGTAGATGACGTTTAATGAATGTTCGCGGGCCTAGCGCGAGCGCTCCTCGCGCTCCTGCCCGCGCCACTGCCCGCGCCACTGCCCGCTTCTTCTTCCTTGTCGTCCGTAACAACATCTAAACACTAACATGTGTTATTGATTGCGAATTTTTAAATTTTCTGCAAATATCAGATGCTGTCTTATAACCTCCATCTGTAAGTTTGCAAAGAACTCTAATGATGGAATTATTTAAAAGCATTCGCGCTAATATTTTATAAACATATCGTCTGAAATTACTTTTCTTCAACTTCACATTAGTTTGCGTTGTACAGGATGTAGTCAATTGCCTTGACCTGGTTCCGGCTGCTGGACGGCCGTTGCCTAGCTGCGGCGTGTGTTGTAAAGTCGCTTCGGCACTGGTGGCGGTGGTAGAGGGATTGACGGCGCCGCGTCCCCAGAGCTTTTCGAGGGCATTTGTTGCGTGAAAAGAATGGGATCGGCTGCCAACGTTGAAGCGGCTACTCGAACTCCGCCTTCAAGTGGGGAGCATGCAATCCGACAGCTTCACAGTTCATGTGGCGACCATCAGCAGCAAGGAAGCGCCAAAGAGGCTTGGTTGAGAACCAATGTATGACATAACGGATACTGGGAGCCCGTTCTCTGCACATACAGAGATGCCGAACTTCAGTCCTGATCCTCACCACCTGACTGTTAAACCATATCACAAAATGTTAGTTCGATTCCCTCTGATGACAATTTGGGGATTGGGAAAAAGCAAACTGGTGGTCATCTTTTTGATGTCCGGTCGGTTATGTCAAATGGCCTGACGAGTTAACGCCGGTGAACAAGCGGCTAGGATAACCGATTTCTGGCAACACCAACAATCCCAGCGGGTAGGATTTGTTCACTCTCCCAGGCACGTACTCCAACATCCTGGGGATGTCTTTAAACGTTAGGCCCCAGTACGAGATGACACAGGATCAACAAATGGTTCTGAACATACTTGATGACGGAATCACCGATAGCAGCACATTTTAAGAATGAATCAGGAAGTCTGCAGTTGTATTGCTGACAATCATGGTGCGTTGGTGTATGCAGTAGGTTTCAATGAGCCAGTTGACTGCAAATGTAGAACGTTGCGAACATCTTGCTTCTTTCACTGTTATTTACATGTAAATTAAATATCGGCCCCACGATGCTCTGATTTTATACTGTGCCAAGCCGGTCGAAATATTCTGAATCTTCATTTTGTTTCCGTACATATTTTTTTTAGTAACATTAATGCCGTTTTTGTACCTTTCGTTCTCCTCTTTCCTTTGACCAGCATTCCTTCAACTGTTTTTGTTGCGAAAACTTCACTGCGGTAGGTACTCAAGACCTCGGGTGGACGCAGCTACGTTGTGAAGAGGCGTATAGCTACGGTCTCCTCATAAAATTAAGCCTGCCATGACATTGGAATCGCGTTAAGCTCTAGCGCCCTCTTGTAGGCTATGCGAAGTATGGTTTCGAGTTTCTTGAGATCGTTCTTTCGTAACTTGAGGTGTCGGATTGCGTACGTTATGCGGTTGATGATAAAGGCCTGGAGTAGTCGCAACGTGTCGGTCTCTCGGATAACGTTCATCTTTTTCGTAATAAGTGAGATCATTCTGCTGGCTTGCTCACACGTCGCCGCATTGAAGCCTTTGTTGCTAATGCGCAGTCCGAGGATGCGAATGGTATGTCTTTCGGAAACGTGTGTTTCGTGAATCTTAATTTGGATCGGTTCGTTGCTACCACGGGAGCGCATGACTAAACGTTTTGACTTGCTAGAAGACAAGGTGAGTCGGCAGTTGGTGATATAGTTCTTCACAGTGTTGGCGGCTTCTTGGAGCGCCTTCTCTATCTGTCCTGCGTTACCTCTTGTTGCCCAGATGGTAATGTCCTCTTCATATAAGGCATGTTGTATGCCTTCTATGGCATTGAGTTGGTCCAGTAGAAGCAAAAAAGCCAGAGTAAAAAGAAGCGGTAAGTGTACTGCTGCTTTCGTGTACACCTCGTGTCATGGTGGGCGAAGTTGTATCTTCTATCGCCTACACTGATATGTATTTGACAATTCTGCAGGAATGTTTTTACGTAGTTATAGGTCCGGAATCCTCAGTGCGTGCTTAGAAGTATTTTCCAATATTTGGAGTGCCTGATATTATCGAATTCTGCCTTTGAGTCGAGTGCCAATATGGCGCTAAGTGTCGTCTACGGCCTGAGTCAATGCCCTCATGTTTGAGTTTCAGGAGGTCATCTTTTGTTGATAGGTGGTTTCCGAAGCCAAACATACTGTGGGGCAGCAGGTTGTTGTATTAAAGGTAGCGAGAGAGGTGGTGTTGTATAGCTTCCTCAAAGAGCTTGACTGTGCGAGTTTTCTGGGATATCGGGCAAGGGTGCCGGAACACCAGCACTCGTTGATATATAGCGTGAGGCTTTTGAGCGCTTTGCTGTTGAGGTTAGCAAGGAGGTCAACTGTGATCATGACATGGTCAGTGCCATGATGCATTGTGATGAGTGCGGCTTGTATTTCGCTGATGCCGAAGACGTATATGGTGATATGGATTGTTGTTGCCTCCGTATTTTTTTTTGGGGGGGGGGCGGCGTCTTGGTTGGTATAGAGGTAGGTCACTACTTCCAAGACTGCTCCCTTACTGCTCCTTTTGTTTCTCACCTAAAGTCTTTGCTCATCACATATAACAACATCTCAATACCCGCCGTTGCTTCAAAATCCTGTCGCTTGTGCAATTTTATTTCAAGTGGTTCAACATATAAGCAGCACTCTACCTGAGTATTGTCGCTAACATTCTTCTGGTAAGTGAACTCAGTTCAGTTCAGTCGTTCAGTCATGTCCGACTCTACGTGGCCCTATGGACCATATCACGCAACGCTTTCCGGTCTCTCACTATCTTCTAACATCACATATCTTCATCTGCAGCGCCTCGAGGATGCCATCTAACCATCGCGTTAGCTACCTACCCCTTCTCCGGGGACCCTCAACCTTTCCCAACATCACATCTTTCTCCAGCGACTCCTCTCTTCTCATCAGATGACCAAAGTAGCTGAACATTAACTTTAGAATTTCACCCTCCAATGAGCAGTCAGGGTCTATGGTCGACAATATCGACTGATTTGATCTTCTGGCCGTCCAAGGAACTCTCAAGATTCTCCGCCAGCACCACAATTCAAACGCGTCAATTCTTGGCGGTCAGCCTTCTTCACAGTCCAACTCTCGCATCCATACATCACAACTGCAAATACCATAGCACGAGTTATACGGATCTTGGTTGGCAGACTAATGTCTCTGCTCTTTACTAGGTGGTCAAGGCTAGCCATGACTCTCTTTCCCAGAAGTAGGCGTCTCCTAATATCATGGCTGCAGTCTCCTTCCGGGGTTATCTTGGAGCCCAAGAAGAGAAAATCTGTCACAGCTTCCACTTCTTGTCCCTTGATGCTCCAGGCCTTGAGGGGCAAGACGCCATGCCTTTGTCTTTTTAATGTTCAGTTTCAGCCCAAACTTCTCACTCTCTTCTTGTACGCGCATCAGAAGTCTCTTGAGTTCCACTTCACTTTCTGTCATTAAAGTGGTATCATCCGCATGTCTAAGGTTGTTGATACGCTTCCCAGCAATCTTCACTACAGCTGAAGACTCGTCCAGACCGGCCATCCTTATGATGCACTCAGCATATAGGTTAAATAGGCAGGGCGACAGTATGCAGCCTTGTCTCACTCCTTTCTCAATCGGAAACCAATCCGTAAGACCATGCCCAGATCTGACTGTGGCCTCTTGCCCTTCATACAGGTTCCTGAGGAGATAGATGAGGTGATCTGGAACTCCAATCTCTTGGAGAGCTTGCCACAATCTGCTGTGATCTACGCAGTCAAACGCTTTCGCATAATCAATAAAGCAGAAGTAGATGGGTTTTGTGGAACTCTCTTGCTTTTTTCATGATCCAGCGAAGGTTGACAATCTGGTCTCTAGTTCCCCTGCCCTTGCGAAACCCAGCTTGCACGTCCGGAGCTCCCAATCCACATACTGCTGCAGCTTACCTAGCAGGATTTTCGTCACCTTGCTAGCATGCGAAATAAGCGCGATCGTGCCGTAGTTGGAACAATCCTTGGCACTGCCTTTCTTTGGAATAGGGATGTATACTGACCTCCTTCAATCCTGTGGCCCCTGCAGGGTTGTCCAAATTAGCTGACATAATGTATACAGAACGTTAACAGCGTCGTTATGGTTGAGCTTTTGAAGCAGCTCAGCTGGAACGCCATCAATTCCGCTAGCTTTGTTCTTGGCAATGCTGGCTAAGGCCCATTCAACTTCTCTCTTCAGGATGCCCGGCTCAAGATCAGTAATCACAGCAGTCTTATGTTGGGTTTGCACATCCGGGTCCTTCTTGTGCAGTTCTTCTGTGTATTCCTGCCACCTCTTCTTTATCTCTGAGGCATATCCGTGAGGTCCCTGCCTCTTTTGTCCTTTATCACGCCGAGCTTAGCACAGAAGCTTCCGTTGATATCTTTGATTGTCTTATACAGAGCTCTTGTGTTCCTCAATTGGCTGTTGTCCTCAACTGCGTGGCACTGTATGTTCAGGAAGGCATTCTTATCTCTTCTTGTGATTTTCTGAAAATCCGCATTGAGAGCCTTGTATCTTTCTTTTCCCCCATAACTTTTGCCATCCTCCTTTCCTAAGCTATTTGCAAAGCCTCTTCAGATAACCAGTTTGCTTTCTTTTCTTTTGCTTTGGAACTACATTAGTAGAAACTTCTTGTATTATATCACGCACACCAGTCCACATCTCTTCAGGCTCTCTGTCGTCTAGATCTAATTCTTGAAATCGATTCCTCACTTCAACAGGATATTCTGATGGAATTTGATCCAGATCATACATGAAAGGCCGTCTAGTTTTCTGCGTTTTCCTCAATCGAAGCTTAAATTTGGCAACAAGAAGCTGATGATCGGTGCCACAATCGGCTCCAGGCCTGGTTTTTACTGCTTGTATAGCGCTTCTCCATCTCTGCCGGCAAAGAATATAATCAATCTGATTCCTGTACATACCATCCGGTGAAGTCCATGTGTACAGGCGCCTCTTGTGCTGTTGAAAATGAGTATTCGCTATGGTCAGGTTATTTTCTTGACAAAACTCTACTAGCCTCTGCCGAGCGCCATGCGATGCTCGACCTCTAGCTCCTTGATCACCCCGGGTCGGAAGGAAAGGTGCTGGTCTATGTCCAACCCCAGGTACCACACCGAACGTCGCCTCGGCAAGAGGGTCCCGTCCAGAGCGGCGGTGGTCGCTTGCGCGAGCTCGGAACACAGGCCATTGCGACGGATTTATCCGCGCTGAGCAACAGACCTAGGCCGTGCAAACAGTCGCTCACCGCCGTCAGAGCTGCCTGCAGGCACGCACGCACCCGTGCTGTCTCGCCCGGCGGCACCAGGCACCACAGAGCAATGTCATCTGCGTATATGGAGATGTACACATGATGCCGGCATCCTGCAGGCAGGCAGCCCGGCACCAACGACATCGCCACATTGAACAGAAAAGGTGACAGGACAGAGCCCTGCGGCACGCCTAGCCCGACCGGGCGAGGCGCCGAGAAAGTACCCCAGTTAAATTGCGTTACGCCGGATGATGACTGTCGAAGTGATCACAATGACGTTGGTGATCGCATAGGGCGTCAGTCGAACGAAGAGCGCCAAGCTCCTTCCTCCGCTCGTCCGGCGACACGTTGCAAGTTGGAGACTTCTTGAATATGTAAGGCGTTTATTTAAGACAGCCAAAGACAGACGTACAGGGCAGAGGAAGAAAGGCAGTTGAAACGATGGCTGTCCAGAGGCGGCCGAGACCCGGCGTGCTCTCCCCTATTTCGCACCAAAAAACCCTTATACAGTTTTCCCAGGTTTCTGGGGCACCTCCTACGCATCAATCACAGTCCTACTTTTGGTAGCCAATCCGAGAATTTAGTCAAAGTGAAATAGGTCAATGGCGTGTCGGGGCAAACGAAGTTTTTATTTTTCAGCCCCGCGCGTTTCCTCGAAACTGTGGGATGCCTAAACACATGGCCACAGCCCCGCGGACCGACACGGAAAAGCAATCAACGAACAAAAGCATCTCGCAGCAGGAGCCACACCTACGGTCCAAGGAGCAGTAGCCGTAGTAGCGGTCCCCATCCCGTCTCCATTTCTGGGGCATTCGTGCACCGCATCTTCGAGGGCCATAAAACACAATTCTCAGAAACACTGCGGGGTGTCCCGCCGGACGCAGAAGGGCTTGCTTGTCTTCGTCCGAGTCGCACACGGCGACGGCCATTAAAAGAGGGGGACGAAGTCAGTGAGCAAGGGGAGGAGGGGGAACCGGGACGGCCGGAGGCTCGCAACCTAGCAACCTCACACGCGAACGCGCATAGAGCGCGCCTGGAAAAAGTTCCGAACGTATTGTAGCAAGCGTCCGCCCACGCCAGCCCTCTCAAGCGTCGCGAGAATGGGAGCGCGGCAGACGTTATCAAACGCGCCCGACACGGCCAGCAGTAGAAGCAACGCAACCTGCCTAACTGCATTCGCGTGCTCGAGCGCTCTGACAACATTGGAGGTGGAATCCGCAGTGCACCGCATTCCGCGAAAGCCCGTCTGTTCACGTTTCGCAGTTGTCCATTTTCGTGGTGAGGATGTGCATCTCCACGGCACAGAACCGGGACCAATCCGAGATGCGAGCTTATTCCCGGTGTGTGCGTTGTTAGTTAGATGCAAAGCTAATGGGGAGTATATAATTATCGCTACCCAGAGCTTCCTGCGTATTGCGCCATTCGTAGTGTTCTGCATTCTTTACTAACGAAAGGCCAGGGCAGGTATCTCTGTAGACGATGTTTCCAACTCACGTGGGAAGCTGCGGGTGCGGTAATATCGCCAGGACGACGTCAGAAATCGCCGCTGTTTATTGACGACCTTTCACTGGTCTCCTTACTTTAGTCCCACATTCAGTTATGTGCGTCAAAATTCCTGACTATAAAACGAGGATATGCTTTCGCCATCCTTACAGCCTTTATAAACATATCTTCAAAGGTCGGCATTCGGTGCTGCAGTCGACTAAAGATATTAAGTGAAAACGAGCTTATTCTCATGCGCGTGCTTGTTTATAGTTGAATAAAGGTATAATGTACCCCATTTCTGGGTTCCTAATCTATTGTAACTGCTATAGGGGCAGTCCTTGTGAATCAAAATACATGTAGAAGAGTTAGTTTGGTGTTGTAGGAGCTAATACGAGGAATACCCAGCTCTGACAGCGTTGGGTTTCGAAATGTTTTTTTTTTTATTGCTGTGGCGCATAATGCCACCTCTCTTTCAACCAGTGCCGTGTCATGGCTTGCGATTAGAGCGTGGCGTGAACGGCGCTACATTATGTAAGAAGGAAGAGACAATCCGGTCAACGCCTTCATGACCACACTAGAATGGTACTTCAAAGGGGTGGCAGCGACATCAACCACGAAGCAACCTGTTCGTCAGGACCCAGATCGTGAAAATATAAACGGCCATAGCAATGGGCAAGTACAAGTCACCCTCACTGTCTTTGAGGGACAAGTCGTACCGAAGCGGGGTGCTACTACCGGGGAGACATCCCGTGCATTCCGTACAAGCTAACGAAGCAATTGCCAGGGCAGCCAATGAAACAACGAAGCAAGGACACCGAGCATACGTATGCCCGAACCCGTCTATCAGGGCATGCAGAAAATGCAACAAGCAAGATCCGGGGGATGGTCATGAGTGCGAACCCCAGTGCGCTCTTTTGTGGAGGAGTACATGCGACTGGCGTCCCCGGCTGTCGAAGCAAGCTCAAGGAGATCTCAAAGAAGTCAGAGGGCACCCAAAGCCACATCGGAGCCGCCCATAGACGAGAGCAATCATGAAGAAGCATCCGAAGTAGTCCAGAGATGGTGGTGAAGTTGATATCGCGTGAGCGGTTCAGGTCCCCATCCCATCCCAGGTTGGAGACCAAGGCGGAGTCCAAGACGCCGGCAAAGAAGAGTAAGCCAGTGTCTGGGAGAAGAAAGAAGAGAAGAGAGAAGACCTTGATCAGGTGAGCTGGCCAGCATTTGCTTCCCAAAATCAGCTAGAGAAGGAGAGAATAGAAATTCTAGCAGAGCTTAAAGCAATAAGAATGGAGAACGTATGAATAATAAACGATTAGATCAGGTGCAGAGCAAAAATTAACATTACAAAAAAACATTCACAAAAATCGATACCCTCGGAAACTCAAAGACCCCTATGACTGCCGAAAACGTAAGAAGGAAGGAAGAAGAGAAGCTAACGCATCTGCTCCCGTACATAATTGACCAAATCACGAAGAAAGCCATGGAGCAAGTAAAAGCCTCTATAGAACAAGGGTTCCAGGCGATGCAAATCGAGATGAACAAACTCATTAGGAAGCAAAGAGCAGCCTCCACACTAAGAGAAACGGCCAAGAAGCCGTACTACAGGCCGGGACTGACCTGCTTGCAATCTGAGGCTGATCACTACTAGACACTACAAGGGCGAAGTAAGACCGCTTAGAGATATGCAAATCGAGATGAACAAACTCATTTGGAAGCAAAGAGCAGCCGCCACTGTAAGAGAAAGGGCCGAGAAGCCGTACTGCAGGCCGGGACAGACCAGCTTGCAATCTGAGGCTGATCACAAGGGCGAAGCAAGACCGCCTAGAGATTTGGCAGTGGAATATTGTAGGAACATCAGACGCAAGAAGGGGATGCTGTCACAGTTGCTGGCCTCACAAGCGGAACTATCGGCTGTGATAGCTCTACAACTAGTATGAAGTTCCCCTTCATTTCGCGGGTACGAGGTCTTCGCTGCAGACGGCGAGAGCTGGAAGGTGGCGACAATGGTAGAGAACACCATTATAAGAATTCGGCATGACCCACTCAGAGGAACTTAAACACCCTATCTGCTGCTGGAGGCGGTGCAAACGTGTGACAAAAAGGGCACTTTTATTCTAAATGCCTACAGCCCCCTCGCAGCGTAATATGGACTTCGACAGGCTGCTTGAAGAAACATTGAACTTGGCAAGAGGATATTAGCTAAATATATTAGACAGCTTTAAAGCAAAAGACCCGAGCTGGGCATACATGCGATAGGGCAAGAGAGGCCGCCTAAATAGAGAGCTAATAGGCAGGCATGACTTCGCACTGGTAACGGTCACGGGAGTAGCCACGAGAAAGGGCAACAGTGTGCGCAAGGACACTACCCCGGACCTTACGATGGTGAAGAACTGCCGCGACGTTGAGGGGATAAACACACTTAACGATCTGGATAGTGATGACTATATAGCGAAGACGACCATTCGCACGTACAAGATCGGGCATAAAATTGGTGCAGTCAGGATTACAAACTGCCACAAGTTTAGGGGAGAGCAGGAGGAGGACCAAGGCGAGATCCAGGATATTGATAACTGGTTGCGGGTCGCTCCGCAAAAGCAAAAAGAGATTTATACTGGAATTGACACGCACAAATAAGGCCCTGGAAATAGACGCCCATCTACTGCACCTGTGAGAAGCGAGATGGGGTATGTAAAGAAGACGGAAGAAACAAAGGCAGAATCGAAGGCTTAGGCTCAAGATCGTGGAGATAACACAAAATGCGGCGCTGTGCACCGAACAACTGGCGCGAGGCAACTAGGTCCAATTCCGCGATTCTCTGCAGGGGACGCTCATCACTTCCAATAAAGGCCATCATGAACCCAGCAAAGACGAATCGAGAGCGACAGAAGTCGATGGAGCGGTTGCTACAGGCATTCCCAGGCACGAAGAAAGATTTGACCAAGACTGTCCATGGCAAATGCTACTGAGTAGAGAGAGGATCCATCTCCACACACAGAAGAGTACAAAGGGGACTCATATCTGAAAATGGACGAGTCGATCACGGAGGAAGAAGTCCGGGCAGCAATAGCCAGCGCAATTCGAAACACGGCGGCTGGCGACAAGATGGCTAAAGGCATACATCGAAACATGAGCAACAGCGATATCAAGGCACTGGCAGAATTCATGAACAAGCATTGGGAAGCAGGAATGGTTCTAGTGGAGTGGAAACACTCGGTGATCATCATGATCCCGAAACCGGGAAAGAAATTAGCAATAGAGAATTTGAGGCCTATTTCGTTAACCTCGTGTCCGGGGACGATTTTCAAGAGGGTTGTCAAAATTACTTGAGCGGGCAAGGCGGCAGGCTTCCTCGGCAAGGCAGACTGTCTCCGCGAGAGAGGAATCTTCATCAGGTCCAGCAGGAAGGGGGAGGATTGTGTTTAAAGTGTACGGTGGGGAACGAACATGAAGTAAACATAATAATCTAAAGATAGTAGTCTCACAGTTCCTGCGCGTGGAATCAGCGTACAGTTAGGCCGTTCGTCTGAGGATTGTAAGGCGATCAGAGCAACTTCTCCGCAGCGTCGGCGTAGAACTGGCGAGCACGGTCAGTAATAATACCTCGCGGGGATCCGTGGCTGGTCCGGAGGCCGGACCCACCACGGGGTCCGGAGAAGAAAATATTACTTGAGATGCAGTAGCCGCCGGTAGGACTACCATCTCTCAATACCGAGTCAGGTAGTCAACACAAACCACAATCCAGCGGTTTCCATTATAGGACTGCGGTAGGGGGCCGAGGAGATCAACGCCCAGTTGCTCAAATGATACACATGGCAAAGGTGCCCCACTGCAACGCATGTGGCAAGTTTATAGCGCTGACACCGAGGGCAGCTAGCTTCGTATTTCTCAATCGTCTCTCGCATTTTAGCCAACAGAATCATTCCTGGGCGCGGTGGAGATTTCGCGCTGTTCCGAAATAGCCGGATGTAGGTTCATCGTATATTGCCTGCAAGACAGAGGTATACAGCCTCTTCGGAACAACTAGGAGGAAGCGGGGGCTCATAGAAGAATAGTTTTACTTCCATAGCAGGCCACCACGGACACAAACGTTGTGTCGACCTGATGGGTGTTGAGCTTCTGCGAAGAAAGACTGCAGGTTTAGATCTTTTGCGCTTTCTTGAACGCTGGCATGTCATGAAGAGCCGGTGGCACCGACGCGACGCAATTGTCGAAATTATCGGCAGCAGGCTCCGTCGCAGAAAGGGGCAGGCACGAAAGACAGTCCGTCAGCGTGCTGCGGACCATTTCTGTACACGATTGTGGAATAATACTCTTGTAGCCACAGGGCCCATCACGCAAGGTGGCCGCATGGGACCCTGAGGTTGAATTAACCAACAGAGCGCATGCTCGTCGGTAATGGCATTTAACCGGTGTCCATCAAGATAGGATCGAAAACACTGCGTAGCAAAGACGACGGCTAGGCATTCCTGCTCTGTAATGGTGTAATTCTGTTGCGGCCTACTAAGTGATCGACTGGCGCAAGCAACAACCTGCTCGTTGCCTTCGGGGTGTTGAAAAAGACTGCGCCGATTCTAACACTACTGGCGTCGGTAAGAACATCTGTGGGCGTTTATGAATCAAAGTGTCGGAGCACGGCATGCGACGTGAGAAAAAAAATTAAGTTGGTGGAATGTGAAGTCGCACTCAGATGACAATTCGAAAGGCACATCATTGTAAAGGAGGCTTGTCAGGGGGCGCGTGATGTCCGCAAAGCGATGAATAAAACGGCTTAAGTACGATCATAATTCCAGGAATCTCCACAGCTATTTGACGGATTGGGGTAGCTGGAAGGACGCGACCGCTTCAGCCTTGACGGGATCAAGTCTTACGCCGTCTTTATCCACGAGGTGCCCGAGAACAAGCATTAACGAGCTCCAAAGCGACATTTCTTCAAGTTCAGTACAGTGCTTGCTTTACGCATACAGTCGAACACAAGATCTAAACAGTGTGCTCGCTAAATGTCTCCCCGAAAATTACCACATCGTCCTGTAGCACAAGCAGACCTACTGTTCTATTCCGCGAAGTATAATATATATGAATCTCTCGAAGGAGGCTGGTGCATTACAGAGGCCGAATGGCATTGGCTTAAATTCGTAAAGGACAACGGGTGTAAAAATGCAGTGTTTCCTTTTTCGGCTGTATGCATTAGAATTTGCCAATAACAGGATCTCAGATCTACAGAAGAAAAGTAGGACGCTGATGAAAGGCAGTCAATGGCATGATATATACGGGGAAGAGGATATCCGTCTTTCCGAGCGACCTCATTTAAACGACGATAATCAACACAAAATTGCCTTGTGCCGTCCTTCTTGCACTGGTGCAGCCCAAAAATTAAAAGACTCTTGATAAACGCCCTTCGTTAACATCTCCTGAACTTGTTTGTTCATCACTTTTCATTCAGCTGGTGCCACTCGGTAGGGTTGTTGTTGGATTGAATGTGGGGCACCGGTGTCGATCCAATGCAGGGCCCAAGAAGGAATTAAAGATGGCCCATTTGACCGAGAAAGTCAAACAAGGAACAGTGTCTCCCTAGAATAGCCAACAGAGCACGGCGCTCATTCGTAGAGCGCGAGGGGTCAATCATGCAAACTAATCGCGATTCATCGGGGAACTCAGTCACTTTCGTGTCGATGGCTTCTGTAAAAAAGGCTGCAGATACAAGCTGGTCGGCTCTAGGGGATGCAGTTTCAAGCCTTTGGGCTGAGCAACAGGCGCGGTGGAACAATTCACTATCTAGATTGCAGTGCGACCTTTGGCGACAGGCACCACGAGTGAGGTTTTATTGCCCGTATGAGAAGCGCCGGAAGCTTTAGTCTGCTTGCTAGGTCCCCCAGCACGAGCCGACCGTTCGTACTGTTCACTTTTTCACGATCGTCCCTTTCTCTTCGTTATCTTAACCTGGGCGTCCCAATATATCACTGTAATAATGGGTTTCTGTTTTTATAGACTGCGAAGTTCCAGTGTAGGATCTGGACTCCCTTGGCATCATCGGAGGTGGAGGTTGGTGACATCGAACAAAGCGCTAATACCCTAGGTAAAGTTTTCGCTGCAAGCGACCTGCAGTTCACATGGCTTATAGGTTTGTGCAGTTTTGAGCAACCGCGATTGCGGTTGCTCAAAACTGCACACTGATACAAACTCATACAATCTCATGTGTTTCTCAACGCTGAATGATATTTGTATGAGTTGATATGACATTTGTACGAGTTTAGTATGCGATTAGTATGAGAAATTTGTATCAGGTTATTGTTACTCATAGAGGTTTTTCACTAGGGGAATCTTGAGTTCTGGAAGTTTACGTTCAAGGCTCATCTCAATGGCTTTAAGGTTTGAAATAACAGGCAGTTTTCTGATCAACTTTACTTCTACGGCGATAAATCTCGCGACAAATGACTGTATAAGTTGTGCTGTCTTCACCACGAGGGGACCGAGGTAGTTGTTTAAGGTTTCGTGAACAATTGCTGCTACCCTTTTTGAAGGTCCTGATTTTAAAGATTCTATATTGAACTGGAGGAGGCCTGTGGTGTACTCAGCTACCCGCCCGCGAGTTTGGCAGTTTTTTTTTTTCGATAACTGAGATGAGAGCTTGCTCAGTATTGTTTGGTGGCGGTGCGCTGGCTACTGAATCCCAGTTTTGGCTCACCTGCATTGGTATAGGGGTTTGCCCGATTAGGCAAGGCTCCGCTTTGAGGTTCTAGAATGTGGCAGTAGTGGACTAGGCGTTTCTACTATCGGCATCCTAGCATGCATGGTATATATCGCTAGTATATATTGCATGGCATTTTCGCTAGTTCTCCCTTAAGTATTACATTCTCTTCTATAAATGTGTGTTGAGCCAATATGGGAGGTAGTGAAGCGGCAAGACCAGCTCCCGTTATTTCCGTTCACACCAGTGCCTCCCAAGTTGACACTGTGGTTCTCCTTTTTGGGTGTTCTACGCCATGTAGCGGGCGGAGTAGTGTGCGGGTGGCTGACCGGCTACTTAGTTTTGATTTTGGGTTCAGTTCTTTCGTGCATTCTTTACCTTCTTTATCATTTCAGGGAGTTGATTACTTACACAAGTCATTTGTTGGACTATTTTTAGAGCGTCTTATTCCGCTTTTTTCCGCACTTTAGGAGCATTCTATATCGTGCAAAATCCGCATTGAATGCGCCTTAGCACAACTTGCAATTACTGATATTTTTGCCAGCTAAGGAAAGCTACGGCACGTGTTCAACATTGGCTTCTTTTATTCCGCGCAAATTCAACGGGCAACTCACCCTCCCCTGTCCACATGGACTGGCAGACTGCGCTCGTTTTTTCAATGAAGAAATGGCACATTAAGTTAAATTCGGGGCTCATGTGCGCACAACTCTGCCCCATCGTGCACAACTATGTCTGAGAAGCGGTGAATACTCGTCTGTTTATGCACGCAGAGAGCAAAGCGCCTTACTTCATAGACTGCGTCACTCCTTCTATGCACAAGAACCTGTATTTTAGTCTATGTGCCATCGATACATCCCTCATACATCGTCATGCTGCAGAGAAAGAAATTTCATTTCATAAAAGCATGCTCGGGTGGTGGCCTGTACCTTTAGCGAGCCACTGTGTCTGCGCAACTTTAGATGTGTTGCGCACTTACGCTAAGGATCACTGATAGATTCAAATGCATCTGCATGTATTAACGCTGATCCTATTCGTCTTCCAGGCGTAGCACAGGTAGTGTGAATGTATATTTGGCAGTCGAAATTACTATGGAGCTCTAAGTCAGTCACGCTGACGTTTGCCGTAGCTCAAAGGAATAGTCCACGCTGCGCCTCGCCTAGCCATGACAGTCCATAGATTATCAGTGGAGCTTTAAAATTCAAGAGTTTCGCCGGAGTTTTCGAGTCAGGTGAAACCATAACTTACGAACCGAGTGTGTCGTTTAAACGTTATTCCCGCAAATGCTAAGGCGGGCCTCGCCCAACGAGCCTATCGGCTACGGAGAAACTGCGCTCTCGGATATCAATATACTTGCCCGTCGAGCTTTACAGGCGCTAGCGAAACCGTCGCAAATGCATTCAGAACAACTTTGCAATGCACATAAAGCGTCCGCTGACGCTGTTGTTACATCGGACTACGATGGCATACCAGCGCTATAGCCTGTATTGTAACCGTGCAGCACACAGCACAAAGCGGTCGGCACCTTACTCCAGGGGCTTCTAAATCGTAGGGCGCAAATTCGACGAAAACGAAGCGGCGCTACGGGGAACGCACAATGCTACAACAGGAATGTGTCGCGCGTGTCAGTATACATCAGATCGCAAACACTGTTCAGATCGCAAACACTTGTATGGTATTAACAAGGAAATTCAAGAAATGTTCGCTGTCGCCGCAGAGAAAAGGAAATCGAATTTATTGTAAAATTATTCCACATTTATGCAAATAATGACATTGATGAAGGATTGTGATGGCACTCATATGCGCTGATTCAACGTGACAGCACGGCTTATTAAGCGAACCATTTTTCGATGCACTGTGTATCGCTTAAACATTCATTTGCTTTGTGATGTTGGCTCTACCTTTGCCTCGCGATCTTTGTCTTGCGAAGGGACTGTGACACATCGTTTGAGCGTTAGAAGCGAGGACCTTATCAGCTATCAAACGCCTGAAGTCCACTCGAGCGAAGGTAGCAAACATGAACCGCATAGCAGCGCCTCCGGTGACATCACACCGTGAAAAATTCTTCGTGTGTTCGGCAAGTTAGGCTTGGTTGCCTGCAGAGTGGGTCTCACTCCACTCTCGCCACTGAAGACAGAATTGGCCTATTTTCGGCCCTCACCTCACGCTTCGATTTTCAACAGAACTTACTTGCATTTAAAACTCAAAATACTGAATTCATAGATAAAGTATTCTTAATGATATAACTTATGCTTTAGCACATCGAAAAAAAGAAAAGGGTTGCCGGGAGCGCATATATCATATCGACTGTTCGCCTTCGATAGTCGATAGACGATTATGGTTCAAAGAGGGAACACGCCCTCGATCCACCCGAAACAGGCATAAGAAGCGGATTTCATCGTGTGTCAATAGGGATAGTGGGTAGGTATTGATAATGTGATTTTTAGTGCTGTGTTGATAGTATAAGCGGGCGTTGTTCAGTCCGCTTTGTTTAAAACGAGGAAGCAGCCTGCGCAGGGTGCTCTAATCTTCTGTTAAAATGGTCGCTGTAGTACAGTACTAAAAATGACAGTACAAGGCACAAGCGCAGACTATCATCTACTCTTCCTTTCGTCCTCCCCAACATCAACAAGTTTAATATAAACCAAAACCAAAAACATGAAAACAGAGCAGAAGAGAAAAAAGCAATAGTAAAAGTAGAACTACGAATAAAATTATGTGACAGCCTTCACACTACATTTCATTTTGTACCTTTCGCTGTCAACGCAACGAAGGACTGCTCACGTAAGACAACTTCATTTTTCATCAATGCCATTGAAAGTGCCTCCCATATCAAATGTGTGTCCTGATGTCTTGATCTCAGCAAGATAGACGTTTTTTTAAACAGTGGTTCCCATTCGTGGTCGGGGAACTTCGTTGCCAGGTTGCCAGTGCCTCGCGAGACTTTGTTGCAGAGCTCTCGCAATCTCTCAATCACGCGCTTGCTCGTCTCACCCAAATATGCTGCACCACAAGAACGTGGTATGATGTACACCACTCCCTCATAGGTTACAAATGAGCTACAAACGTTTTCTTGTGATTTAGTGCGCAATGCCATTCTTGCGTCCCATTTTTGTGCTGTCAAGTTTTGCGCAGACGATTTTCAGCCTTTTTGGTGCAGAAAATGTCACCAACACTTCATGCCTTTCTGTTGTTCTGCCCTATGTTCATGCGCCTTCAGACAGGTTGAAAAATGGGCAAGAAGGGATGCAGTATTGACAGTATTTTCTGTGCCATGCAGGTGAAAACCTTATGCGCAATAGTTAGCAACAGAAAAAAGGAGAAAACGAGTGGTACTGCGGTGTAAAGCACAAAGACTAAATTTGTGTCTTGTGCATGAGGAGTGCTGCACAAGGTACAACTTTAGTCTTTGTGCTTTACATTGCAGTACGACTCTTCTGTCTCCTGTTTACTGCTGCTAACTATTGCGTATAAGATTTTCTCCAAGACCAAATTTGTATATTGTGCATGAGGAGTGCTGCAAAAGATACCACTTTCCTTGTGGTGTGGCATATGTGGGTGAGACGAGCAAGTGCATGAATAAAAAGTTGCGAGGCAGCAACAATATTTCAGAAGTCATGACTATCAACCTGGAACCACACTGCTCAAGGCATAAATGTGAACCCTTATTTAAAAGAACATCCATGCTGCAGAGATCAAGAAATCAAATCACACGTAAGATATAGGAGGCTTCCTCCATGGCTTTGATCAAACATGAAGCCAGTTAATTGAATGATCTATCATTTGTGTTTAGTGCGAAAGAGAGAACATTTCTATCAGAACAAAGGAGGACGGTATGACGACTGTAATATGTTTTTTATAGTATCTTTATATTTGGTTTATAGCATCCTCATTGATATTTCGAACATAGAAACGAAGTGTAGTCGTAACTTTGTCGTTCTGTCTTGTCCTTTCTTCTTCAGAATTATGCTAGTCTACCACTAAGTCAAGCAAAATGAAGGCAAATTAACTTACTGTAAAGGTTTGCTGGCGTTTAGGGAGCGCTCATGTGTCTTTATCGCATCAATTTATTGCCTACTGATTTTTCTCTTTACAGGCTACCAGCGTTCGGTGACTGCCGGCCATGCAAGCTGGAATAAAACTTGGGCGAGCGGGGAACTTGGTGCAAACTGCATTGAGCGGGTAGGCCTTGCTTAATGTAATGGCGGCAACCCACCTCGTTCCTCCTCTCCTGTCCTAACCCATCCCGGCACGCCCATTGTTATGCCATGCATCTGTCAAATTTTTCATTCGTCACTGTACACGGTCGGAGCAATTGAGCCCTGGGTAGTTTTATACAGAGGAGAAAGAAGAAGCTGGGAGTGGCGTTCGCAGAAAGCGCGATTCCGCTCTCTCAACGGTGCGGTCCTATTAGCAGCGTCACTTGGCGACAGATAGCGGAAATACTGTAAAAATGAAAACGAGCGCATTTAAAGACTGCCGTACTCTTTGCTTCATGGCGCAATGGATTGACACTACATACATAAGCATGGAGATAATGAAATATCTGTTCGAATCCTGTATATGCAATTTTGTTTCTGAATTTTTTCATTTCAACGTTAAAATAAGCTACCGAGCTGTTTTCTGGGGGGCGTTCCATTTTAGATTGCATTATGCAATCATTTTATTCTTAATAGCCGCAAATCATCCGTGAATAGAGCCACGAGATGACGGCATGATATATTTAACACTATTCCTTTACCTTTACCGTAGTCATTTTTTGCCTTCAGTGAGTGTATGTTACCTTTATATCGACACCTCCCGGCAACACTCGCCGGTTAACCCGCTGAGAGTCAACCAGTGAGGAGAAAGAAGTTACGGAACCCTACCGTTGAGGAAACGGAATTTCGCAGGCCGGAACGCTCGCTCAGGCCCGCCGACGTGATCAAACTGATCTCATTCGCGTCGGTCATGCTCTGCCTCCACTTATTCGCTCGAAATAACCATATCTAATATTCTTCAAATTTAATTGCGGCTTTCAGAGGAGTTTCTAGCTTTCTGGTGAAAATAACAGACAATAACTAAACCACGTTGCTGCATTTGTCCTCCTAACTTAGTGCCGCAACTCTTTACGTTTTTCTTCTCTGAGTATGCACAAATTTTTATGGCTTCGATTACATGCAAATATTTGATGTTTGGGTCATTTTATGTCAATTGATTACGTGTTTATTCAGTAATGTTTCGGGTAATATTTATCCAAATTTTCGGTAGATAATTACAGGTTACTGGTTATTTCTGTCTAGAAGAAGTCTACAGAACCGAAGCGTCTGTGATGAAGTCAGATTGTTCTGCTACACAAACTGTCGCATGTTGCCTGGTATAAAGCGCGCTCCGCGGTGTGCATTTCATAGTAATGTTTTTCTGACATATCTTAGAAATCGAGATTAACGGCCAAAATATTGTAGTTCGAAAGACCACTTCAGTAACTCTGCCAGTATTTGGCAGGAGAATTATGTCGAATTTGTTGTTTCCATACGACAGGCCGCACCTAATGTGCCATACAAAACAATCGACACGATTTGTTCAGCTGTATGCAACCTTACGTACAGTGCGTTTTCACAGTGTAAAACATTGGAACGGGGCGGTTCATACTGTATGTTTATATGTTTTGTTTTTCAATGGACTGCAATATTTGAAGTTCGAAAGGAACTCAGGCGCTAGTCGGAGAGGCCTTAGTGAATGGTCCCGGAAAGTTTGACCCCCTGGGGTCTTGATTGTGTACTTGATGCTTGATGGAGAGGCCGTCAACTACTGGCGTGACATACTGATTGCGGTTCTGCGCTCAATAAAGGCGGTATGATATCGGGCCTCGTATAATCAATTTCCGCCAGTAGCTCTATATAGAGTTGCATACATTGCAGGTAAGGTTGCTGCTGAATTCGTGGCATATATATCTTATGCGTGTTGGAAACAATGAAAGCGCATGATGCGGGAATGTATCGCATTCAGTCTGACAGGTCGTAAGTAGAGCTGCTGTTCGCACCAAGTTTCCTGCGTGTAAGATCAGTTTTGTGGTACGCTTTATGCGGAAAAACCGCTAGTTTTGCTTTTTGCGGCAGGAACATGAGATATTGTCTTTTAACTTTTTTAATAAGGAATTTCATAACTTGATCTGCGGTTTGGAACTGGCCATTTTCCTTAACCACCAATCTCTGTTCACAAATGTGCTTTTAGGGCACTTTACATAGCAATATAATGTCAGAGGTCCAGGTGAGTGACGGCCGCAATTGCGGATATGTTGTTGGTTGAAATGCCTTTTTTTTTGCTCTGAATTCCCAATTTTGAGTCTTTTTTAGTATTTTTGCTCAATTCTACGCTATTCTGGACGCAGGCATTAGAGCAGAATATAACTGATTCTAGATTTCAAACTTGTAAGTTATTGTTTAGAAGTGTGTCTCAAAAGGGTAGCCAGAAAAGGCCGAAACAGTTTGTAAGATACTTTTTTCATGTTTCGAATTTGTTTCCAGATATTAAAATATCAAACGGTGCTAATTTTGAAGTCAACGAGGTGATGATTTGCCATGATGTCCTATAACTAACAATGCAGATACGTCATAGACATCTGCAGGCGGCGCTTCTCACAGAATCGCAGCATTTACTCTGCTCCCGGATTAAAATAAAAAAATGCTTTCCTCCTTGCTTCATGCTGAATGAAGACACCCATATGTCAAGCTACATTTCAATGGAGAATAAATGTAGGAACTCGTTTGCCCGTGATCGTCACAACTAGCGTTTTCTTGATGGTTTCACCTTGTAAGAAGGCGGTGGAGAATGGTTGATTTCAAATGAGCATTGTTTGATATTCTACGAATCGGCCTATATATTTGTATGCAAGCCGCATTTTTGGAAAGTTCTCCGCCTTATGCATCAACCCTCCAATTTCTCAACGACAACCTTTGAACGAAGAGGCAAGTTAACAGCAGTTAGACTTCTCCAAAAAAGGTATTGATTGCCGGTTCATATTTTTGGCCAATTTCGACCACATAACTTCCATGACATTCTATAATTATACTGTTAGGATAACGATGACTGCTAAAAATTGTTTTCTTTTATGTGTTCTTCCTTTCAAAGACGCAGCATCGGCTCTTTGCGAAAGATTGGAAAAAAAACTACAGTGGATGGCAAACGGCGTTTTATTTGCAAGGAGTGAGAAGTTGGTTTATGTCTCATTAGGTTTAAACAAAAGGCATACGGAAACAGGAATACGGCTGCTTTTCATTGGATCATACAACAACGCCGGTGGTATGGGGATAATATCTGTATTGATCAAAAAGACTTTAATTGACATGCACAGTGGTGGCCTCTAAATAACCACATTCTGAGATAACGTTGTGAGAAACCCACATGCCATACTGACATGCTCTGATGAAAGAAAATATTTCATGGCGAAATAAAAATTTAAGGTAATATTGGTGTTGCATGTTTAGTGTAACCACCTTATATCTGCAGACAAAAGTAGATTGTTCTAATAACAACGCATTTTTAGAGTGATATAATGAGTATTTGCATATGGGATTAAAAAGTCTGCAAACGGAATCGACGACCCTCAAAAAAGTAACTTGATAACGAGGCACCAGTTTGGAGGTGCCGATGATACCTCTGTGAAGAGAGAGAGTGCCATTCAGGTATATTGTGTGTCCTTTCATGAAAGTGCTTCGTATCGCCAACCATTTGTCTGCAAGAAGTTTTGTTAAAACAACCTATTTCCACTATCTCTTAATCACGCTGTATCCGCCGTATAGGTTTATTTCCGGTGTATTACAGGGAACAGCCTACTAAGTATCTGTCGCGGAGATTTCGTGTCTCACCATCGACCTATGATATTTCATGTCCATCTCGATTTAAAAGTATAGCTTCATCCGGCGTGAGCATATTGTAACGACAGAAACTGACGTGGGGCTTTCGCCTCGCATGTGAAGTGCCAGCAACATATGCGTGCGGCTGTCGAACTATAGGTCAAAACAATATCTGCCACACGCTGCATGCGACCTCCGCCAAAGAGGCCAAAAGAAGGTATAAATGAAGTAGCCTGCACTGCTCCAGAGCGGACGCGTCAATGAATGCTTGAATCCTCGTATCCTGCAAAACTTACAGCCATGTCTATCGCGCTCTGTCCCTTTGGATGCTTCATTCTCTATTGTTTTAGTACCGTTGTTACATGCATTCTAATAATATGCCTGGCATGTGGTAGCCGGCAGGAAAGCAGCTCGGACATGCCGGTAGGAGGCCCAGGAAGAGTTTTCTTTCTTCTGTAATAGGCTATAGCTCTTTGAATTTGTATACCGGAGATAGGGATGATGGTCTTGTAGACCAGCGAGGCTCTTGCGTTCTCCAGTGGGCGTCTGTCGGAAGCTACAAATTCTAGAGAGGAAATGCGGTTTACATGCTGAACAATACCTATATCCGCCGCAGGTTTCCATAATGAACAGTCTCTAGTTTCTACACCAATGTAGAAAATGAAAGTCGGTAAAACAGACCCCTAACCTTCCATAAAGGATATCCTCTGAGGACTGAGGCTGTTTGGCTGGGGTTAAGAAAGCAAATTACACGGTACCAGGGGGGGGGGGGGGGGGGGGACTTGATGAGGCTCCTCGCCTTCAAAAGCTGTGAGGCAATGCCCGGGCCAGCGTCTGCAGCTTTGTATGGAAAGACATGTGCAGCGTGACTATTCCGGGGGCTTCCTGCCCAAATCCTTGCTCCAGCTGGCAGAAAGCGGCAAACGAAAAATTGGCACGGATCCGGGAATTCCAACTGCCTAATTCTAACAAGACATTGGATTGCTGTTGATTGCTTTTGAAGTCATATAGCGTTTTTCCACTGCTGCTATGGGAACACACACGTTAAACCTCACGAACCTAATGGGAACACAAAACAATTTAAAGAACTCGTAGTAAAGGGCTGACGTTACTACTCAAGTAGCACTCCATAAAGGATCCTGAAGAGATGAACCATGGGCGACAATTCGCGGGCATATGGATCCTGTCTTGTTATTTTGGCAAAGTCAAGCTTTTTACCAACGTTGCCCATGATTCACGGAGATAAATAGGCAATGCTCTGCCACAGTTGTTCATTGATCTTCGCCAGTGCTTGAACCAACATGGGCTAACAGTGGTTTACAATTATTGGCATATTCTGGCTAGCCGTCGACATTTTAAATATAAAACAATGTCGGTTTTCCCTTTAAAACACCAGAGAGAAATCACTGGACACAGATGTCCCGTCTCGTGTTTAACGTTGTGGCGCTTTTATGTTTATTCTGTAATTGTCCCTCATAACGGGAAAACTCTTTCATGTTAATATTGGGTTTGTTCTCCATCATCAGTCAGGAAGGAAACGAAGGTACTGCCAGTAAATTTTTATTTTTCATTTGAGTTTTGTCGTGCTTGACATTATTGCTGCTACCCGCTTGCTCTACCGAAGCCGACAATCATTTGGGGTTGAGTCCTTGGAATAAAAATGTACAGGTTTATTTTTCAAACAGATCAAGCAGAAAAGTTTCAGCATGCATACAAATATAGCTAATATGTTTAGTAGTTGAAGCAACGTTCCCGAGAAAAATAGTATTTTTACATTAATATAATTTTGTCAGGAAGCGCTGAAGAAAGAAACGAGGAAGAAGACTGCCATCTGTCCGTCAGCGCACAACGCGCGCAAGGCCCCCGCTTCGCACCATTATCGTTAGCTGCAGATCTTTTCTGCCAAGGCTGGGACGGCGTGGGATGAGTGGCTAACCAATTAGCAGCAGGTGAGCAAGTACACTTGCTAGTATGCCGCAGTCAAGCTGGACAACGTAGTTTTTGTCTTGAACTCCACAGAAGACATGGTTTGAGAACCATGAAGCCTCTTTAACTAGCTGAGGCCGCTTTGAAGAGGAGATTCCAATTATTTCGGTGATATCGCGGCAAAACGGAAATGCGATGAGCAGACTTTACTCCAGCGAGCGCAAGTGTCGGGTGAAACGTATGCAACGCACAGATAAGAGGTTCTAAAACTGCCAAGTGGTGAATCCCGCATGTCTGGGGAAGACAGAGTTGGAACCTCTTAAATGGCATCGAGGAGAACGTATATAACCTCTTGATCACAAAAGATACCTTGGATTCTGCCACGGCCGTTTAAAGCTCTATCGCACGTTCGAGGCTCTAAAGCTGCGCCGCATAGCACTAATGTCGGCCGTTTGTGTAATGTAACCACTGTGGCAAGCATGGATTCTCATCAGCATTCTCATTAGCCTCCGAGTTTACCTGGCGTGATTCGCCAGATTATCCGTCATCAACTCTCCCGCCATCAACATGTTGTGAACCGCTCTGCACTCCCTTGTGACAACTGCACCGTGCAGGCAGCTCCAATCCAGAGCTCCTCTTCTTGGGGTACTACCGCTCACACTCATCCGCTACGTGAACCCCGGAACGACTCCTACGGCTCTGCTCTAGTCGCTCGTTCCTACTACAGCGGCGCCACCTCCTCCGCAATGAGACCAGCGCCTAGACTTTGCTGATCGCTTCAATCCTGTCTCCGAGCACTATTATCCTGACCGCGCTCGTGAAACACAGCTGCTACCGCCGTTGTATATTCTCGGCCACAGATCCCGATTTTGCCGTCATCTTAACCAAGTTCGACGCTACCAGCACCAATGGTCGAATAGTGGATCTAATGTTAGTCCAGAATTCCGTGACCCGATGTTTCCACCACTTAGACCTCCTGCCGCTACGCACCACGAGGAAACGACCCTCCAGCTTCTGACCGGAGTCTGACTCCCCTGCTCGGCGTTCCCAACGTTCACCCTATGCCCGCCTTTCTTCTCTGCCCCCCCCCCCCCCGGGAAACTAGCTTGCGCGACCCGATGCAGGTGCGGTCACGAAGTCATCGATGTTGCCAATTGCTCTACCTGTCGTTATGCTAAAAGAACCACCCAGAGGTGTTAGTGGAGGGGGTTTTGCCTTAGTAAATACTGGTGCTACAGTGTCTGGGATGGGTTTAAATCTTAAGAATCGCCTGTGCAGTAAAATTATGTTTGGTTGAGATAGAACTGTCATATTTTGAGACGCAGGGAGAGAATCGTTGGTTTCATTTGGTATTTTTATGTAAATGTAGCGATTGCTGGCCACCTGTTTAGAACCGAATTTATGTGCTTCTTTGGTCTATGCATGACATTATTCTAGGCGATGACTTTTTAGAACAGGGTGGCGCAACTTTTGATTTCAACAGTGGCGTGATATCAATAAGCCCTAGCCTTCGATCGGCTCTAAAAGAGAGAGGAAACTTTATATTGGAAAAAGGTAATGTAGAGCGCCCGTGGTTGGGTCCTCATTCCAGGACTCCAGCGACCTTTGCTGCCCGGCTGGCCTGTTCAACCAGCCAAAGCTGTATCTTCGATTCCGAACTGAACTGCACCCTCCCATTGCTCCGAGGTGGTGTTGTGGATTATAGGCACTGCATCCATTTTCTGGCAGGCCCATGCAATGTGATGAAGTGTCGGTTTCTGTCCAAACCAGGGACGTGTTCCTGTATCTGGTCGGATGTACCTCGCTGTATAAAGACAGGCATGGATAATAATGTTTTTGCACCAGGCGCCAAGACATCGACTGCTCCCTGTTTAACAATTTGTGGGGTAGAGGATACCGCCTTCTGTCCCCCTGAAGTTCGACAAAATGTCTGCGTAGGTACGGGCCATGCCTCGATCTTTTCGGCCTGTGACCTCTCACGGCGTGCGTAACCTCGAGCTATGAGATCGGCCTGGATGTTACCGGCAATGCCGCCGTGCCCCGGAGTGCAAAGTATGAGTTGTGTTTTGTCGCTTTCCTCCTTTATCTGGAAATTGATCACCGTCACCCCCGCATCTATTTCTTTTCAGTACATCGCCGCATCTACAAAAACGGTGTTCGTGTTGTGATAGCTATTCGCTAAGTCATCCGCCCTGGCTCTACGCCTACCCTTACGAACGACAGGATGCGTGTTCTTGGGAACTGGAGCTACGGCAAATGTTGACCGAATCTTGTCCGGTATGTCTATCATTCGTTCAATCTCCAGTATCAGGTCATGATAGCCCAGATTCCGCCGGAGAGAGAGCTCTTCCGGTCGTAGTGCGTTGTAGCCTCATCGTCTGAGAGACATGCTGCGCTTCCCTGTGCTCTTCTTATGTGTTATTTAAGCCAAGGGCCAATAAATTTGCGTTTGCTTTTCTTATTGGTAACCCAAGCGCTGTCGTGTTCGCCTTCATGAGGATCGCTCCCACTTGCTCTTACTCCGTCTGGCTCAGGTTTTGATAGGGAAGACTAAGTTGCTCTGCATACCACAAGCGCCCTCACTAACTTAAGCGTGTCTACCTCCTTCATTCCATTTCCAATAAAGGTTACTCGCCTAATAATTCTCATTATATGAGCTGTGGATCCAGATAGCAATCTGGTCATGTGGTCTGAACTCTGAACTGAATTCACATTCCCAACACTCTAAGCAAGTGCACATCTGATATGCGAGCCCCGACTAGCATAACTTTGAGGGAAACTTTACTGTCGTATTATATACTCTGAGAATTTCAATTTTTTCGACGAAAATAAAAGTGTCCGCCCTTGCGTAGCAGTCGACTCAGTCGGCGGCTACTTGTAGCCTCTCCTCCTTGAGGCCTAGCGAACTATTCATCGTCCAAATCTGCATGTCACCGGCGTACATAGCGCGCCGAGTGCCCTGTATGGGATTCAACGTCTCCGGCAAACAAACCACATCAATTTTGAAGAGAAGGGGGGGGGGAGATTACAGATCCTTGAGGCGTACCCTTGTTAGGCGTTCTGAACTTGCTAGATCGCAAGTCGCGGATCCCTATAGTCACGGAACTATCCTAAGGAAGGCCCTGACGTAACCATCAATCTTTCGCTCGCGATTTAAGCTGTTCAGACCCAATAGCATGGCTTCATAACTAACATTTCTGAACGCCCCATTGAGGTCCAGAGCCATGATCACGTGCTCTCCGTACTTGGGCACGTTCCTAAGAACCTCTTTGAGGAGAAGAATGACGTCTTGTTTGGATAGCTGAGGCCGGAAACCAAACACATTGTGTGACATGAGATCTTTATATTTCAAATAGTTCTGATGTCAGGTCATCAAGATTTTTTCATACAGTTTTCCTGTGAGGTCAGTAAATAGGCCGCAGATTTTCCAACGTGTTTTCTTGCGTGGTTTGGGAAAGGCGATGATTTTCGCGTACCGCCACACCTCCGGCCCCGTCTCCTAGCATAATAGACGAATCGCCGCGGGCTGTCCAAGCATTTTCTGTCTTGAAATATACCGCCGTACCTGCGATGCCAGCCAGCTTCGTCTCAGTTGTGTTCCCGGGCGCGGGTCTCAATGTCTTTGACGAACTGGGGGAGCCTGCTTCCCTTGGGGCGCAAAAAAAGCGTATTAGTGACCTGCAGCGTTATTCGAGTGAACGAGGGCCGTGCTACGGTTTCGACTATCAATCGTTCCAATGAACCTCACATATCGCCTCATGATTTAAAACTTGCAGAGTTTGAAGAACGACTTTCTCTGCACAGCGCCGTGTTCAGTGAAGACGTTCGTCGTTCACCTTTATGTCCCAATCTGACTAATTCCCAATTTCTGTCCATGATGAGCAAAACGCTATCCACCAGCGACCTTCAAATATTGATGGAAGTGCTTTAGAAACAAGTGGAGGTGTTCAACTTTGTTCGAGATCAGCCACCACCAATTCCACATTCCCGCACCCATCACATGATCCACACGGGGTCTTCACACCCGATCAGACAGCCGGCATACCATGTCTCACTTTCAGAACGTAAGGTAACTGAGACATATGTTCGTGATATGAAGCAACAAGGAATTATTCAGGAATGCTCGAGACCGTGGGCCGCCCCTGTGATATTCGTGCAAAAGAAAGATGGCACATGGCGATTTTGTGCCGACTATTGCCGCCTCAACTCTGCCACAAAGAAGCATGTTTGCCTGCTGCCTAGCGTTGGTGGTGATATTGACTGCCTCCATTCAGCTTCGTACTCTTCCTTTGTTGATTTACGGTCTGGATACTAGGAGATACCCATGCATCGGAAAGACAAAGAGAAGGCTGCGTACGGGATTACATATCAGTAATATGAATTTAATATAATGCCTTTCGGGCTATGCAACGCTCCAGCTACCGTTGAAAAATTTATGAACACCATTTTGCTTGGATTGAAGGGGCGAATTTGCATGTTCAACCTAGAGGACATAGTGAGTTTCGCAATAACCTTCGCCGAGCATAACAGCCGTTTAGCTGTTGTTCTTAACCGCATGGAGAAAGCCGGTCTGGTGCTTAACTCTAAGAAGTGCCGCTTTTGTGAACGCCAGATCATTGTTCTTGTTAATCTGGTTGACAAAGACGTTGTTAGGCCCTACCCACAGTAGACTGAAGCAGTAAACCGCAACAAAGAACCCAAATCTGTGAAATAACTGACGAGCCTCTTGGGACATTGCTCTTACTTTCGGCGCTTTATCTCCAAGATTGCTGACGTAGCCTACCCGCTATTATGTCTCTTGCAAAAAGATATTCCTTTGAAATGAACTCCCGAATGTGACTCTGCGTTTCGACAGCTCGTTTCTTTTTACCTCGTGGCTCATACTGTGTTACTTCAACATAACAGCTACCACTGAACTCCACACTTATGCCAATGGCATCGACGTAGGTGCTGTGCTCATACAATGGATTAGCGGGAGTAAATCCGTTGTCGCTTACGCAAGTCGTACCCTCAACAAGTCTGAACGCAATTATAACGTGAAAAGTACCTTGCCGTCATTTACGGCATACAGCGGTCTCGCTCGTACATTTATGAACGTGCGTTTACGGTCATCACTGATCATCATTCGCTTTTCAGGCTGATGCATCTGCTCGAACCGTGCGGTGGGTTCGCCCGCTGGGCATTGCGCCTTCTGGAGTTCAGCTTTACAGCGTCGTACAAACGAAAGTGGTTGCCAACACGCTAACGCTGACTGCCTCTCGCTGCTCCTTCTCGCGACTACTGTTTGTGATGAGAACTTTCACAGCTATCTTGCTGCCGTTTCCATACTATTTTTGGGTCTTGCCCCTATCAAGTGACAACAACGCAAAGATCAAGGCTTGGTACTGGTTTTTGCAAAAAGCTTGTGATCCAACATCTCAAACCCTTTTTTCCGTTGCGATCGTTTGCTCTACCGGAAAAATTACTCGTCTCGCGGTGCAAGCTTTCTGCTTGGCACTGTGGCTAGCTCTGCACCTCTGTTCTACGCGCAATGCACGAGCCCATTGCAGTTGGGCACTTGGGCTTTACCAGAAACCTTACCCGCATCAAGGAAAGCTTCTACATGCCAATTATGCGTCGAAAGACAACGTTACGTGAGCTCCTGTGTGCAATGCTAATGGTTCAAGTTCCCCATGTCTTCTCCGCCGGGCCGCTTATATCCGGTGACATAACCGACCACACCAGGAGCAAGTTGGTGTTGACCTCATATGCGCGCTTCCCCGCTCGTCCAAAGGCAATTGCTGGGTCATCATATGCGCGTTTCGCGATGTTTTAAAAATACTTCGGCTCGGCCATGAGATTTCATACTTTCATGATCTGTTCTAGGATGTTCACGTTTACTGTGCACCAAATAAGGATATCATAGGTGTCTCGAGTAGTTAAAACACTGTTTAGAAATATTTCGGTTCCATGTATTCCTAAGCGCGCTAACCCTATTTCTTCACCCCCAGTCGGCTGCGACACAGCGAGCGCCCCTTTTGTTTGTAAACACGGTGTTGGTCTATAAGGATTTCCTGCACAAAATAAACAGAAAAGTATTAAAACCACTTTCTTCTCAGGTATGTGCGCTAATAAATTAGAAAGTCTATTGCTGCATAGGCATGAAGTGAGTGGTTTCAATCACAAGCGGAACGCAACTTGCATGAGAGCGGAGATGCCGAAAGCTCGAAGGCAACAAATGCAAGTAATCAAGAGGTCTACTAGATGCTCTGCTGCGGTGATGAGCATATCAGCCTGCTCGACGCGGAGCACGTAAACTGAAATCGTGTAACGGGTTAAAGAGCACGTGGCCTAAGTTAAAAGGATTATTGATATGACCGCGTGTCATGATACGCATTCGTTGCCCGCTTGTTTCCTCATAATAGGGAAAAGCGCAATTTTCATGCTCTCGAGAGCGGAAAAAACGTACCCAAGTGCTCAAAACCTGCCATGAAAGTTCATAATGCCTGCGAAAACATGAAATAGTTCGCAGAAGTCTAGGTAACATAAGTTACCTCGCCAACGCACGCCGAATTTCAAGTGCTTTAGAGCGTACGTTGGTGAGTTAGAGCACGCTGACACCATGTCAGAGAGCGAAATAGCAATTACACGTCCACAAAAACCTTTCAGAAACACAAGCAAACAATGCGTGCTCTACCGCGATTTGTGTCGAGTAACTTGCCAACAAGCAAAACGATTAGAGAATACACATTGACAGCCCCGCATGCTGTGAAAGAGCGGGTGTCAAGGTAAACGCATGTTATCGCATGCCAACAAAGCGAAAATTACGCAAAAGCGCAAACTAAATATGTCACCAACAAACGTAGAAAGCAGAAGAAAAACCGAGCTGGCACTTTTAATGAATCGAAGCCCGAGAGACGTAGACGACGCTCAGCCGCGTGCCAAGACATGTTTCGGCCACTTGGTGGCGCCAGAAGATGGACAGCCGTGCGGCACTGCTCCCCTTCAAGGAGGCATCGACCCGATGCCGCAAACGTAGAGGAACGATAGATAAGTTGAGCAGTTATACGAGGGAGTCTGTGGCTCTGCTTTGGACCGTACAAACGGTTTAACGATTATAATATGGCTTCATTCTGACGACGTTAACTATTTCAGTGACACACCGCTGGCCACCTTCTGGCGCCACCAAGTGGCCGAACCATGTCTGGGCACGCGGCTGAGCGTCGTCTTCGTCTCTCAAGTTTCGATTCATTAAAAATGCCAGCTCGGTTGTTTTGCTGCTTCTTAGGTTTGTTGGTCACATTTTGTAGATTGTGCAGGGTAAAATCTCATGTACGTTGCCCCCGAAGACGTCAGTGACGCCGCTCATCGACACGCAGACGCCACTCCCGACCACAAAGCAAGCCGTTGCGTCCGAGGCCTTCAACGAGAGTTTGAACCACTGATCACACCTCTGCGAACCATGACATCTACGACCGGCAGCTAGACAAGTCAGTATTCCCGCAACGCCCACCGTTCGTCCTTCTTGCACTTCGAACACCGCCATCATTTCACGGGGACCGGTTCGAGGATGTGGAAGACTGGTTGGCCAGTTTCGACCGTGTGCCCGCGTTCAGCCAATCGGATGACGAGCGGAAGCTAATTAATGTATACTTCGCGCTGCAAGACTCGGCTAAGACATGGTGCGGCCACTTGGTGGCACCAGAAGATGGACAGCGGTGTGGCATTATTGATTGAAACCAGCGTCACCCTTACTCTGGCGAACGGGTGTCTGCTGCATCACGGGCTGCAGCGCAACTTAATCCAGAGAAGGTAGCGCGAAAGTGCGTGCCGCACTATCTTCTTCACTTCTTTGCCATCATGGAGAGCGAGAAGGGGCCTCCTATTGGGGCCTGACCACCTCTCATCGCATACCCTCAAATCCGGCGCATCGCAGGGCACGCATCTGATAGCAGCGCCACGATAGCAGACAACAGCCGCTACCCGGCTATTCAGGGCAGTCTGGGAATTTCTGACTACACCTGTATATACTCAGGACTCCGCTGAGGCCTGCGATACACACGTAGCCATTTTGAATTTGAATATGCACTGAGAAGTCTAAAACGGCAGTCTAATCTGTATTTCCTCTAGATTATTCCAATGTGGGAATTCATAAAGGCTGGCTCATGTCAGCTGAAATAGGTAACGCACATATTGTGAGGAAACATACTTTTACTCATGCGTGCGTCCCTATACTATTCCACAGGGCTGCGAGCAGCGGTATGTGACAACGAAGCATCGCACGTAGTTCATGCAGGTGTGTCAGCTTGTCTTGCAAAGCTGTAACCAATACAATATGCACTCTGGTAGTAGTTAGTGAGTTGATAAGAGCACGCAGAGAACCTAGCGCCTAGCAACACAGTTTGCAGTTCACCATTAGGATATGCAAAAGCAAACGGTTGTTCAATCACGGAAACCAGATGAAAGGATGAATGGAGTAAACGGCAATTTTTTGGCCAACTGACGCCTTGTCGTGCCAATAACGCTAATCAAAAACCTTTCGGTGCGCATTGGCCACGCCGGATGGCGCCACCCATCAATGGTTGTCCACTAATGCCAAATTTTCTAACTTCGCAATTCGTCATTGTAGGTAGTACGTTCATAGACTACTCACAATTAGTACATCAGTATGGGCCTATGTCTACTACAACAATAGACGAGAATTGCTGAAAATAGTTTGATAGCGAGGGTGCCACCTTGGGATATCCATCTGTCTTAATGAACAAAACCGTGCCGTCAATAGAAGCTGAAAACATGGCCTTTAAATGCAATTTTTTTATTAGTATGCTTATCTAAAGCAATTTTTGTCTCTGAAATAAATATAAAAAAAATAATGGTTCACAGGAAGGGAAAGGCGCAGTATCTGTCACACTTACTCTGTGGACACCTGAACTGTCGAGCAGTGAGGCAAGCTCCATTCCGGCCGTTCGCGCGGTTGCCTCGCTGCCCGACAGATGACGCACCATGTCAAAATAGCTTTTCGACTCTCTTCTGCGAAAATTGTGCACGCCACCGAGAACAGTTTTTTCTCGATTTCGGAAAATCTAGGCAAGCACCGATGTTGAATCACTTATCAGATAACGTAGACTATATTTTGCTACTTTGTGAACGTTATTTCAGCACGAATGGGGTAGTAGATTTTGCATAGGAATTTTTTAAATCCCAGCCCCCAAATATTCAAGACCCTGTAGAGCTGTACTTCGTGATATAATCGCTCTGATTAGATTCAACATTCAAGTTGCGGCTTGATGTCGTGGGACGCGTTAATGAGCTGTGTTAAGCTGCTTTACATTGCTTTTTGTGTTTTTGCAATATTTTGGGCTTTTTACCTTTTTCATTGTGTTATCTGTTTTACCGACTTTATCTGCTGACCGCTAGTAAGTTTACTCTGACTTGTGCATCAACAATTTATTTTTTCTTTCGGACACTGTCGGCGCACTCTAGAATGGGCATTCAGTGCTTAAGGACCCTTCTGGCCATATTTGCCATGCAACCCCCAAATTTTGCAGACACCAAAAAGCCTACTACCTTAAAAACCTTTAGGCCTTTGCATCATATGCTGCATCTAATTAATGACATGCGTGAAATAAGCTTCGAGATTCTCCCTCCCACTATCTTATATTATGAGTAGCTACAGCCAAGGAATAAGTATTCTCATCACCAGCCGGTAAAGAAGACCTTGTTGAGCTTGACTGTAGTCTCGCTTTGTGAACAGGCATGAGAGGCAGAGCATATGTTAGAAGTCGTGAGGAACCTCGCTTCAGTGCGGTCCACGCGACCATAATTGAAATACCACTACCCTTCATCGGGTTTTGCTTACCCGAGTGAGTGCAAAGCGGACAATTTGGTTGTCCACTATCCTAGCGTCAAACACGGGGTCCTATGTTTCTTTCGAGGCTTTGCACGATCTGGTCCAAAGCGAGTGCCAAGCGGAGAGATTTCTTGGGTGGTACATATGCCAAACAGCAACACGGGTGCCTAAAGGCGAGTTCAGTGAGTGCGGAAATCTATCTTGGAGAGGAAAGTGCTGATGCTTGCTCTTTCCTAATTTCAGTACGATTCGAGAATGCAAAAGCTTGCATCCTCGATACTTTTCGCTTAAAGAATTTTAAGCAAGAGGTCTCGAAATGATTGAACTGGGATAACAGGCTTTTGGCCGCCAAACATGCATTGTTCACCTACTAATAGAGAATGTGAATTAGTCTTTAAGCGTTGTGAGACATTCATTTCATCCACCAATGAATAGTTGATGCGATATCAATGCTGCGACATACGAGAGGAACTCCACATTCGGAAACTTGCTTCCCTTGCTTGTTCGAGAGACCCGTGGGGTCAACAAACACTGGCGCGAGAATATCAGATAACAAACAGCCGGAACATTCAATCCTCCATTTTAAACCCTGCTGCTTCAACGAGTTGTAAGCATACCTCTGGTGAGTGATAGCTGGGAGTTGAGAAGTTTGGGCTTACAGATATCAGCGGTGCAACGTCGTTCAAGCATTGATTACTCTGTCGCTCACGTGATTCATTGCCGGGCTGTGTAACAATACGAGGCAGGGTGGCTGGTTTCAATTGGAAGCAGGTGAATACTTAGGCTGGTACTTTCCTCAGGAGGCAATGCTGACTTGAGTCTTGACCAGCCTAACCTTTCTCCTTTTCCAGCAGGCTGGAATCCTTTCGGATTCAGTGGTGTCTAGGGTCAAATCAATGATTTCTTTCGGAAGAGGAGCTTCGTGTTACTGGGTGGTCAAGAAAGCCTCCCAGGACTGTATATTACTGCCTGGTTCTTTGTAGCTAGGAGATATCCACACCATGTGAATCATGCCTTCAATTTCGGTACTGTGTTTACACCCAGGGTCCTGAATCGTTGGATGTCATCTGGTTACCGCGAATGGGTTGGGAAAAATACCCGCCTGCAACATTCCGCACAAGAACTCTTCCTTTCGGATCATGCATTTGTCTGCTCGTGGGTATGTCAGTCTTAACCTCTAATGAGTAAGGAAATCATGACGTGTGTTGCAGCACGTCGTTCTGAAGAGGAACCAGGCTCGAACTGGGACCCTGATGTATGTGTCCTCGAGTCTATACATGCGCTGTTTCGCTCCAACACAATCCCTCGCGATTCGAGCCCATCCTCCCTGGATGCTACAGCTACGAAACCCGTTCTGCGCACATGTAAACCATGTCCTTTGTGTTGGCTAGGTTTATCTTCAGAGCTTTCACTCTGTTCCTACCTCTATCCTCATGTGCATGCTTCTTGGAGTTAGTGAGTTTCTTTTTTGTTCCTTATGTCTGTTGAGATGTTCTCGATGATTTTGAGATTCGGTCAAAGTTCGAAGCTCAAGGTTTCCAGAGGTTTTAGCCCGATTGGCTGCGTAGAAGTCGTTGGTGTTGCACCACTGTGGTAGCTTGATGTGCTCGTCTAGTGTACTTGAAACTGCCAAACTAAGAATATTCTGGTTGGGTGTATATGGGGAGAGGCTATGACGTCTTTCCTGATTGGGAATTCAATCCGGTTCTTCTCTGCTTTGGCTAGCCATTTATATCTTGCCACGTATTTGATTCTCCCGATTATGAATGCTTAAATTATGCTGAAGAGGTTCGTATCCTTCATTTCCACGTATTTAATTCCAGTTATTTTGTGTAGCGCACGCGTCTGCCCTACATTCGATTCGAGGTTTTGTATCAGTCTGGTGATTTCACCTTTCAATTCTATCCTTTGACCCAGCACTTTATTTGTGTCTACCGAGGGTATTTGTCTTAATTATTCTTACCGTTATCCAATGTTCCTCGGCCTTTCTTTGCCTATTTTGTAGACCGCGGGAGACCGCTTCCGAGTTTTCGGCGCATCATTTGAGCCCTATTTAGTTTAGGTACGACTCAGTGTCCTCGATCGCTGTTTGGAGGGTGTTTTCGATGTGCGCCTCACTGCCCTGCTAACATAGAGGATGAAGCCGTCCGCATATAATGTGTGGTTGAGTTCTTGTATACCTGCTACTTTCTTCTGTATGCCGATCATTCCAATGTTGAACAGTTTTGGTGATAGCACCAAACACTGGTGAGTACTTGCGTTGCCCATCCTTACGCATTTCTCTCCCCTTCCTTCTGGGCTGATAGTAACGGTTCTATATGAAAGTCCCTGGCATAGTATATACCTTTGCCATACATTTGGAGTTTCTTGGCTTTCTAGTGTGGCGGCGTGTGGTCAACGTGGTCGGAAGATTTGGCTGCGTCATGTTGACTAATAATCTCTTGTATTTCGTTTCATTGCCTAGCACATGCTGAATAAGTTGAAGCATGACCTTTCATGTGCAAAAGAAAGGTGTGTCCCGAATTCGATCATAGTGTAAGGTTCAAGCTCGTGTTACTGATGAAATCTGTTAAGTCTCGTTTTGATTAAAAGTTACATTGCCTCACCTACACATGAGGTAAGCGAAATGGACCTCAGAGGTTCGCCGCATTGTTTCTTACATTGTTTTTGAATAAGGAATGTGTTGACCTCTTTACATGCAGGCAGCATTTGGCCTTTGTCCCATAATTCCCGCATGTAATCTATATTGATACATCATCCAAATATATTTGCATGTGACTGATAATTCTCTATGGACCTGCCCGCTATTGCGTTCTACGTATGTGGTGGCGCATGGGTACGACGTCCGACAACTGTACCGGAGTGCCCACGTTCGAATGCGACCGCTAGCGGCTGCGTTTTCAATAGAGGCGAAACGGGGTCATGTCCTTATGGTGTGCGAGGCCAGTGCATATTATTGAACCTCAGATGGTCGAAGTTTTGCGGAGTCCTCCACTATGGCGTCTCAAACAGCCTTAGTTGTCTTACGATCTCCATCCCTGCAAATCAAATTAATGACTTACTCTTTTAGATGCTGTTCGGACGTACGCAAGCATGTGCGGACAAAGAAATGGAAAGCAGTCATTGAAGAGCTTACTGCCTTATTGCCATAATTTGTCCACTATCCTCAGTGAAAGACACGTTTTTGGGCACCAGCCCAATGCTTGTTCTCTTTTGACGCACATAAAAGCAACAAGACTTTTGTTCGCTGTAGCCGGCCGAAGTCCATTTACAATCGGCGAATGAATGTAGAGACTAGAGTGACATTCTTTTGCCTGAAGCGCCTGCTGTGCCTCGGGTTCTATCGATGTACTGTACTTGTTTTCGAAGCCTTGTCTCCTGGATGCCAGGCTCTGGCCACGTAGGTGTTTAGTGGAGCCGCGGGATGCGATCTAGGACCAGGGAGCTTTGCTATGATCATCAAGCCAGTATCGCCAACCTGACACCAACCAGCGATCCTGACACGTGTCCTTTCATAATTATGGCAGCGGCCTGCGACCTTGATAATTTTCTAGCACTATAGGTACAGATGTCGAAGATTGGCTAAGCCGCTAACCTGCTGGTACGATATTGCCGCAAGCGTTTATTTGTGTTTTCAACTGCCACCAGCATGCGCGCCTATCATTTTAGGTACAGCGAATGACCGGAATCGCACTCTTTGCTCATGCCCGGTATCGCGAAAAGCGACTTTATCGATTTTATAGAGAAAGATTCTCCGAGATTGTACCCGAGTAAGCACAGCGAAGCAGAAATGTTTATTATTGTTCGAGACGTTTACAGGGTTCCTTGGTGGGTTATCTAGACGATTCTTTGTCAGCTTTAAATTGAGCGCCGCCGAGTATTTTACTTATTTCGCGGGCGCAGTCAGCCCAAATAAACTGTTAATTCCAGTCGTACACCTGTCTGTTCATTTGTGGCCTACGGCACTCCCACCCCCACGTGACAAGATTACAAATAGATATTACAAAAGAGTTGTCGTAATGTATTATATCTAAATTGCAGGACAAGGATGGCATGAAACCCACGAATAAATTCTAACAATTTAGGAGACGTGCAAATATATGCTTTGGATCCTGCATGGAAGCCCTGTTGGTGAACAGGTCAACACAAAACAGCTCGCATGTGACGTAAAATAGCTATGGCAACATACTTTGCCTACATCTAAGTGGTCTCGAACATTTGCTTCGAGCTTAACGCCATCATAAGGACAGACTAGGTGGGCCACAAGCACAACGGAGTTGCCGATTTCATTTGTTTGCCTGCAGATATCGCTGTACTGTAAACTCCGTTATTACCAAACCGTGGCGGTAGCGTTAGGATGCAAAAATCCTTAGTGTGAGCTAGCAGTTCTCATTCCTTCAAAACGAAGCAGCGATACTACCCTCCTGTGAGGAAAAGCTATCATGATTCGGAGCTCTTCGACTATCACGTCACGGACGCTGTGACCAGATTGTATCTGCGTGAACTGTAGCCCCTGGCAACTGTGAGGCCACGGGTGGCCACAAAAAACACCACCTTCGCCTTTGCGTCGCTAATACGGCTATTTTCCACCTTGGATATCCCTGCCATAATATGTGCTGTCAGTAGTCAGTCTCTTCGCCAAAATATTGCCTGTTGTATAGGCCGAAAAACTATTACCCTTCACATTACCGCAGTGCAGTGGAATGGCGCAGTGTCTGCCTAAAGTTTAGATACCTCCTTTGCCGACATTGCCACAGATCTTGACCTTCGTCTCACTGTAGCGAGTATTTGCCCCGTTGCCATCCTGGCTAGGCTCAAAACGTGCTGCCCCGATCAGATTCCAGGTCTTCTGCACAATCATTTCATCACCCTCGACGAGTTCCGGTCCTTATCGCGCCTTCTTACCGCCGCAGCCAAACCTTTCGTCTGCTTCCATACGATCACTCTTACCTTGTAAATTTGTTGAAGCAGCTTCTACAGGTTGTACTGAAGCTGCCTCCAACTGTAAACCATATAAAACGCACTTAACGTTTCTCCCGAATGTTTCTGCCGGCAATGTGGCTGTACGTTCTCGTAATGACGCAGGTGGACAAACATCTATAATATGTGCTCCTATTGCCATTCATTTTTGCAGTTGATCACGTCTGCAACGTCTCATGTGCGTGCCGCGGATGGTAGAAATTGTGCAATAAACATGCTATGCCCCTCTCCAGTCCGAATGGCCGGCCGGTGAATGCGGGTTCAGTTCGCTACTTTGATCAGCTGTGCCGATGCCCTCTTCCACGGTTTCAATTTTATAGTCAGTTATTGAGACCTCAACCACTATTCACAAGGCGGCTTCCGCCTTGAAGCTCTTGCAGCAACGAGCAACACCGACACCGGTATTGTCTATATTATTCGTTGTTGACCATACAGTTGTCCTTATATTGCGCGAGATTATGTATCCCGACGCTCCGAAACGGTTTCCCAATGTCACGAAGCCTTCGAACAGTCTATGGGCCTCAGTACGCCTCTAGGTAAAGAGCAATGGCCATCGCGTTTTTCTTTGGTTACTTAGGACCTAAGTAGGGTCCCCAAAAAGACGAAATTCTGCTGGCACGAAAAACGACCCCCTCAACTGTGTCTATGGTTGAAGGTATTCTCAACAGGTATCCGCTTCGACTATTGTTAAATTGTAGTGTTTGGCTTGGATAAAGAAAGACAGCGTTCGTAACACATTTTGACCTTTACTTGCCTTTTGTAGCTGAGTCATTTGATAGCCTTCTGTTCGACTATTCATCGTCACCTCGTTGACCAGCGCACCATAATTTTACTTTCGTCCAGGCGACGTTCAGAATAAGACATTCAAGTGCCCTTTCGCGCCTAATCAGATCAAAATATCAGGCCACATTGTTAACGCTATCGCCATTGATTTTTAGTTTGCCATAGTTCGAACAGTGAAGGATATTCCCTGCCACGTTACTGCAATGCCCTGCGCTGCTTTCCGGTGCTGTGCTTATATTTAAGTAAATTTTTGTAACATGTGAAAATATTACACACTCTCAAAGAGCTCATAAACACCATTTCATACTATGTTAATCAGTTCAAAAAACGGCGCGCCGGCCTAGTTTCCAAGTTCACAATCTTTGCTGTCTAGCCACACTTCAATATGGCGGCCTTAGTTAAGTGCGTACTTATAGAATTGTCACAGGGCTTCCTCAGCGCTAATTACAATCACATCGTGTCATTTCTAACGTAAGCCGTCTCGTCTTCAACAAAAGATTCAGTTATTTGTTTAAATAATACATGTGATTAACTTAGGCATGTGTCATTGGAAAATTCCGTCCGTATTTATACTGCCACCCGTCTACAGTTGTCACAAACTACGACGCGCGTTCGACTTTCCTGTTTGACAGTCCTTATAGGTTGTCCACGTAACTTGCAAAACGTATACAACTTTAGAATTAAATGGTGGCGTATAGACTGGTCGGGTGGACACCGATGATCGAATGTCTTCGCCGTAAAGAGACAAACCACTGGTCATGCTGGGAGCGGCTGAAATGCCAACGCGTACTCGGTCTATTATTGTGCACAGTTGAAGAAGGGCAGGCATGCAACGGTGAGGTCTGCACCATTGTCAACCCCTTAGAGTGAGTCCTTAATGACCGCTCAATGTGCTAGTTTGTCCTTTTTAGTAACACCGTATACCACTGCAGGGTTATCCTAATACTTTTCACCTCTTCTGTTTGGGAAAGCACTATTGCACTTCAGTGACTCATGCCATTATCTACCCACTGAAAGGCATTGCCTGTCGCCATTACTTAGTACAGTGCTTGTCATCGATTCTCACGGCTGTCCCTCTATCGCTCCGTGCTCTCTCAGGCTGGGACCTGCAAGCTATGGCAGTGCGGAAACCCCTTACTTTATTTTGATGGGGCCCTCTCTATGTATGTTTCCTCCGAAACCTTCACCGTCTCAAATTGGACCTTGTTTGACCATTCTATGGCCATTAAGCAAAACAATGTTTTGCCAGTGCCCGAAACCATGCTATCGATCCTGCGTGCAGTTCTGGCCAGCATTGATACTTATATCGCTGATTTGCTTCTTCCAGACCTTGTTACACGTCCAGAACCCGCCCAAATTTAAGGCACCAAGACGATGATTTCTTCTCGTCCTATGCTGTCAAAAACATTCTCCGTGCCTGATCCATTCGACACAATTTTGCCCTTATCACCCTAACTCTCGGCCTCCCTGTGGTGTGCCTCTTTCGATGTGCTTTGCTTGTCTAGGGAGTGTTTAGCGCCCGGAACTTCATAGCGGCGGACAGAATAGTATTACAGATGGTGAAACAGTGATTTATGTCTGCAGTGAAGAATAACACAATTTAGCCTAGCGTGTCATCTGCCTTGTAAAACTTTGGCCGCCATGCTATGCAAGGTAATTCCTGTAAATTTGTTTAGATTACTTTCCATACATACATTCTATAGAATACATTAGTAGATGATGGGATATAATAAGAAAAACGACAATAAATTCATCGTTCCCGATTGGTATGACCACCATCCAGAGTACTTTAGTTTTGTAATGTGATAGTATTCATAAGCAAAAATTGTGACATCGGTATTACAAAATTCGTGGGTAAAGTACGCCAATGATTCTGGCGTTAAAGTGGTCATGATAAAGTGGTCATGATTATTTCCTTCCGCAGAATACTTTAAAAACAGCTAGTAAAGCTTCCATACTATTGGCCCAACTACTCAAAGCTTTGTTGCTTTTCAACAGCGGGAGGAATGCTGCCTTGTCAATATGATTGTAACGCGCGGACCGATTTTGTGCTCTTTATTTCTTCATGTTTCGTTTTGTGAAACACGCTTTTACCGCTCTCTTTCTAGCGCGAGATGCGTCAAGATTAGTCTGAATTGACTGCAGGCTCATGTGTACCTGGGTTATTCTGCACTACTCCAGGATACCTAAGACGGTTTATCTAGATGTTTCTACGGCGACAATAAATTGAAAGCTGCCGATTTCATTTGTCATTCATAACTCGGTGACGATAAACACGCTTTTGCTATTATTGCCGCCGCTGAGTTGATTGGTACTTTTACGGGCGCACGTAAGATAATAAAAGGTTCATTTAAGAACAACCTCAGTCTCTTCATTTGCTGCCTTCGGCATTGTACGACTACGCAACACTCATTGCTGGCCCTACTTCATTGGCCGCTTTAAGGGAGAATAATGTGGGATATTTTTAATCTTTACAGACACTGGAAGTATGCGGTAAGTTGTGACCTAAAGCTTGCAAGCCGTAGTAATGAGAAATGAGAATTTTGTATTGGGACTATGTGAGTCCTAGTAGAGCTACATGTCTATACCAGAACCTGCGCACCTGCTTCGGTAAATGACTGAGATGAATAAATGACAGGCGTGTGTAAACGCGTCAATGGTTTCGTTTCGAAGATCATGCTATTGTTACACAGCATCAATAAGTAACAAAAAGAAACGATTTCAGTGCGTGATGCCCGAAGCTCACCAGTTAATATGATGCTTTCATAAGTATAAATTTTTAAATAATTCAAAGAGGTTGGCGCTTACAAATATATATCTCTGGGTGTGTATAAAGCACCAAGAAATGCTACTTGCTAGACCAGTCAGTAAATTAAAACCTGGCTTTTCAGTAAGGTTCCTGACTTGATTTCCGGAAGAGAAAGCCGTTGGTGAGAGGTCAAAATATCTCAAATGCATTGGAAGCTGAACAAGACGGATGGTGCGAACTGGCTGTAGCTTAAAAATCTTAATAAATAATAGAAAATGAACTAGCGAGCAAGAATATTTTTGCTACAGATATTTTTTCATTCAACATGCAGCTATAATCATGACGGTAATGGTATCTATATTTGATGTATTGAATACTTTTTTTTTTTCAGAAACTCCCTTTTAAAAACTATGCTGCCGTTCCAAGTCATCATTTTCATTGACTTTGCTTTCTGCATTTACGGTGTTACCCTGGACGACGCCCGGAAAGTGAGAAAACACTTATTACGCCTATACAAACGTATAATTTAAAAGATGTTGCCGTCCTAGCTCACATTACTATTCATTTCACACTGCCCAAACGCCGGAGCCAGGGGTGAAAACCTACGTCAGTAGGCACCTGTTCTTGAATAAATATACATGAAACACGACTGACACAAATAGATAAAGAACGCACTTCGTCTGGGCTGATACTTTGCTTTATGAAAAAGAGACCATCTATCAGGAAATTTATCATAACACGCAAAGCTATGCTAAAGTCACAGAAACAACTAAAATTTGGAGAAAAACTAACTCATTAGCGTCGGTGCGAAAGGACACTTGGCTCCTTGATGCATATTGTAGAAGTCGTCATTCTGCATCTACACACCTGAGAGATATTTCAGCCAAGTGCAGCACGTAAAAAAAAATGCTTTAAAGTTTGCGTACAACTCACATTAACACAACAGAATGGCGAGCATTCATAAACAGTTTGCGCGTTTGGATGTTGCTTGCCTTCTGAAACCGCTTATGAAGGCACTGACAAAAACTTTTCTGAAAAATTTTAAATGTCGCCAAGTACTACTTACGGATCCAAGGATGACAGAACAGAAAATTTTAATAGGATCCTTGGTGTGCATATGGTTGCCCACATTGAAAAACATTTGTTGAAAGGGAAGGTGTCGATATAATTTTTGTCAGCTAAATGCTAAAACTTCAACCTTTACTCACCGTCCTGCACGTGGCTGCACTAGTCCAGTGTGTACAACGCAGCTTAAAAACTGATATTAGTGCTTGCTACATGTCTGGGGTGTGCAACTCCACTGCCTTGTACTAGCACCATGCAGGCTCGTGCTTGATCGACAGGCTGCAAGAGCACCAGAAATATTTATTCTCTACAGATGGATAAAATCCCACCACTGCTAAGAACGCAACTGCTACACGTATTTTCCAGCTTCAGCTTTCTTGCTAAGTCGGAAAGGAACGTTACCCGCAAATTTCTCGAATCACAACATATCATTCAATTTGCTTCAGCAATACCGCTTCATTAACGATGCCGCATGAAATAAAATTCTTTCCATAACGTCCACAGGGCTTCGGCTTATCTCCACAGTTCGTGTTTGTGATGGTTAGGCTGCGAATGTTTTGTTAACGTCTGGGTAGACGGTCTGTTTTCAGCAAGTTAGTCCCGTTAACATGGCTGCCTAGTTCCTTCTTTGTTGTTCGTTTGTGACTAGTTTGTTTATTCACAAAAAGTTGTCTTCGCGTTACTGTTTTTCCTCCCATCCTTTGGTCAGTCTGTCTATTAGTACATCAGCCCAACCTGCGTTTTCCATGCGTCCTCAGTCCGTCCATCTCATGATCTTCATAAAGCCCCTTCTTGCAGATGACAAGGGCGGGAAGATCGAACAGCGCGCTTTGTGATGTCACGGAGGGACCATTTTGGTCGAACAGTCAGTAGATTCGTTTCCGGTAACTGTTCTAATGAATCTTGACCACACGAGATTCTGGAACTCTGTACCTGACCCGCGACTCCCAGGTCATTTTCGGTCGATCGTGCAGCGGGGTAAAATTAAGCTTTTCTATCAGTGTCAATCCTAAGGACATATAGTATACATCCTAAATTTCAGTCGGTATAAATGAAGCCAAATTAAGCAAATTCAGGAAACGTCAAAGCTGCTCAATAAAACAGATGAATAACCTTGCTGTCAACGATATTTCGCTCAATGTAAACCGACAAGTCTTAAGGAAAACCGACAAGGATGTATATTCAGATGATTGTCAACAATGGGTGTAAGCAAAGCAAAGTCGACAACACTGCGCTATTAAAAGTGCCTAACCTGCATGTGAGTGAATCCCCTGTTTACATTGGAAATGATGAAATATATATCACCTGTTATATTAGTTTTATTACCTCAAGCTGACTTCAACAGTTGCAATGTCCCGTTTTTGCTTAAAATACCCATTTTCAATAACTATTTCGGCACCGGACGCTCGGAACACCTGCGGCAACATACTGGCTCACTAAATGGCAAACGAAATCGGTTTCGTTTGGATGAGTCGCAAGGAGAAGAAACTGGATAATCCAGGAGAGGCGTTAGTTATAAATGAGCTGAGTGCTCTTGAATTAACAAATTATCTGTGACTTTTGGTGTTGCTGAAATTGAAGCATGAACGGATGATTACAAGTTAGCCGCTACCGCCAAAAAATACTATCCTAATTATTGTCAACGCAAATGCCCATGGCCTCCACCGTGGAGGTAAGGAAGCTCAGAGTAAACATCACACAAGAGAAATAGTTGTGAGAAGATAATTGAGCATTGAGCATCAACCAAGAAACTGTAGCAAGCTTCACGACATTTCAGTAGTCTAATGGAAGAATTGTCCCTATGTTTTGGTGCGCAAATGTGTACTTGTATAACTGAAAATTAAAATCCACAGCTTCAACACAGTTTCCGCTAGCGCACAATGTGGCGATTGGAGCATAGATTGTTCGCATCCAAGGTTTACTCCACAGATAAGCGTTGCTTTGACATTGTAACCATCTCGTGCACACATCACAGGCATCCACAGCCAAAACACCCAGGTTCTCTTCCGAGTGCCTTAGGCGTATGCTAACCTACCCAGCGTCAGTGTGCCGTTGGTCTGGGCCATTAGTTGGCCGATATTTCTTGGCTCTTCTGAGCATTTTAGAGAGACGTTGATGTAACGGTCTTTCCTGTGTAGTGGTTACCAGACTACTGCAGTCGAGCTAAAAATAAACTCCCATTGTACTTGAGTGCACCCGATTATGGATATTGTTATCAGATATACGAGTGAATCACATTGTACGAGGTGCTTTCCCGTCACCAAATGTGATACCCTACTACAAGCCCTATGCCAGGCATCTGAGGGCAGGCGTCGGGGATTGTCGTGAAAACAACTGATGCCATGTTGAGCTGACAGCCGCATAAATAGGAGCTAACAGGTCAAGGTTGAATTTAAATAGTGTCGCGTGCGAATTTTATTTATATATCCAACTGGACAAACATTTTTGCTGGAGAAAATATTAATTACAAACCAATAATATACTTGAAGCATGTGAATGTAAGATGTATCAAGCATAAATGAATGCTATTGAACTCATACGTGATACCACCACTGCAGTGTCTGGGCGTTCGTTGCTTTACTGCATGAAATAAACATATATGATTTGGAATTAAGTACATGTTTTTCCCACCCTCACAAAGTAGTGAAAAAGTAAAAAAAAACAAATGTCGTCAATCAGATAGCACAGGCACGTGATAACTACTTTACCCATGCAGAGTTCATAACCTCATCTTTCAGCCTAATTTTCTGAAGCCCCCTGTTATTCATTCGTTTCCATAAAATCGACATTGTTACCCTTTGCGACCATCGATTATTCTTTCTTCCCACTATATATCATGCCAGTGTATTTTGTCTTCTTGATTTCTATTAGAATATCATAAATTCGAGTTATTTCTCTAATACTGCCCCACCGCGGCGGTGCAGTAGTGAAGACGACCGGCAACCCGCGTTCGATTCCGACAACCAGCGGCTGTGTTTCGATGGAGGCGAAACGAAGAGTTGTCAGTGTGCTGTGCGTTGTCAGTGCGTGTTAAAGGCCCCCAGTTGGTCGAAATTACTCTTTAACCCTCCACTATGGCACCCCTTTCTCTCTCTCCGCTTTAAATCCCTTATTCCTCCTCTTACAGCGCGGTACAGGTCTCCGCGAGAAAGTGAAAAATACGGCGCCTTTCCTTCCCAGTTAACAAATTATTTCTTTAACCTGTTCTGGACGTTTTCTATCTCTTAAAGTTACACCTACCATTTTCCTCTCAATAGCTCACTGCATCTCAAGTTAAGTGGAACCTTTTCCTTAGCTTCCACATTTCAGCAGCATAGGTGAGTGCCAGAAAGGGGAAGCTGTAATACACTTTTCTCTACAGCGGTACCGGTAGCTACCAATTATTATCTGCGAGTACTTGCAAAATGCACTCTGCCCCAGTCTCATTCACGTATTATTTCCGCTGCGTGGTCCGGGTCTCCGGTTACTACCTGTACTAAGTAGACATCTTTACCTGAAACGTCCCTATTGTAACCAATTAAAAGTGCTGCTCATTTCCGATGCCATTGAACATTACCTTAACTTTCTACATACTACTTTTCAAGTTCTGCTTTCCCTGTCTAGGTCGTTAATTATATGCTATTCACGCCAGAGTCTTCAGCGAATCGAAGATCACTGAGGTGTTCTTCTTAGCCGTAATTCCTAACTCCCCCGTTCCAGCACGTTTTCCCGCACTCTTGAAGTAGGGTTGAAACCCGTCTCGCGACACCAAATGCCTCCTCTCTAAACTACTTCTGCCCGGAGGAACTCGTCAGGTCTTCTGGCGTTAGCTGTGCTTGCGCATGTGTCTTTACACGGGCACCGCTTGAGAGTTCGGTGGACCGTTCCGGTGTAGTAAAAACGGCTGCAGCGAACAGTGTTCAGCAACAGGGTTTGCAGAGCTTCGTACAACATAATTATGAATGTAACCTGCTAGGATGAGATGCTTGCACACATTTTCACCAGTGAGGCTCCAGTGATGGTTGTCGAATCGACCAATTCACGCTGTCGATGTGAGCTGGAACGAAAATCAGCCATGACTCACATCTTCGGCAGCAGTCTCTTGTGTAAAGACGAGAAAACCGACCGGAAAAGCATGGACCGCTGGGTGGTAGTTATTTTAGTACGTGGTAAGATTAGCTGCGACAGTGAGCCCTTGGATTTTTTGTCATGCCAGTTAACGTGTCAATGGACTTCAGTGCAGGACATTGATGGTTTTTCACCTAATGAATAGAGACCCGTTTGTTTAGATTTTAGTCCCCTGTTTACAACACTGTATCTGGAACCAGGATTGCATGTTCTGGTGTTTAAATATAGTTTATCTATACCGTCTTTTATATTGTCACGTAGTGGTGACGAAGTCGAAGACACAAATGAAGGGGTCGATGATTGAACTAAAGAAACTCTTTATTTGGGCTGACTTGCGCCCGCAAAAGAACTAAGCAACTCGGCGGCGGTGATAGAAACAAACGTGAACGTCGATCGTCGAACAAAGTATCCTCGTCACACCCGAAAACGCTCAATTTAAAGGCTGCACCGAACAATCTAGATAAAGTCGCAAACAGCTACCAGCACGGGCTGGAACATCGTGGAAAGACACCCGAGTGGCCAGAACCTTCGAGACAGATCTCGGTGCATCTTGCGCTACAAAGAAACTGATAAAGGTGTGACTCGCGACATCGAGCATTAACAAACACAGATTACGGAACTGATACGCGGTCCAGGATCAGAGTGATAAGCCTGTATGCCGGCGGCTGTTAAAAAACAACAAATACAGTTTTGAAGGTTTCGCGGCAATATAGCGCAACGGATTATAGGAAGGCTCTTTTTGTGCCCACTCCTGAGTGGGCTGGACTCTGGGCTAGGGGACTGTAATACGCAGTTTGGTCGAAGATGTCCTGTGAGGGGAGTAGATAGAATCACTTTCCGTAGAAGAGGTGGACGCCCAAATCACTATGCCACGACTGATATCTTTCTTCAAATGACTACTCTCGGCCCATTATACTACACTGGATTTCGCAAGTGGGCAATAACAAGGACTAAAACATTCTTGGAGAAGCTATGCAGGACGCTGGAAAAAGGGGATGGGTATTTATTTGTTAGATGACAGTTATTATTTCTGGTTGTTTCTGCAATTGCATAGATGTGTACAATACACTGCAGTTATTGAATAAACTTAGTGATTTATGACTGTGAGAAAAGGAAGTATCGTTCAGTAAATTTAATAAAATTATTCGCAGGCTCTCAACACCAGTGGACAAATCTTTCTGTACATTCGAAGCGCACACAGTATGTATCGGAAAAGTGAGAGTTGCACAAATATTAAAGTGTATGACAAAGTAAACGAAGACTTGTATTTCCTGGAAGTGAAATATAACCTTCAAGCAGGCCTCCACACACGTAAGCTTAACTGGTAAGTACAAATTACATGACCTCGGTGATAGTATCGAAACTTTTTGAAGGTTAACAACAACGAATTTCAGCAAGACAGTACGTGGAAATTTTATTAAAACGGCGGCCGCAATATTTTTGTTATTGCATACTTATTTTACGCTTCTTGCCTTTTACTATTTACATGCAAAATGGAAGGAAGTATGTGATGTGTTAAGTAGAAATACCTGCCTTTTATGCACCAATTTATCTTTTGCGTTACCATTATACGAACGTTTTAAATATAAGAACAGTTCATGAAAAAAGTTCTTATCTCCTTCATTGACATAGCTATGGGAAACAGGTTAAATGTTTTTCAGCTTGAATTGCGGACGCTGATTAACTGTACGTAGCCCTACGACTATGTACAATTCACTATATTATCACTGCACAATGTATCTAATTACCTACATTCTTGAGGTCTCTTTTTTGAACGAAAAATTCAAACTACTTCCGGAAATTTACCTTTTGGCCACTCGCAGTTAGACTCGCCTTTTCTTACAACCTATGTAGACCTTTTTTGTGAAGATGTTTGGTAGTCGTGTTGAATTTGTTTTTTCGCTCTGTTACCATGCCCGCTTCTCCCCCAGGAAAGAATATCAGAAATATAAAGCTTTGAAGGATACAGCATGGTATGAAAGTGCCTTTTCAGTTCACTCCATCACACTGTTATAATAATCATCCTAATCAATTAAAAATTATGATAACTATCTCCGGCGAATGCGTGTACACAGCAATGTATGTTTTTATCATTTCTATTGCCTTACCGACTGTCGCAATCTAGACGTTTCTTTCGCGCCAATTGAAGCAAAGTTCAGCATAGGTCAGAAGCTCAGTTCAGACGTCATACTAGCCTGTCACCATTAAATTTACCCAGCGCAGGCAAGTCAAGTTTTAAGCGACAGCACCGACTGCCGCTGCGGCTAAGGGTAAGGATAATTTAACCTTAAAATGGTTTTACGTTGCAATTTTTATTATCATAATTTTTTCCCGCAGAGTATGACAGTGTTTTTTTACTCTGTACACATTTGATTTTGTTAGGTATTGAATATTTTTTTTTATTTAAGAAATTGAAGCCAGCGCCTGTTGTGTATCTTTTATCCCTTTCAGTTTGCATAGTCTGGATCTGCGGTTACTATATGCCCTAATTAGAGATATTCGCCTGCAATGTCCCGTACTTCGCTACCTATTATGAACTTATGTTGCTTCCCGATGCTTGTGAACATTACCTTTGTCTTTAGTACTTAGATATAAAGCCCACTTTTCTGCTATTCCTGTATGGATCATCATTAATTATTTGCAGTTCATCTACTGGGTTATTTACCAACGCAATGTCATCAGCAAATCGCCGACTTCCAAGGTATTCTCCATTAACCCCTATTCTAAACTGCATCCATTAATTCTCGGAATACTACCTCTAAGCTAGCTGATAATAGTACTGGAAAGATCCTGTCCTGTCTCCTTACCTAACACCTTTCTTTAAGGAAATTTTGCTATTTTATTGATTCAGAACTATGGTTGCTGTGCAGCACCTATAGATATCTTCCATTACTTTGACATATGGCTCGTCTACACCCTGATTTCGCACTGCCTGAATGACTGCGATGTTTCAGCCGAGTCAAGCGCTTTTGCTTAATCAATTAATACGTTGTATAAGGGCTGGTTTTATTCCGAGCATTTTATTATCACCCGGTTGATGGTATGGGTATGATCAGTAGTAAAGTACCCTTTCTGAAAACCTGCTTGAGCTTTTGCTTAATTGAAGTCTAAGGTTCTCTTGGTTTTGTTAGAGATTACCGTAATAAGCACTTTTAATGTAGCAGTTAGTGAGCTAACTTGTCTGTAATTTGTGACGTCCTTAGCGGTCCCTTTCTTAAGAATTAGGATAATGTCCGCATTCTTCCATTAGTCCGGTACCGTCGATGACACCAGGCATTGCGTATGCTGGGTGGCTAGTTTTTATAGCAGGATATCTCCCCATCTTCCTACAAATCTGTAGTTATCTGAGCGTCCCCAGCTGCTTTACCAATTTCCCTAGTTTCTAAAACTTTTTTAACGTCGTCCTTGGTTACTGGCGGAACGTTGGACTGCTTTTCACTGCTGCCTATCTTATTACTGTCCTTCCAGACAGTAGATGCGAGGCATCAAAAAGCAACTATTTGCTGACCTGTTGTGAAACTTTCCAAAAAAAGTGAAGGAGTTCGTGAAATAATGGTCTGTTTTAGAAAAAACTCCTCGAGCTCCGGGAACACCAGTATGAATGCGCTGCCGATGCTCTAGTTCCGCAGCAAGGTCTTTGAACACGGAACACCTGAGGGAAATTATACGAGATTTTCCGCGACGAACTGCTCCACGTCCTTCCTTCGGCAATGCAAACAGAAGTAGCATCACTTCCGGATGTCGTCTGGAAAGAAGTTAAGCTGCCACTGGGCATTTTTCATATGATGACCCCGAAGCAAGATCAAGCTATGAATTACGCCGCCACATTACGCAATCCTGCATCTCTGTGAAACACCTCAAGCTAGCCCCGATGCCAACAAGCCTTATCTGAACTCCACCCCCTGGCCTTCGTCCGCCAAGCCTACGAATAATTGTCAAGCGCAAGAAGATGCGATCCATGGTGGACTCTGAAGAACCCCCTGTTACTGCGTTTACGCTACGATAGGGCCGGATAAATCCTTCGTCATTGCCCGTACAGGAGATTCGGACTACGGTTTTCGAATCAACGTCCCATGACATCTATGGAGGCTGCACAGCAAGCATAGTTCTGCACAAGGAAAGTGACAAAATTACCATAAAGGTGGAAGGCAAGAAGTCAAAATCTCCCCAGTACTATTGACAGCTTTTTTTGAGGAAATATTCAGAGAATTGGGATCAGAAGTGTTAGGGATAAGGGTTCATAGAGAACACCCAAGTAATCTGCAATTCACTGATGACATTGACTTGCAAAGTAACTCAGGGGATGAACTGTAAAAATGATTGATGACCTAGGCAGCAGTAGCAGAAAGGCAGGAGTGAAAATCAATATGCAGAAGACAAAGGTGATGTTCAACAGTCTAGGAAAGGAACAGCCTTTCACAATAGGTAGCGAAGCACGGGACGTTGTAGACGAATAAGCCTACTTAGCATAGTAGTGACTGCAGATCCAGTTATTGAAAAGGAAATAGCTCCTAGAATGAGATTAGTATGGAGCGCATTTGGCAAGTAGTCGCAGATTATGACTCTCAACCTACCGGTATCACTCAAGAGTGAAATATGCAACAGTTGCATCTCACCTGTAGTCATCTATAAAGTAGAAATACGAGGCTAATGAAAAATTGTTGTACTTATGTTGAGAGAAAGCAGAGGACTACGGAACGAAAAGTGGCAGGTTTAACATTCAGAAATAGGAAGCGTGCCTAGTAGGTCAGAGAAATAACTCAAGTTAATCACATTCTATTCGAAATCAAGAAGACATGGGCATGGGCAGATCATGTAGTCCCAAAACAGGATAACTTTGGTCGCTTATGATAACAAATTCGATTCCCAGGGAAGGAAACTGTAGCAGCAGGGGGGGGGGGGCAGAAACTTAGGTCGGGAGATCAGATTAAGAAGCTCGCAGGGGTTACATGTATGCAGCTAGCACAGGAACGGGTTAGTTGGTGGAATATGAGAAAGGCATTCGCCTTGCAGTGGGTATAACTCGGCTGATGATGATGATGATAATTTTGTGTGAGGAATATTCTCTGTTCTCCGCAGGGGAAACTGGAGAGGGCAGTAATGGGAAGAGAGGTTGTTTAATGGCAAAATACGAATATCATCTAACTCCGACTAAGTCATTAAACCATGGACCTTGACAACGAACTGACCAGAGATCAAACTTACACACGAAGCCCCAACAGTCTGCCCTGAACACGATTCTAGTATGCAATGGAGCCTAGATCAGATGCCGTGGCAAACTCGTAAAGCAAGGAGGCGAACGAGGAATCTGAAGTGGCTGTGACCGTCACCTGGTGACCGCCCTACAGAACATTAGATGGCACTCTTCAGCTATCAGTGTTCCGTTCGCCACTGAGCTCAAGAATGCAACGATCCCTTTAGGATGACCGGCTTATTCACACCGCTGGTGGTAACCTCATTACACTGTTAGAGGGTGCACCGCCAGAGTTGCCCTGAATGGACGTACCTATCCTGCTAACTTCGTTATCCTACAGCAGTGCTGCCTCGACGTGATATTGGGTATGGAGAGAGAGAGAGAGAAAGAGAGAGAAGGCAGAGAAGTTAACCAGGCAAGCTTCCGGTTTGCTACCCTGCACTGGGGAAGGGGAATGAGGAGTTTAAAGGAGAAAGATAGAAGAGAATTATAGGAAAGGTAAGGCGGCGAGGAGCACAGTCACAGTTTTTCAATCAAGTTTGTGTCTCTCATAAAACACATAAGTGCTTTGAAGGCTTTGCTGTTAGACGCCTTCTGTGCCATGGGCGGAGGATTTTCTCCTCTGTGAAAGGACGGCTGTCAAGATAGTCCAGAGCCGAACGCAGCGCATATCTTTCGCTTGAAAAAGCAGGGCACTCGCAAAGGAGATGCTGTGTGGTCTCTTCGCAGCCGAATCTTTCACAGTTAGGGCTATCCGCCATTCTCATCACATAAGCGTATTTTTGGTGAATGCAACACCGAGCCACATACGGCACATCAGTGTTGTTTCGCGCCGCCCTTTGTTAGGGGGAACACGAAGGCGCAGCCCATGGTCTAGTTCCCTGAGGCGTCGATTGGAAAATTCTCCTTTGTTCCAGGCTGAAAGCGTTAGCTACGCCGCTAAGGAGCGAAGTCAACAAGCTGCGTCAACTCTACATATAGGAATGTTCACTGTAGTTCCGTCGTTGTGTGCAGAACGGGCAACTTGGTCTGCCTGGTGGTTTCCTTCAATACCGCAATGTCCAGGTAGCCAGTGGAAAATTATATCATGACCTTTTGATGTAGCGTCGTGGTATAGCACGCGGATCTCTGCAGTTAGTTGTTCATGTGATCCACGACGTAGCGCAGCTTGAACGCCTTGAAGCGCTGCTTTCGAGTCCGTAAAAATGGACCAGACACCTGGAAGTTCCTGGCCGATGTATTCAATAGCTGCACGTAAGGCAGCCAGTTCCGCGCCAGTTGAAGAGGTGGGGTACGTCGTCTTGATGCTCAGCACGATGGACCTCGAAGGTATCACTACGGACCCCGCGGAGCTTGTTGAAGCAACTGAGCCATCGGTGTAGACGTGTTCACGATTATTGTGCATAGAATACAGGTGACCCAACGTCATTTGCTTCAAGACAGGCAATGGCACACCCGTTTTCTTTTTTACTCCCGGCATAGATAGGTAAAGTTTCTATTCATGTAGGCTCCATATGGGTAAACTCGGTCTTGAAGCTGGAGTGAACTGTGAAGGAAGGTAGGTGCGATGAGCTGCTATGGTTTTGGCAAATGCGGTATGTGGTCTAATTGTTAGGATAGTTGCCAGGTGGTGACGGGAAACCCGGGTGAGGTGTCGTATATGTGTCCTCATGGTGTCAACAGCAATATATGTAGCTATGGAATGCTCGCGGGAGAGAAGAACCGTTGCTGCCGTTGAGGTGCATTTTGGGAGTCCAAGGCAGATGCGGAGAGCTTGAGCTTGCACGCTTTGGAGGATCTCAATGTTCGTCTTCCTTATATTATTGAATATTGCAAAGCTGTACCGCATGTAACCCAGGAAAAGTGAACGGTATAGTTGCAGCATAGAGTGCACTGACGCGCCCCAGGACGTGCCTCCTAGAAAGGAGAGAACATGGGCAATCGCCTTCAGTCTTTTCTTTATACCACTGATATGTGGACTCCACGAGAAGTTCCTATCAATGACGATTCCAAGGAAGCGATGACTCTTCTCATAAGGAATAGCTTTGCCATTTATGTATACTGCGTAATGTGACATTGATTTTCGTGTGAAGGCCACCACAGAACACTTCTCTGTTGAGATAGTAACACCCTGTACACGAAGATAAGACGTCACAATCGATGCCGCTTTTTGTAGTCTTGCACGAACTTGGGGTCGAGTCACGCTTGAGGCCTAAATGCAAATATCATCCGCATATATGAGATCTGAGCTGACTGAGGCAGCAGGTCGACTAGGCCGATGAGCACAAGATTGAATAGAGCGGGGCTCAGTACCCCACCCTGCGGAACTCCGCGAGAGGTTCTATGTGAGGATGTTCGTCCGTCCTCCGTCTGGATGAACAGTGATCTGTCTGATAAATAACTGCGTATCCAGCTATAAGTTCGTCCTCCGATATCAGCAGTTTCCAGTGCATCTAGGATGGCTTCATGCGTTACATTGTCGTAGGCACCTTTAATGTCTAAAAACAATGCCGCAGTCAATCTTTTCAGATTCTTTTGGACATTGACTGACGTAACCAGGTCTACGACATTATATATGGAGGAGCGGCCGCGTCGAAACCCAGACATGAAATCTGGATATTTTTCGTGTCGTTCCAAGTACCACTCAATGCGCGTTAATAGCATCCTTTCCAATACTTTACCGACACAGCTGGAGAGCGCAATGGGGCGGTATGAATTAATATCGAGCGGTGATTTTCCGGGTTTTAGAAGTGGAATGATACGACTTGTCTTCCATTCACTAGGAACTTTGCCGTCGCTCCATGACCTGTTGTATGTCTGCAAGAGAGCCTGTCGAGCTTCTTGGCCTAGATTAGCAAGCGCAGAGTACGTCACACCATCTGGCCCTGGCGAACATGACCTTTTACAACAAGCGATAGCAGCGTCAAGTTCTTCCACTGTGAACAGCAGATCCATCCGTGAATCCCTCGATGGCGGAACATCACTACACTGCTGTGGCGCGAGTGTGTTTAAAGGTATTGTTAGTCTTGCGCAGAATTCTTCGGCTACGTCGGCCTCACTGCATCTCTGGTGAAGCGCGATTGATTTGAAAGGGTGTCGTTGTTGAGGTGATGTACGAAGGCCGCGAATGACAGTCCAGATACGTGACAATGACTTCCGTGGGTCGAGAGTTTCACAAAATGTCCTCCAGCGGTTAGACTCCAGTGATTGAACTTTGCGCTGGATCTTTTTCTGTATGCGCCTTGCGTATGTGAGGTCTAGACGAGACTTTGTGCGCCGGTATCTACGTTCCGCCCTGCGCCGAAGCGATCGTAGTCGCTGTAGTTCAAAGTCAAAATCTGTGTAGTTTGCGACAGGGTTAAAGGTACAGGTTGCACTCTCCATAGCGTCCTTAATTTTTTGTTCGAGACTTGTAGACAAGTCTTGGGTGCAAGTATCTTCCATAATAGTTTTAAAAAGTGTCCAAACAATACGCCGCATACGTGTCGCTGTGAGAGATGTCGAATGGCCGGTAATGTTGAGGTAGGTTGGGATATGGTCGCTGCCATGAGTTTCTATATCTGTAAACCACCGGACATGTTTTGTAAGGCAATGTGAAACGAAAGTCAAGTCCAAGCAGCTGCTGTAATTAACACCTCTAATATAGGTCGGCGTTCCATCGCCAAGTAAGAGTAGACCATTGTCAGAGGCGAAGGACACAAGCTTTCTACCTTTAGAGTTCATCCAAATGCCTTCCCAAACGGGGTGGTGAGCATTAAAGTCACCTGTGATTATCCGTGGTCCAGAAGTGATGGCTATAAGATCACCTAATCGGTCATCGTCGAAGTGACTTGATGGTTCCAGGTATGCAGCCACTAGCGTAAATGTCAGGGCGCGACACTTCACGGTCAAACACACATACTGGTTGTCATTGTTCGGGGGAACACAGTGGAGCACATATGTTAGTTCACGTCGTACGTAAACGACGACTTTGCTGGGTCTGTTGAGTGTTGGCGAAGGAAATGCCTCGTAACCGGAAATTCGCAAAGTATTTGGTAGATTCGGCTCGCAAATGACGAGAACAGGGAACTCATTTTCATAAACATGGCGTCGAATATCTGAAATCTTGGACTGTAGTCCACGGGCATTCCACTGAAAGATGAATGCTTGCTTGATCTTTCTGTGAAAAGGTAATCCCGAGAAAGCCATGGTACTGTCTACTGTAAAGCTGCAAGAACCGGTTGCAATGCGTCCAGTACTTGCAAGGCGCTGTTCGCTGCTGGCGTGTGCATGTTCGAAAGCAGGATTCGCATAGCGCTCATCAGAGACTTAAGCATGACAATCACTTGCTTATCTTGGCCGCAGTCTGAAACTTGCCCTTGGGATGGCTCAGTTGGACGGTCGGAGTGTAACAAGGTCTCCGGACGAGTGGGCTTACTTGGATTCGGCAGCGGTGGCCAAGACGTTTCTGGGGCTCCAAGTATCATGGTACGAGTGTGAGGGATGTTGTGGGTGGCTGTGGTTTTTGGTGGGCAAGCCGCAGTAGCGCTGGAGACCTGATCTTCAGAGCTGGTTACCTTCTTTGACAATCTTTTTCGATGTGAACGACGTCGTCGCACCTTAGCTGTGGCTTCCTTGTGTGTAGAATCGTCTCGAACCATCTGTCGGAGTACTGCCCGCTCAGCCTTTTGCCGAGGGCAGTCCTTCGAAGAAGCGTCGTGGGGGCCATGGCAGTTGGCGCATTTAAAGGAAATCTCTTGGCAAGCGTCACCACTGTGTGCCTCGGAGCATCTTGGGCACACAATGGAGTATTTGCAGACGCTGCTGACGTGACCGATTTTCATGCATTTCCTGCATTGTAGCGGTTTTGGTACGAAGGGTCGGATTGGGTGTCGGAAGTGCCCGACCTTGACGTGTGATGGAATGCAGTCACCCTGGAATGTGAGTTTGATGCAGGGAGACTTTACAAGGCGCTGAATTCGAATTATTGCAGTGCTGTTAGTCGCGGGCCTGATTAGCATGGGTAAATCAGCGTCACTGATTTCGACGCACACGTTGTAGATTACGCCAGCCCTGGTCCCGCTCTCTTGCACATCAAGAGGACGGACGTTAATGCTGCCGAGTTTGTTGATTTTACCCAAACTGTCGAGTGCGCTTCGGTCCGTAACATCAATTGCAATGATGTTTTTGTTGGGGTTTATCCTCACGTCCTTAACTCGTCCTGATACGAGGCTGTCAAGATATATTGATGTGACTTGCCTGTTAAGGAGGTTCAGGTTGTCCGTAGGTTGTGGCACAAACAAGGCAGTATGCACCACTGCACGACGCTCCGTGATGGTATGGACATTCTAAGAGAACACTGAGCAACCGTCGACCTCTCAATCGAGGCTCATCAAGCTTTTGAGAAAACAATACCAGCTAAAACAACTGTAAAGCAAAATTTTGCGTAAACCCTGAACGTGGGAATTGTATGTCCCGCCACAATGTGCCGTTATCGTTCAAATTTCTACCCAGGATCACAAATGCCACAGACGTTATTGAAGGAAGCACTCAGTTGATTTTTGATCTAAAATTCGGTATCTTAGAATAAGCGTGCATTTAGGAAGAGACAAGATAGCGACGAACTTCACCGAAAGATATCGGCATCTCAACACGGGCATGATATTCGCTTTCCTGGACGGCTTAGAAGACATTCACGAATTAGCCCTCATCGACCAAGCCCCATAAAATGCACCTGATTAATACCGAGTGCCCAAGTTTCACATTCACCAAGCACTACACCAGAGCAGACAAGAATAAATTTGTAGTCTACTCAAAACTACAGCAGGTGCTACTCGTAAGCTTAGAAGGTGAGATAAAAATTACTTGCCAAGCATTGCATTGTCCCCGAAGAACGCACCCGACCGAAAAGCCTACCCTGTATCGCCGCGGGTATGTCGATGATTCGTGAGGACATCATCCAGCCATCGAAGAGCAGCAGGGCAATACCAGTCTTTCGGGTCAAGAACGTCGGAACATTTAGCTAGTTGAGGTCATCAGGTTTAACATCCAAAAAAAACGCAGGCTATGAGGGAAGGCATAATGGAAGGATAAGGAAATCACGACCACCTGGGGTTCTTTAACGCGCACTTACAGCACAGAGCGGAAGAGTGCCTTGGTTTTCGCCTCCATCGAAATTCACTTGCCGCGGCCGGGGTTAGCGGAACGCACCGCAGCAATCCGCTTCGTGTTTCATTAGCATAAAGATGAATTATGTTTATCCCCTCTCCGTATCGAAGACACACTTGACGGACTCAGCAGCGCTGGGCAAGTCACCTAGAATTAGTTGAAGAGCGGCTGCTGCCTGTTTAATGGACGTAAGAGGTTTCGAGATGAACGCGTTCATCACGCCAGGCAAGATGAGATCAAGATGATGTCATTTAGCATCTGCTTCGTATAAGCGATGTTCTAGCGAATAATGAATACCATATGGGAAATTTGAAGTTGAAAATTTGTCTAGAATACGTAGAGCTCGTTCTTGGTTTTCTATCAAGCCTTGAATGCAAACTGAAACGACTTTTGATTTGATTTGATTTTGTGGGGTTTAACGTCCCAAAGCGACTCGGGCTATGAGAGACGCCGAAGTGGAGGACTCCGGAAATTTCGACCACCTGGGGTTCTTTGGCGTGCACTGACATCGCACAGCACACGTGCGCCTTGCTTTTCGCCTTCACCAAAAAGTGGCCGCCGAGGCCGGGATTCGATCCCGCGTCATTGGGAACAGTAGTCGAGCGCCGTAACCACTGCGCCACCCCGGCGGGGTGGAACGACTTTTAACGCTGCTGAAAGCAATGAAGTCGTCAGTTCTAACACTGAAACCGGAGAAGTGTCACTTCGCCTAGAAAGAGCCGCTGTTTTGGGTCATATTGTTGGCGGAACGTGTTCGGCTAGACGCACAGAAAAGAGCTGCGATCGGCTGTTTTCTCATGCGGCTTATAAAAAACGTATGGGCAGATTCCATAGACCATGCGCGCACTACCGACAATTTGTCAGGGACTTTATCTACATCACGGAACCTTTCCCCCAAATTACAAAGCTGACGCAGGTTTTAAATGAGAAACGTCGCGAGCAACGCTTTGATGGAAATTAAGTGCCGCCTATAGACCCTTCCTCTTTTTGGGTACTTTGGTGAAAACATCTAGATTGAAATTAGTACCAACACAAACAGCTTGTGCTTAGAAGCTGTGATGTTTTCGAGCACTGATGGAGAGGGGAACGCTATTGTGCACTCTATCTGGTGTCTGTCGGAAGCAGAAGCCAACTATTTGAAGCCGAAAAAGAATGTCGACGTCATCTGGGCAATGTCGAATTTCGCCTCTGCTTCTATAGACGACTATTGAAATTTTTAAGCTACCACCGTACTGTGTACTGACTCGTCAATACGAAAGATCGCAATGAGAGCCCTGCTCGAAGGAGCCTGTGTCTTCGGGAAATTGACATCAGTGTAGTTTACAAGTCTGACCGCAAGCATTCAATCACAAGCCCTCTTCGAACGCCTTCAAATGAAGGCGACAACGCCGCTTCTTTCGGCCCTCAAGCACCAGTCATTTCGAATGAACAGCAGCGTCTGTACCGTGGTTTGAGAAATATAACGATTACCTAGATGAAAAGAATGCATCTGCTCCTGCTGTCTTCAGGGTTCAGGTGTCGTCCTTCGCATTACGCGATGACAATCACGTGAAAACGTCTACATCCAACAGGACCCACACGTCTTTGCTCAAAATCATCAGAGAGGACATTTTACAGGCATTCCACGAGGACCCAACAGCTAGGCATCCCGTAGTTGCAAGCACGTGGCAATAAATCCGTGAAACGTATTATTGGCAGCAAATAGCTTCCGACGTCGTTCATTACATCAAACATTCCCTGACTGGTAGCCTCGCAAGACACCCTCGAAGAGACCGGCTGGGGTAATGAAACCGTTGCCTCTCCCAGGTAAGGCATTTAAATATTTCCCCTCCGCCCATTCAAAATTTTATCACGTAAAGTACGGTCGGTGCCGATTAGGGAGGCGCTACAGCGAAGCAAAAGACGTATATTCAACACTGCAGCAGATGTTGCTGAGCGTTTCGTGAATATATTGTCCTGCAACACGGCGCCGCCGAAGAGCTCGTCACGGACATGACTGTTTACTTCTAAACGGAAACTCTCGTATGGACATTTTGCAAGCTGGAAATAGCTTTTTCATGGCCCACAGGAAAATAAATTTTTAGCGCTCATCCGAAATCATTGAAATCGAAGCCCACTTCATCGGTATATAGAGCACACTCTATAGAAGACGAGCAGCGAATACCCGCCCACACATCTCCTGCGCAATACTTTCTACGAGGCCCACCCCAGGCTTTAACACTGAGTGGTATTCAGAGAGTGGACGACCATGTACAGTGTTTTGCAGGAGCAAAAAAGGAGCTATATAGCAGTCTCCAGAATTGTTGTGCGCCAAGTAAAGTTCTGTAGCAAGTTTTGCAGCTGAACAATACAGGCGCGTTTTTACAGCCAGAAAATCACTCAATGGCTTGTTGTGCCATGGAGCCTTAGGTTTCGAGAATATTGTGTATTCAGGAATATATATCTTGTTAGGTACTCAAATGTTTTTTTCCAACAATGTTCCAGTTTTCCTCAATGCTGCATCGAGGCTTTCCAAAGCGCATTTAAGAATGAGCATGCTGCATCATAAATAGCATCAACATATGCATGTTATTATCATTGATTATTTTGATTCTGTAGATGGTTATCATGCACAGATAGCGTACACTGCCTACAATATATCATGTGAGAAGCTATTATCATTCATCATAAACCATCATTATGGTTAGACACGGATGTGAGTTTTCTCTAGAAGGGAATGAACCGTAGCTGTATGATTTTTCTTAAAACAAGGCTAACAGATTGATCCTACCCTATACTGCAAAAGTATCAAAGTTCCTGTAAAAAAAAGAAACACAATTCTCTAGGCGCGTATAACAAACACTCACCTTCCTGTCTCACATAAGTGCATTGAGAAAGAAAGCTTCTAAATCTCTTAAGAATCTTAATGCTTTCAAGCTAGCTCTGGCGTTGTCACATGGGGTGCGGTTTACAGATTGACGGATCTGCTCAGTGCTAATCCCTACGCTATGGCTGCATAGTGCATAGGCTGCATGCATAGCATTCGGGCAGGCAGTTTCAATTGAAAATATTTAGACTCAGTATATGCCCCAGGAATGCGACTTTCATGCGCAGTGATAAAGCATTTCTTATTTCTAGCCTGCTTGCAGAAACAATGAAACTTTTCTCAAAAACAGAACAGCACCGTGTAGGTATCAGCATTCTAAAATTTTGATATCTGCATGAGCCCATCTGCTATTTTATTTTACTCAATTGTTAGTCTAGAACTGCATTCATCGAACACCTGAAAAATGAGAAAATGTGTCAAGATGATGGCCTACTTGATTTTTTACCTGGCATTGACAAAGGCTGGAACCCTCTATTAACTAGGTAGAATTTTCCTGCGACCTATAACTCCACCATTCCAGAGTTCTGAAATTCACCAACTGCGCTGTAGCGTATTGCCGTTCCCCGAAAAGTGCAGCCACGGAAGTGCCGGGTGCGCCACTCAAAATAAAACACAACCTTACGTTTTATTTGAGCATGAAGCGAGGTACACAAAACTGAAATGCAATATTAAAAATATAGTTTTATAGATTTAAATTACTTACTATAAAGAGCGTAATACATCGGTGGCGTCCGTCGCGCCATCTTTGCGAAGTTGAATAAGTTAACTTGAAACCTCTCCGTGGCGTAAATCCATAAAAAAGCGTTTAAAGAATGTTAAAAGGCGATTGTTGCTGAGAGCTGTCTCTGAATGCAACCTAAAGGTAACATACACTCACTGAAGACAGGAAATGATTACCGTGAAAATAATTGTATAGTGTAACTGGGGTCCTACCGTCCTATACTGGCTGCTTTCGCGCCGGGTGGTGCACATTTTAAATGCCTCTTATTCGTTTTGATTCACAGTACCAAAGATGGCGCGACGGACGCAACTGGTATGATCAGAGGATTACTGCAAGCAATTTTAATCCAGCAAACGATTTTATTGGGCATGCATTTCAGCTTATGCACTGCAATATATACTAAAAAAAAACATATAACTTTATTGACAATTTTTGTTGTTTAGTGACGCCACCCGGCACTTCCGTTGCTGCAGTTTTCAGGGAATGGCAATACGCTGCGCCGTAACATATCGACACATCCCATATATAGAAGGCGATGGAAACTGACACGGGTGATAGAGGAAGACGCCGAAGAACTGAAATTGTGCAAAAAGCCAACAAGAACAACTTCGTCTCATGCTCACCTGACTGTCTACTTACGTTTGTCCGTGCAAAATCACCTTCTGTGTAACTGTACGTCATTTGAGGCAGTGGCGGGTACGATTCCAGTCCTGCATAACCTACCGCGACAACGGGGATTACTCCGGTTCATCAGGGGACTCTGCCGGCGCCCACGCGGAGAGCCCTTCAATTTGGAACGTTTCTTGCCTCTATCAGGACGACGTATTCTCAGACGCCGTAGAACCAGCAGCAATGATATCTGAGAGCATACTTCCCACCACGCCCTGTCATCAGCCGCGGACACCACCTTCTTTTCAGGTGAGGCGTTAGAGGACGCCGAGGACTGACTTGAGAACATCAAGCGGAAGCTCCACAACGTCTACTTCGCTGTTGAAGAGTCTGCACGGACATGGTTTGAAAACCATCAAGCTTCTTTTCCATCCTGGGAAGACTTCTGTCGTGACTTCATGGCCACTTTCGTTAGTCCTGACCGCCGTCAGTGCACAGAAGCAGCGCTACCCCAGCGCAGCTAGCACCAAAATAAGAACGTGCTGCATTGTTTCTGAACATGACACGTCTTTTCAAGCGCGAAGTGTCAGACATGATGGAAACGAAGAAGCTCCGCCATCTGAAGCAAGAGCGTTTCGAGAGTTTGATACGCAACCCACCGTGCACTGTGGCGGCGTTTCTCAGTGAGGCTTGCACCATGAGCACATCTAAAACCGAGCGTGCCATTAAAACTCTGACGGGAACAATAATGGGTCCGATGCACTCTCTATGCGTGTCGGTGCCGACACGTACGCACTACGCAAACTCCTACTTTCGGTCGTGAGAGGGGAACTGGAAGCCCTTCGGATGCCTTGCAACAAGCCTGCCTTTCCTTCAATGGCTGAAGTCGTCTGGGAGGAGGTGCATATGGCAGCTGGGCAAGTACCTAATATTCCCTACCAGTTCGACGCGAGACCGATCTACGCGTCTGTCCTTACGTAAGACACCCAAGCCAGACTATGGTATGTGCGTCACAGCTCCAGCAGTGTTGCCACAGGGTCCTCCCCGTTACTGCACTCCGCCGACTGACGAGCGGCCACGTAAAGGTCAAATATGGCAGGTACCAGGTTGACGGCCCTTCTATCTTTATGGTGAAGCGGGTCACCCGTACAGGGCATGCCCTTACCGCAGCGTCGGCATGAAGAAGTTTTGCTTTGACGACCCCTACCCTCAGAATAGAGAACGGGATCTTGAAATCGCAAGCCACCTTCCTGCGCGACAGCAACCTATCACGTCTGGCTACACAGAGCGTCCGTTTCCATCCCCACCGATCTACTGTCCCAGCTATCCCGGCGCCTCTCCCAGTCCTCGCTTGGAAAATGATATGCCGTGAAATGCGAAGATCCGCCGTCATCGTCACGCCGATTTGATGAGATTTCGCTGGGGAAAGTAGTGAGCGCATCCGATGTGCTATCTCCAACCGATACGACGACATTTCGCTTCGTATAAGCAATTAGTGTAATCCGTCGTGGTACATCTGATTTGATGTCACGGTTGATGGAGTCGATGTCACTGCCTTACTCGACACCGATGCCTAATACTGAGTACTGAGCGATGGCCTCTCTCGAGAATTGAATGTTTGATGCACTGGTGTGGCCGAAGCATTCGCACGGCAGATATTCCCTTGATTACTCCAACAGGTAAGTCAACAGGGCTGATCAGCATCCGTGGTTTTGTGTATGTTGGTTAATTCGTGACACCTCCCGAGTGTTTGAAGGACTTGATCCTGGGCGTAGACTTCCTTGATAGAAGGGATGGTGTCGTTGATTTGAAAGAATTGCGGGTGACTTTATCGACGAAGCGGGCCGTGGCGCGCAATGAAAACAGATCCGTGACTTACCGTTTTGTGTCTAGTGGACGATGACGTGAAATAATTCATGCCGTAGAAGAACCAGCACACTAGACTGTGCTGGTTCTTCTAAGGCATGAATTATTTCATGACTACGAGGGCATCGCGCATGAGCGCGTTCCACTGGTGCTCCCGAAGGAGACAGCCGTCATTCGAGGACTCGGCCAACTCCATAACTGTTGTGCTGCTAGCCTTCTGACGAATTTCACTAAGGAGATGCGATGCGGCACCTAGCCAAGGGCATGGCTCTTGGTTCCTTCACAATGTTACAGCTTTGCCTCATTTATGCGCCGCCGGAGCCAGTAATCAAGAAGAGGCCACACCTTGCCCTGTACTTCAAACTGTTAACATCAGCACGTAATAGACGCCCGATCAGAGTAATTTGCTCTCAGCTCTTCTGACACATTTCGCAAATTTCTTTTATACGGGCAAATGTTGGTGAACTCCGTTCCGAAGTCTTACACCATCACGAATGAGGCCACGGTGCCTGTATGCCAACTCTCATGTCAGGTTTCGCCTAGAAAAAGTAATGCCATTAAAGCGCAAATAGATGAAATGCTTGAGTCGATTTGATCCAGCCTTGAAACATTGGCCGTCGCCAGTGGTTCTTGTCAAAATGAAAAATGGCACCTTGCAATTCTGTGTAAATTATGAGAAACTAAATAACGTGGCCAAAAAGGACGATTATTCACTCCCCAGGAGATTCTTTCTGCCGACCAAGCGATGCTAGGTACTACCCACCACACCCTAAAAGTGAATACTTGCAGATACAGGGGAATCAGAGAAACCGAGAGAATATCATTCGTCTCGTCCGACGGCCTACATGAGTGCTTCGATTTCGTCTTTGCTCTGCGCCAGCCAGGTTCCAGTGTATGATCGACACTGTTTTATCAGGTCTGAAGTGGTATCCGTGCTTGGTGTACTTAGATAATGCTATTTTCTCGCGTACTTTCGAGCAATATATGAAGAGGTTGCGCATTGGGCTTCAAGCACTCAAATTCGCACAACTAACGATCAAGTCTGAGAAATAACATGTCAGTTTCAAGGAACTTCGCTTTCTCGACAATGTCAGCGCGTAAGGCTTTCTTCTTTACTCGGCAAAACAACCGCAGACTCAAGCTTTCTACGCCCCACCGACTAAAAGGTATTCGGCGATTTCTCGGCCTTACTCCTGCTACCAACGCTTCGCCCAAGCTTTTTCCAAGACAGCCGAACCGCTGACATTATCAACCACAAAATGCATACTCTTGCTGTGGGGAGGCGACCAAGCACAAACCTTCCCGGAGAACCAATCCAAAGTTACATATACAGTCCCCCAATACCCGACCATTTCGACGAATGTGCTGCAACGGACATACAGCCTTTGTAAAAAATATACGGCCCAAGGGTATCGCTTCTAAGCCCCGTAATGAAGCTCGTTTTGCGTTTGCAGAATTCAAAATCTCGCAGATGACAAATCTTGTCCTATTCTACTCAAGCTCACTTGTATATGCCAGTACTGATTTAATGAGCCTCATTACAAGGCTGACAAGCGAACTCCTTGGGCCGTAAATATTTTTGACACAGATTGTACATGCTGATGTCATTAACGTTGGCCTTTGGGGCGTCACTTATCCAGTGAAAGACAAAGTAGAACGAGTTATCGCTTTCGCGAGCAGAATACTGCTGCGATGGGAGGTGAACTATTCGACGACGGAGAAGGAGTGTGTTGCGGTAATATGGGTTATAAGCAAGTTTCGACCGTATCTGTCAAGACGACCTTTTCTTATTGTCAGCGATCATCATTATGTGGGCTGGCTGGCACGCCTTAAAGACCCGTCTGGCCATGTGATTTGATGTAGCATCCTTCTGCAGGAGTATGACGTCACTGCTGTTTACAAGGCGGTACATAAACACCAAGATGTGCACTGCTTTTCACGCGCGTCCGTGGCCTCCGCTCCACTGAAAGTCGGCAGCGATTTCCCGGGGTCATTGCTCAATTCTATATGGCTGATCTTCAACTGGAGGATCTGTATCAGGTTCCGCTGATCGAATACCTTAAGGCCGTAGTGGTCGGCTACCGCTTGTTTTTCGTCATATCTTGCTGTCATACTTTTTATGAAGTGCCATTCTCCAGAAGCGCAACATTGAAAGATGAAATTAGACATTCCTACCAATAGAACTTACGCGCATACTGCCTGATATCTTGAGCGGTCGTAACGACAAACCGCTGGCTACTTTGCAGCTCGTCGTATGCTCGCACGAATTAGGGAAAGGTGCTTTTGGCCGAAATGATTATCCTCAGTATGAACGTACGTTAACACGTGTCGTGACTGTCAACGCCGGAAGTCTCAAGTCGTGAAACCAGCCGGATGTCTTCAACCCATCGCTCCCGATAGGTCATCATCATCATCATCATCAGCCTGATTATACCCACCGCAGGGCGAAGGCCTCTCCCATAATTCTCCACTTAACCCGGTTCTGTGCTAGCTGCATCCACTTCACCCCTGCGAACTTCTTAATCTCATCCGCCCACCTAACTTTCTGCCGCCCCCTGCTACGCTTTCCTTCACTTGGAATCCAGTTTGTTACCCTCAGTGACCATCGGTTATCCTCTCTTCGCACTACATGTCCTGCCCATGTCCATTTCTTCTTCTTAATTTCCACTAGAATGTCGTTAACTTGAGTTATTTCTCTGACCCACTCTGCACGCTTTCTATCTCTTAATGTTACCCCTACCATTTTTCGTTCCATAGCCCTCTGGGTTGTCCTCAACTTAAGTAGAACTCTCTTGGTTAGCCTCCACGTTTCAGCCCCATAGGTGAGTACAGGCAAGATGCAACTGTTGTATACTTTCCTCTTGAGCGATACCGGTAAGCTGGTAGTCATAATCTGCGAGTGCTTGCCAAATGCGCTCCATCCCAATCTTATTCTTCTTGTTATTTCCTTTTCATGGTCCGGATCTGCGGTTACTACCTGTCCTAAGTAGACATATTCGCCTACTACTTCCAGTATTTCGCTACCTAATGTAAACTGCTGTTCCTTCCCGAGGCTGTTGAACATTACCTTAGTCTTCTGCATATTGATTTTCAAGCCTACCTTTCTACTTTTTCTGTCTAGGTCATCAATCATTATTTGCAGTTCATCCCCCGAGTTGCTTAGCAAGGCAATGTCATCAGCAAATCGCAGATTACTGAGGTATTCTCCATCTACCCTTATCCCTAACTGCTCCCATTCCAAGTCTCTGAATACTTCCTCTAAACAAGCTGTGAATAGTACTGGGGAGATTGTGTCTCCTTGCCTAACACCTTTCTTTATGGGAATTTTGTTGCTTTCTTTATGTAGAACTATGGTTGCTGTGCAGCCACTATATATATCTTCCAGCACTTTCACGTACGGCTCGTCTACCCCCTGATTTCGCAATGCCTGCATCACCGCCGAGGTTTCAACTGAGTCAAATGCTTTTTCGTAATCAATGAATGCTATGTATAAGGGCTGGTTATATTCCGAGCATTTTTCTATCACCTGATTGATGGTATGGATATGATCGATAGTAGAGTACCGTTTCCGAAACCCTGCTTGATCCTTTGCTTGATTGCAGTCTAAGGTAGTCCTGATTCTATTAGCGATTACCTTAGTAAATACCTTATACGTAACAGACAGTAAGCTGAGTGGTCTGTAATTTTTAAGATCCTTAGAGTCCCCTTTTTTGTGAATGACGATGATGTTTGCATTCTTCCATGCTTCCGGTACCGTCGATGACACCAGGCACTGCGTATACAGGGTGGCCAGTTTTTCTAGCACGATATCCCCTCCGTCCTCCAGCAAATCTGTACTTATTTGATCCTCTCCAGCTGATTTCCCCCTTTTCATAGTTTCTAGTGCTGTCTTGACCTCGTCCTTCGTCACTGGTGGAACGTCTGACTGTATTTCCCTACCGCCAATCTCATTACGGTCCTGACTACTTTGGCTACTGTAGAGATCTGTATAGAACTCCTCGGCTACTTTGACTATCTTGTCCATATTAGTGATGACGTTGCCCGCCTTGTCCCTTATCGCATACATCTGGTTTTTGCCTATGCCCAATTTCTTCTTTACCGCTTTAAGGCTTCCCCCGTTCTTTACAGCATGCTCAATTTTCTCCATGTTATACTTCCTTATATCGGCCACCTTGCGCTTATTGATTAGCTTTGATATCTCGGCCAATTCAATCTGGTCTGTTGGATTGGAAGCTTTCATACTCTGCCGTTTCTTAATCAAATCTTTCGTCTCCTTAGACAGCTTACCGTTATCCTCTCTAACTATCCTACTGCCTACTTCTACCGCGCACTCAGTAATGATATCTCCGAAATTATTGTTCCTTGCCTCTAGGGTAATGTCGCCATCCTCAGTTAGAGCTGAATACCTATTCTGTAGCGAGATCCTGAACTCTTCTGCCCTCCCCCTCACAGCTAATTCGTTGATGGCTTTCTTTCTTACTAATCTATTGCGTTCCTTCTTCAGATGTAGGCTAATTCGGGACCTCACCATCCTGTGGTCACTACATCGAACTTTCCCGATTACCTCTACATCCTGCACAATGGCGGGGGTTGAACACATTATGAAGTCGATTTCATTTTTAGTTTCTCCGTTAGGACTTTTCCATGTCCATTTAAGGTTCTTCCGTTTGCTGAAGAAGGTATTCATGATTCGTAAGTTATCGCGCTCTGCAAACTCAACTAGTAACTCCCCCCTGCTATTCCTAGAGCCAATGCCATAGTCACCTACTGCCTTGTCTCCTGCCTGTTTTTTCCCTACCTTGGCATTGAAGTCGCCCATTAGTACAGTACACTGCGTCTTTACTTTTCGCATTGCCGATTCTACATCATCATAGAAGCTTTCAACTGCCTGGTCATCATAACTACATGTAGGTGCATAGCCCTGTACAACCTTCAGTTTATACAGCTTATTAATCCTAATTACGATGCCTGCAACCCTCTCATTAATACTATAGAATTCATCTATATTACACGCTATATACTTATTGACAAGGAATCCTACTCCTAGTTGTCGCCTCTCTGGTAACCCTCGATAACACAGTAGATGCCCATCCTTCAGTACAGTATATGCTTCATTCGGCCCCCTAACCTCACTAAGCCCTATGACATCCCATTTCATGCCCTCTAGTTCCTCTAACAGCACTGCTAAACTAGCTTCACTAGCTAGGGTTCTAGCATTAAACGTTGCCAGGGTCAGTTTCCAATGGCGGCCTGTACTTTCGATAGGTACTTTCGATCAACTGAGAATGGGTATTTTTTGTCAATTCCCCGAAGTCATCTAATGGAAAACTGCATTTTTGTCGCGGTGGACTACATGACTGGGTACGCTCAGACCGCCTCGCTCGCAAATGGTACTGCCACCAAAGTAGCAGAGTTTTTGTCCGCACTATCGCATTGCGTCATAGTGCTGCGGCAATTAGTATTACCAATCGTGGGGCAGCCTTTCGGCCCGCATATTGCTGTCTGAATCTTACACACGCTAGCCGTAGACGGGCCGCGGCGTACCGCCCTCAGACAAATGACTTGGTGGAATGGCTAAACAGAACTCTGGCCGACAGGCTGTCCATGCACGTGGTTGTAGAGCATAAGGCCTGGGATGAAATTCCCCCGTACAACACGTCCGCATACAATACAGCACTTCAATAAATGACATGGCTACCCCATTTGAGCTTTTCTTCAGCCGTCGAGTGACGACTGCCCTAGATACTAAGCTGCCCGTATATCCCGACTTCGAAAGGGAGTTTGTGTGGACGCCAGTAGTTTTGTACAGCTGGCGGAAAGCGCGGCAACTAGCAAGATAGCGTATACCCCTACGACACCAATATACGCTGACCGTTACAACCAGTGACGGCGCTTCGTTGCCTTCGAGCGTGGAGACATGTCTGGACTTGGACGTTCGTTAGTCCGACAGACTGTCAAAAAAATTACTGCACCGGTACTTGTCATTCGCAGTGTAAACGACGTCACTTACGAAGTTGAATCCTCAACCCAAGAACCCTCAGGTCGTAGATGATGCAAGGTCATTGAACGGCGTTCGAATGAAGCCCTACCACGACCACGCCCCCCCTCCCGCCTGATCTTGCCACTGATGGTGCCCAGTTCTGCGTTGTGGTCTTCCCGTCCTAGCACACTGTGTCAGCTTATCAGCCTGCTCCAAGTCGGCTGCATCGATGAGAGGCTGCATATAAGGGGGGCAATGACACATGCATTATACAGAAGGCTATGAAGAGCGACATGGATGATTAAGAAGGGTGGCGAAGAAGTGAGCCTATGCTCCGTATTGTGATTCCTGACAGCCTTCTGACATTCCTCGGTGCCAGTTTGCTATTTGTGTAATGTTATGATACAATAATATTCAAGGATCGTTTTAGTGGAAATAAAGGCGTAGCCGCTTCATGGACATTTACACGAACGGTTCAAAACAGCTGTTTGTGTTGAAAGTGAAGTAGTGCGAGAATAATATGAGGAACTGATAAGTCTACGCAGTGTGATTCGATCTAGCGGCTGAACGCAACACTGAATGCAACGCTATGCTTGTTGACAAAAGAAAAAAAATAAAGGGCATCAGAAGCAGCATTATTTATACACAGTTTTGAGTACAGTAATAGCACGTCACTCAAAAAATGCTGTTACACCGAGACTTCAGGACATCATACACAATATAACACTTACAGATGCAGGACGAAGAGTATATCTAGTGAGTCCCTAGTGAAGTTTGATGCAAATGTAACGACAGAAAATACATATTCGCAGGTTGGGCTCAAGAAAAGAAAATAATAAACATTAAAATAGCAATAAAAGTCTGTAATTCAACTTGATACAATCTTAATTTGCACTAAGCTGGTAAATGTAAATTGTCGCATATTGGCAGTGAACTTGGAACACTCATGTAAAAATAAACTGCAATTCTAAAGTCTACGGTAGAAGCGTGGAGGTCGAGCAACCATCAGGAATGTTGCAAAGAAGTGACTTTATGCCATCACCGAATAGGAAATATATATGTTGGTTCGTTGGTTGATTGTTTGTTTGGTTTATTGGGTTTTACGTCCCAAAGCGACTCAGGCTATGAGAGACTCCGTAGTGGAGGACTCCGAAAATGTCGACCATCTGGGGCTCTTTACCGTGAACTGACAGCGCACAACACACGTGCAACTTGCTTTTCCTCTCCACCGAAAAGCGGCAGCCGAGGCCGGGATTCGACCCCGCATTCTTGGGCACAGTATTCGAGCACCGTAACCACTGAGCCACCCCGCCAGGGAAACATATATGCAATGAATACCTTCATAATGATACAGGATGTGCTCTTATGTGATGCGTGCAGACATGAACTAACATTCAGCCATATTTTGCGGCCACGCAGGGAACCTTAAAGCTAAAATGTAAATATGTTGCGCTATCTTACAAGGAATATTTCCTCTTCACAAAGCCTTGATTTTAATTGAAATGCACTTATTGTTGTGTACGGCATATTTAGGATTTTAAGAGAAGCAATTAAAAACAAACATATATTACATACACAACATATAAATGCAACATACACCTAATGTTTTATTTGCCGTATGCTAGCCTCAGTTGCTTATGGTCCATATAAACAACACAGCACACCACCGGTCCGTCCTTAACTCCATCTATGAAATTCGGCGCTTTCTCTGTTTTCTCACCTGGTTGCCGTCTTTTGCTATATAGGAATAACTGTATGAACTTTGCTCAGGTTTTATAACAAAAACAATACCGGTGTGTAATGGCATCTCAACTACTTAAATTTAGGAGCTTATGAGCGCATGAAAGCTTCGTTTTATTCAGACTAAACAAAATTTAGTTTAAACTTGGTTATGTGCCCGTACAAACGACCTTTGAGCTGCTACCAATAATCCTAAAATATGTCACGGCTTCACAAATCTCCGTTCTTTAGTATCTTTTCAAATTCGTCATCCACCCAACATTAAATGATTTCTTATAATAAAAGCAAACGCCAAGCACCTTATCATCGTATTTTAATTTCGCGAACAATTTTATGTGCTTTTTACATTGTCCTTTTGAAATCACATCCGCAGTAGTTCACTTTTTGTTATACATATAAAATTTGTCAGAGGTACAAATGCCGTCATTTTAAATTTCTATTGCATATTAGTCTCCATAAAGACAAAAAAAGTAATGTTAAACAATAAATGAAATTATTTTACAGCAACCTGAACACTGCACAATGTATGGTTCGTGTCAGTTTTTATGTGTAGACGTCTAAAGTTCCGCTACAGCGACGGCGATGGCGACAGATTTTCAGGCAAACGAGCTCTACAACTTGGCGTAATATAAGTTCTTATCGTTTTGGACTTTTTCTTTGACATGCTTGATAAGGCTTACGTTGAAGGAAATAGGAATTTTCAAAGTTGTTTTTTGTGCACCGCCTCTGCAGACAAAAAGCTATCGCCGTGGTCTTAGCAGAAATAAATAAAAGGGTACCTTGAATTTAAGCACTAGATTGTCTATCAAATATTCGACAGCACTCTTCTTTGTGCAGCATAAAGGTTAGAGTCATGTCATTTTGTTTCTCATTTAGCATTTCGAATTAGGATAGTCGCAGGTTCCTTTCCAACAGGGATTCAAGATGACGACGTATGTACCTCGGATAAGTGTAAATGTCCGTTTTTTTTTCACTGAAAAGCGAGATAAGTAAATCGACTTACATTCCACAAGACCTCAACTAAGATATTAGATTATTAGAAGATCCGACGACCGGATTTCGAGAAATTCCTGTCCAGTTTGGAAGCAGAGCTTGAAGATCCTTCTAGCTTTAGCCCCTTTCTTATGCTGTGTTCTATTATGGTGAATCAATATAAACACTCCTGAACAAAGTGGATAGAGAGTGCACTTATAGTCTAATAATAGGCTCCTAAGAAAGCTCCCTTTCGTGATAACTTAAAATGTCATTTTTCAGGAACTATGATTATAAGGCCGCTACAATAGCAGCAGGAACCGGCATGGATGCGAACGCTACACTTACTGTAAGCCCTTTAGTTGGTAAGTTATAATTAAAGTAGGTGACTGTACAATTGCTTTGAGCTGAAATATCTATAGGCCTTTGGAAAGTCGGTACCTTGAAAACTGGAATGTATGAGCTTTCGTACCCGAAGCACAGATTACTATGCGTGTAAAAATGCAACGCCTGTACGTCCCACCATGATTGATAAACCTGCCTGTCTTTTTTGAATATTTATACATTTTAAAATAATATGTGCGTTATGTTTGGAGTGTTATTTTTCCACACGTCATAAACATTGTTCCATCGTGAGATGTTTTGCACAAGCAGGGTGACTAATAGATAGTGATAGATTGATCATTGGTATCTCGCAACAATTGGCACAAGTATGTTATTTGTGTGTCCTACGCATTCACCCGCCAGTCACTCAAAAGGGATAGCGATCGCATTGTGTGGGTATTGGGCAGGAAACGACCATGTGCAATTGGAATTTTTATTGCACCAGATGCGTTTACGTATTGTTACCGACTGCTTAAAGTACAGACATCATTAGACTTGGGAACAGTGGATTCAGCTTTGAATGTTCTTTGGTCATTGGAAGCACGGTATGAAAGCAGCGATCTTGTATTATCGCGATCCTTATTAAGACGCTCTGTTTTTTACGCTGCCTGCCGTGCCAACCAGCATATAATGACATGACCTCAAGAACACTTAAGAGCAAAGGACATCCACACTGGTCTCTCTAATTCCGGAGGAAAACGGCTACTCAAGTGGCTGCGACGCGTGATTCCGATATCTCAACTGTACGGTCCTCTGAGCAGCGTCAACTGGCGACAAATAGCGGAAATATTGTCTAAAATAATAAGAGAGCATATAAAGCCCGTCATTACCGTCGGTTCCGTTGAGCGGTATCAAGATTTTTTCTCATTGACAGAATGCTTCTCTTGGCAGTGTTACGTTTACCACCTCGTGCAGGTCCAGGAGAGGATGGGCTTAAGCGAGTAAAGAAAATGCCGCTATTACCACCTGTTAAAAAATTCTTCAAACTCTACACAGGTACACTCCCCATTACTATCTTTCATCTTGAAAGGGGTATATTCGTACCATGGACGAAGAGCTTTTTATTTGCAAGAAGCCGATACAATATAGCACGGATTCCTGCACCGCTGAGACCCAATACTTTTCTGGGATGTATTATAGTGGACAAAAAAGAAACGACTCCCTCTAGACTTAAATGACATACGTTTCTTTCCCGGTAGATGTATCGGATGATATGCCACGCAACTTCATTATGGTGCTAGAAAACGAAGATGCGGTTTAAACATGTCTAGTCAATTGTCAGCACTTACGCGAACACTCCATTAAAAGTGTTGTCTGTCTTCGAGAAGTGTATCGAGCGCTTCCAGATTCGCCTGAATGGAAGGCTGTACTTGGTTTTTTGGGATCACTGAGATTTTAAGGTTGTGCTAGCCGAAGTGAAGCCAAACGTTCCAGCTGGCAATTAATAAAAGAATAGCCTCTGTGTTGTAATGAATTAACACTACCTATCTCAGCACAGAAACAACTGTTCGAATCCTTTGAGTGAATTTTTTTCGGATATTTTTTCTAAATTCACGAAATTAAAAAAATACTAACGTCATTCCCTGGGTGTCTTTCCCTTTGGGTGGCAACCACCTAAAATTGATGTATATTCACAGACTCAAAGACTGCATTACAAACTTTAGAAAATTTCTTACTCCACACCACCTGCTTGTCTCTGGCACTAAACATAATGGTGCACCTTACATCTACCCGATTGCAAGGCCGCAGAAAAATATTTAAAGGGATCCTTGCTTACAAAGTCACGATGCTTTAAATACTCGGTTGATGGTCCTTTAGTAAAGTTATTACTACTTACATACCTATGTACTTGTACACACTACAGTCTTGCAAGTCTGTATTTGACACGCTCAATTCGGGAATTAGTAATTCTTATCCCACGATTTCAAACATGACTGCAGTGATCATATTCAACATAGATGAAGTGCAAAAAAAAACAACCTATATGTTGTGCGTTATGAGCGCACGTTTAGGGCGGGAAACAAAACTTTTGTTCCTACAGGTCATTGTAATGACCCGGTGGATGTCAAATAACAGCAACACCCACGTGGATGACAAGTAAATTAGGAAAATAATTATAACAAAATTTTTATTTTGTTCAGTTCCAATTTCTTAAATCGTCCTTTTCTGCTGCTACGTCTACAGCAACAGATATGCAGGAACGTAAGTGATTAGCTACGCATTATTTCCCTTGGAATCAACTTTGTTAGCCTAAGCGACCATCGGTTTTCCTCTCATCGCACTACATGTCCTGCCCATGCCCATATCTTCTTCTTGATTTCCACTATAAAGTCAGTAACTTGAGTTATTTCCCTGACCCCATCTGCACGCTTTCTATCTCCTAATGTTACCCCTACCAATTTTCGTCCCATAGCCCTCTGCGTTGTCCTCAACTTAAGTACAACCCTGTTGCTTAGCCTCCACATTTCAGCCCCATAGGTGAGTACAGGTAAGATGCAACTGTCGTATACTTTCCTCTTCAGCGATACCGGTAAGCTGGTAGTCATAATCTGCGAGTGCTTGCCAAATGCGCTCCATCCCAATCTTATTCTTCTTGTTATTTCCTTTTCATGGTCCGGGTATGCGGTTACTACATTTGCTAATTAGACTTATTCACCTACGACGTCTAGTTCTTCGCTACCTAATACAAACTTCTGTTCCTTCCCGAGGCTGTTGAACATTACCTTAGTCTTCTGCATATTGATTTCCAAGCCTACCTTTCTACTTATTCTGTCTAGGTCATAAATCATTTTTTGCAGTTCCTCCCCCGAGTTACTTAGCAAGGCAATGTCATCAGGAAATCGCAGATTACTGAGGTATTCTCCATCTACCCTTATTTCTAAATGCTCCCATTCCAAGTCTCTGAATACTTCATCTAAGCAAGCTGTGAATAGTACTGGGGAGATCGTGCCTCTTAGCCTAACACCTTTCTTTATGGGAAATTTGTTATTTTCTTTTTACAGAACTATGGTTGCTGTGCAGCCACTATATATATATATTTTCCAGCACTTTCACGTGCGGCTCGTCTACCCCCTGATTTCGCAATTCCTGCATCACCGCCAAGGTTTCTACTGAGTGAAATTCTTTTTCGTAATCAATGACTGCTATGTATAAGGGCTGGTTATATTCCGAGCATTTTTCTATCACCTGGTTGATGGTATGGATATGATCGATAGTAGAGTGCCGTTTCCGAACACCTAGTTGATCCTTTGCTTGGTTGCAGTATAAAGTTGTCCTGATTCTATTAGTGATTACCTTAGTAAATACCTTATACATAACAGACAGTAAGCTGATTGGTCTGTAATGTTTAAGGTCCTTAGCGTCCCCTTTCTTATGAATGAGGATAATGTTGGCATTCTTCCATGGTTCCGGTACCGACGATGACACCAGGCACTGCATATACAGGGTGTCCAGTTTCTCTACCACGATATCTCTTCTTGTCCTTCAACAAATCTGTAGTTATCTGATCGTTTTTAGTTGATTTCCTCCTTTTCATAATTTATAATGCTTTCTTGGCCTCTTGCTTCGCCACTGGTTGAATGCCTGACTGTTTTTTCCTACCGGCAATCTCGTTACGGCCCAGACTACTTTGACTACTGTAGAGATCTGTACAGAACTTCTCAGCTGCTTTGACTATCTCGTCCATATTCGTGATGACGTTGCCCGTCTTGTCCTTTATCGCATCTGGTTTTTGCCTATGCCCAATTTTCTCCATGCGATACTTCTTTATATCTGACACCTTGCGCTTATTGATTAGTTTTGATATCTCTGCCAATTATATCTGATCTATCTGGTCGGATGAGGTTAAGAAGTTCGCGGGGGTCAAGTGGATGCAGCCAGCACAGAACCGGGTAATTGGAGAAATATGGGAGAGTTCTTCGCCCTGCAGTGGGTATAGTCAGGCTGATGATGATGATAACAGAGATTAGCATCATTACCTGAGTTCAACGCACCCCCTATCTAGGGAGCGTCCGCTAATATGTTATTTCGGTTTTGCATTCAATCGTAATGCGCGTAGCGGCAGTTCAATCAGTAAATGGTCATGGAAAAAAAACTGTTCTTAAGAATGCATAATTATGTTGTATTATAAGTAGTACGTCATATAGGAAAATAATTTTTTTCTTTGACTTCGTATAAATGCCTTCGAAAGGCGTTGTTTCCAGATTAATTTGTTTTGATTGGCCGTTGCAAGCTCTCCGTGCCCTCTTCCATAGGTTTACTTTCTGGTTACTGGTAAGTTCCCCTGGAAGCGGCTGATTTCCCCAAAACTGCCTTTGTAACGCCCGAAGGCTTGTACGAATTTACAGTCATGCCGTCTGGCCTTTGTAATGCTCCGGCAACATTTGGGCGCATGATGGACACCATTTTGCATGGCCTAAAGTAGAAGACATGCCTCTGCTACCTCGACGACATTGTCGTATTTTCTGACTTTGACACACACCTCTACCGCCTGAAGCACGTTTTGACCTGCCTATCTGATGCCGGACTGCCTCTGAATTTAAAAAATATCCTTTTGCCGCCCACCCGCTCACCATCCTCGGCAAAGTTGTCTCCAAAGAAGGTCTACTTCTAGACCCTGCCGAATTTCGGGCCGTAGCAGCCTTTCGTAAACCGACTTCCATAAATGATCTACGTAGCTTCCTCGGGCTGTGCTATTACTTTCGCCGCTTTATTAGAAATTTTGCTTCCATTGCTTACCCCTTGACAGAACTTCTGTTCGGCAGTTCCGACCTATCGTCGTGGTCGCCAACGTGCGACCATATCTTCAATGCTTTACACTGCATCCTCACGGCACGGTCTGTCCTACGTCACTTCGACCCCACAGCGGCTATCGAGGTCCACACGGACGCCAGTGGTGTTGGTCTCGGCGCAGTGCTCGTTCAGCGCAAGTGAGGTTGTACTGAATACGTTATCGTCTATGCTAGCCGCACACTCAGGAAGGCTGAATCCAATTATTCTGTTACTGAAAAATAGTGCTTAGCGATTATTTGGGCTCTTACTAAATTCCGTCCTTACCTCTATGGCCGCCCTTTTGAGGTAGTGACGAGCCACCATGCACTTTGCTGGCTTTCCTCACTGAATAACCCGACCGGCAGACTGGCAAGATGGGCTCTTCGCCTTCAGAAATATGATATCCGCGTTGTTTACCGTTTTGGCCGAAAGCATCACGACGCCGATGCACTTTCTCGCTGCCCCCTTACATTACGCTGCCTCATCGCAATCGCTTCACATCAATGACATGCCGTCAGCACAGCGGCAAGATCCTTGCATAAATTCTCCCCTCGATTTTATCACCAATCCTACAGCTGCTTCTCCATCGCATGCTCTCCGCCGCCATGCTTCCCACTTCGCCATTCGTGATAACCTCCTCTACCGCCGCAACTACTGCGCAGATGGCCGCAAGTGGTTGCTAGTTATTCCCCGGCAGTTACGTTCCCAAATATGTGACTATTTCCACGCTGACCCCCCATCCCGTCACACTGCTCTCCAGCTGCGTTAGTACTTGCGAGGCATGTACACCTTCGTACTCAAGTACGTTCGTTCATGCCTCACCTACCAACGTCGCAAGCCATCTCCTGAACGTTCTGCTGGAGAGTTGCTGCCATTTCCTCCCAACCACGTCCTTTTGACTGCATCGGCATTGATTTGTACGGGCCGTTTCCCTAAACTGCAGCCGGCAACCGCTGGGCTATCGTATTACAATATTTTTGCGGGCGAGTTGGTTCATAGCAGATAAAAATGTAAACTGCGCGAAAAAAACGGGACAACAGGCGAAGGAACACAAACAAGACAATTCACGGGCGCACACTTCCAACTGTTTGTTGGTGAACGAAAGCACATGATATATACATGAGGGAACTCAGGCGCGTAACCACTGCTAAAGATAAAGATAGCAGTGGTTACGCGCTTAGTTCGCGTTAAAGATAGCAGGGGTTACGCACCTGAGTTCCCTCATCTATATAGCATGTGCTTTCGTTCACCAATAAACAGTTGGAAGTCTGCGCCCGTGTTGTCTTGTTTGTGTTCCTTCGCCCATTGTCCAGTTTTTTCGCGCAGTTTACATTTTGATCTGCTATCGTAGCGGTTGATCATCTGACGAGATATGCACAAACCTCCACACTTCCATCTGCCACAGCGTCAGGAGTAGCTTCTTTCTTTTTACAGCGATTTGTTCTTCGCCACGGCGCACCTCGAAAGCTGCTCAGCGACAGAGGACGCGTTTTCGTGAGTGGCGTTGTGAAAGCCTTGCTCACCAAGCGCAACATTATTCATAGAACCCCCTCCGCCTACCATCCCCAGACTAATGGCCTCATTATATATATTGAGAAAGAAGGCCAGGTCCAGACGGCAAGGTCGTGAAGGCAAGGCAAAGTATGCCATGTCAGCATTTATTCTGATGGAGAAAACTCAAGCGCGTGCCGGAGCCGGCGCCGCGGGACGATGATGATGGTATGTACAAGAGGAAGAAGATCATGGTATGTACAAATGAAAGAAGATCCGTGCAGGGCTCACACAATCTGCCCGGAGGGTCAGAAGCGGTCAGCCTGGCCGCTCCTAACCAACCAATGTACAGCGGCGCACAAACGGCTTCAAGCGATATACATGAACAATTTCAGTTCCACGGTGGCGTTGGTCGGCTGGGGGATCAACAGGTGTGACTTGATAGTTTACTGGGGAAGTTTGGTTGATGATCTTGTAGGAACCAAGATAGCGGTGCTGAAATATATCACTAAGGCCAGCGGTGCGCGGTGGTGTATAGAGCAGTACTTCGTCACCAGGACGAAAAGAGACCCCGCAATGCTTCGAATCGTAGCGAATCTGGCGGTCTTGCTGGCACGCTTCTGTGTTGAGGCGTGCAAGATGACGGCATCTGGCCACACGGGATAAGAGCTGGGCTGGTAATGATGAGGAGTAGCCTGGCGTAGAGAAGAAGAGTGTCAAGGATTGTAGTGAGAGGACGGCCGAAAACGAGGAAAAATGGGGAGCAACCGGTAGTCCGCTGTACTGCAGTATTAGAGGCGAATGTGACGGATGGTAGAACAGTATCCCAATTTCGATGATCCGGTGTGATGTACATGGATATCAGGTCCGATAGGGTGCGATGAAATCGCTCAGTCTGACCGTTAGTCTGGGGATGGTAGCTTGAGGTTGTCTTATGGAGGGTGGTTGACGCACGAAGAACTTCGGATACGACTGTCAATAAGAAGGCCGTCCTGCGGTCACTTAGAAGCACCCGAGGAGCGCCATGACGCAATACAATTGACCGCAAAAAGAAATTAGCTATCACTTCAGCGGAACCAGTCGGTACAGGGACCGTCTCAGCATAGCGTGTGAGGTGGTCGACAGCTGTTATAATCCAAGGGTTACCCCTTTGGAAAGAGGTATGGGACCATATAATTCGATGCCGACTACGTCGAATGGTGCGGCGGGACAGGGGAGGGGCTGTAGGAGGCCAGCCGGGGAAGAAGTCGGCCGCTTGCGACGTTGGCACAGGTGGCAGGAAGCAACGTATTTAGGTCGTGAAGGCAAGGTAAGGTATGCTATGTCAGCGTTAAATCTGATGGAGAAAACCCAAGCGCGTGCCGCAGCCGGCGCCGTTGGACGATGATGATGGTATGTACAAGAGGAAGATCATTATATATACAAATGAAAGATGATCCGGCAGGGCTCACAATATATATATATATACATATATATAGTGTAGGGGGGTGTTTATTCAGATGGATATAGCCGCTCAGGAGGAACTCACAGCGGAGCGTCAGGCGTGGCGAATCAGCAAATGCAGCGACCAACTTCTTCGTCCCCGAGCGCACCAGCATGCGATGCATGGCAGTGGCTATGAAGACGAAGATTACCGCACTACATGGGGGGAAAACCCCATGTAGAGAAGGAGCCATCCTGGCGACTTAGGAGCCGACAGAACAGACAGATCGTAGTATGGCTTGATTCGGTTCACATGAAATGTTTCGCGTCCACGGCGACGCAAGTCCGCAAAGGGCGTAACAGGCTCAACTACGTAATTGACTGGATATGTTTGTTGGAGGACTCGGTATGGACCTTGATATCGAGCAAGAAGCTTCTTTGAAAGGCCGGTAGTTGTGGCAGGGACCCAGAGCCATACCAGGCAGTTAGGTGCATATGTAGAAGGCTCGCCGGTGTTGCGGTGGTGTTTTTGTTGCCACTGGTATTCCGTTGTAAGCTAACGGGCGAGCTGACGGCATTCTTCTGCGTACTGGGCGGCGTCCGAGAGTGTCGTCGATTCAGAGACATCAGGGCGGTAGGGAAAGAGCGCGTCTATTGCACAGGTTGGCTCGCGCCCGTAAAGAAGAAAGAAGGGAGATAATCCAGTGGTGGTCTGTATCGCAGTATTGTATGCGTAATTTACGAAGGGAAGAACTTGGTCTCAGTTGAAATGAGCTTCATTGACGTACATGGCAAGCATGTCACTCAGAGTACGGTTGAAGCGCTCGGTCAGGACATTCGTCTGTGGGTGGTAAGAAGTTGCGGGGTGGTGAATGATGCGGCATTGTTTCAGTAGGGCCTCAAGTGCTTCGGACAAGAAAACGCGTCCGCGGTCACTGAGCAGTTCCTTCGGAGTCCCGTGGCGAAGAATCAAGTTGTTCAGAAGGAAGAAAGCAACGTCTCTTGCGGATGCAGAGGGTAACGGTGATGTTTCAGTGTAGCGAATAAGATGGTCTACCGCCAAGGTAATCCACCGGTTTCCAGCGCAAGTAGTAGGAAGAGGGCCATAGAGATCTATGCCGACGCGGTCAAACGGACGAGCAAGGCAGGGTAACGGCTGCAATAAAGCAGGGGACTTCTGTGGAGTTTTTCGGCGTTGACAAGATTCGCAAGCGCGCAAAAAATGTCGTACAAAGTGGTACATTCCACGCCAATAAAATCACAGACGTAGACACGTGTAGGTTTTCAATACGCCACCGTGGGCACACTGTGGGTCACCACGGTACGCAGCACAAATGTCGGCGCGGAGATGACGCGGGAGAACTGGAAGCCACTTCCGTCGATGAAGCAAATAATTGAGGCGATAGAGAAGACCGTCACAAATGGAAAAGTGGTGGGCTTGCCGGACGAGCGCTTTGGATGAATGCCCGGGTGTAGGATTTGAAAGAAAATGCAAAAGTTCACTGATCCACGGGTCATTCCACTGCTCGGTAACCATGTCGACAGTGCAAAGAGTTGACAAATGGTAAGCACAGACATGCTCAAACGAGGTATCAGCGGGAAAGAGCATCCGCGTCCGTATGCTTCAGACCTGATCGATAAATGACATGGATGTCATACTCCTGGAGACGGAGAGCCCAGAGAGCAAGGCGACCGGATGGGTCTTTCAGAGGGGACAGCCAGTACAAAGCGTGGTGATCGGTCACAACATAAAACGGTCGGCCATACACATAGATACAAAATTTTCCGATGGCCCAAATAATGGCCAAACATTCCCTTTCTGTGACTGAATTATTGTACTCTGCTTTCGTCAATGTTCAGGTGGCGCATGCCACAACATACTTGCTGTAACCAGGCTTATGTTGGGCAAGGACGGCACCAAGCCCAATACCGCTGGCGTCAGTGTGAATTTCCGTAGGCGCAGTCGGATCAAAGTGGCGTAGAATGGGAGCCGAAACCAAAAGGCGGCGTAAAGTGTCGAAGGCTTTATCGCAGGCCGGAGTCCAGGCTGAAAGGTCGGAGCTGCCGGCAAGGAGCTGTGTCAGAGGAGCGATGATAGAGGCGAAGTTCAAGATGAAATGTCGAAAGTAGGAGCAGAGGCCGATAAAGCTCCGCAGCTGCTTCAGGGAGGCTTGCTTCGGAAACTCTGCAACTGCGCGAAGTTTAGTGGGGTCGGTAAGAATGCCGTCCTTAGAAACTACGTGGCCTAAAATGTGAGTTTTCGAGCGGCAAAGCGGCACTTCCTCAAATTCAACTGAAGCCCAGTGTCGGCGAGACACGTGAGGACGTGCTTTAGGCGGAGAAGGTGAGAAGAAAAGACAGTAGAAAAAACAACGATGTCATCCAGATTACAAAGACAGGTCTGCCACTTGAGTCCACGAAGAACAATGTCCATCAGGCGCTCGAAAGTAGCCAGGGCATTGAAAAAGCCAAAGGGCATAACGTTGAGCTCGTATAAGCCATCAGGGGTTATAAAGGCAGTTTTCGAGCGGTCATCGTCAGCCATCGGAACTTGCTAACAGCCAGAGCGCAAATCCAAAGAGGAGAAATACTCGGCTCCCTGTAAACATTCCAAGATGTCGTCGATTCGTGGCAGAAGGTAGACGTCTTTGCGCGTGATCTTGTTTAGCCTACAGTAATCGACGCAAAACCGGATGAAACCATCTTTCTTGGTGACCAAAACAACCGGAGAAGCCCAAGTACTCTTTGATGGCTGTATGACGCCCCGGCGAAGCATATCGTCCACGTTATCAGCAATGACTTGGCGCTCAGAGGCCGACACGCGATAAGGACACTGTCGTAAAGGTGCGTTTGTACCAGTGTCGATTGTGTGCGTAACGACAGACGTGCGACCCAGAGCAGTATAAGGAAGGTCGAAGGCAGAAGTGAAGCTCTGTAGAAGGGCAGAAAGTTGATCGCGTTGCGCGGGTGGAAGATCTGCGTCAATAGCTTGTTGAAGGTCATCGGGGGATGTCGAAGGGGTCGCTATATCGCAAGAGCTGATAACATTAACGTCCAATGAAGTAGGCGTGGCAGAAAGAGTATTTACGCGCGGGGGTCAAGTTCTTCAACACGACCGAGACACTCGCCCCGTAGCAGGACGGATGGGTACGAAAATGAATTCGGTACATACATTGCACTAAGACCTTCTTCGAACTTGAGAACAGCAAATGAAAGCAGGAGGCACGGATGGCGTGAAGCGGCATCCGACGGTGTGAAGAAGACAGTCGAAGTAGTAACACTTTCACAGGATAGTGGAACGAGGGCAGCAGAAAATGGAAGAATGTCTGTGTCATTGACGACAAGGAGTTTTGCAGACCGGGTAGGGACTTCACACAAGACAGTATCACACACAGGAAAAAAGGAAACTTCCGCGCGGGCGCAGTCAATAACGGCACGATGAGTTGAAAGGAAATAGTAGGCCAGGATGATGTGTGAGCAGTGAGCCAGTACAATAAACTCGATGGTGTATAAGACGTCTTCGATGAGAACACGGGCCGTGCACGCTGCTGAGGGATGAATGCGTTGGGATGGAGCGGTGCGAAGCGAAAAGTCGGGTAGTGCGGTGATCACCTTACGAAGACTACGGCAAAGAGATTTACTGATGACGGATACGGCAGCGCCTGTGTCAATAAGAGTGAGTATTGCGACACCGTCGACGAACACTTGTATTACGTTAGCGGGAGAAGACGGAGGACTTGAAGTGTTCGAACCAAGCGCAGTTCTTGCCCCGGGAACTGCGACTGTTAGTTTCCCTTAACAGCGCTGGTAGAACGTCGGGGAAGCGGTGATGGTGAACGGCGACGAAGGGAAGATGATCGGCGAGAGGTATATGTTTGATTGTCCCGAGAAACGAAGTCGGAACAGGGTTGAGTTCTCGGCGAGGGTTGGCCGACGTCGTACGAGTCAGGAGTCAGGGCGAGAAGGTGGAAGGCATTGGCAGCAAAGACGGGCTGCATGGCCCGGTAGCCCGCAAGAGTAGCAGATTGGCCGGTTGTCCGCGGTGCACCAAGGGTTCGTAGGGCGTTGCCTTACCCTTGGAATAGGGACATGGAATGCCGACCCAGGCAAAGGTGAAGGATGGGTGGAAGGGGCGGGCTGGCAGGAAACAGGTGAGGTTGGCATTAGCGGCCTGGCTGTAACTTGGGCGTACATCAATGGTGCCGTTACTTGCGCCTGCACAGGGCTGGGCGGGAGCACGGGGCTGGTCGGAAGGACATCAGCGATATGGTCTTGCACGACACGCTATATGATACGGGCCAAGGATGGAGCCATGTGAGGAACAAGGCGACCAGTGTCTTGTAATTGAGGGACCAGGGATAGCTGGCAGGTGACCTCTTCGCGAACGAATGCTTTGATCTGTTGAATCAAAGGGCTGTCCTCTGATGAAGTAGAACCTCCTATTGCTAGTGTAGAGAGATGGTGTCGTCACTAGCACCGGATCGCACGGTAGAAGCGCGCTGCTTTCGAAGCTCGTCGTAGCTCTGGCACGTCACTGACGAAAGCAGGATTTTTCACCCAGAGCATCTGACACGCCTCCTCGGAGATACCTTTCAATATGTGTCCAATCTTAGCCGCTTCGGACATTAGTGGGATGACACGTTTGCACAGGTCAACGATGTCCTGTATATAACTTGTTAATGACTCTTCGGCATGCTGAGTGCGCTCACGCAAGCGTTCTTCTGCTCGGAGCTTGCGAACTGCAGGACGGCCGAACATTTCCTCAAAATTCTTCTTAAATGCAGACCAAGATGGCAGGTCTGCCTCATGGTTGCGAAACAAGAGATTCGCCACGTCGGTCAGGTAAACGATTACGTTACTTAGCTTGACTTAGCTTGATAGTGTCGCCCCATCTTTGTAACTGCTGACACGTTCATACGCCGACAACCAGTCGTCGACGTCTTGATTAGCCGTGGCACTGAAGAGGCATGGATCACACTGCCGTAGAACGCCAGAACAGAGTACCGTGGTTGGTATGGGCGGCGATGTCGAGGTGGTCTCGTCCGGTATGGTGGAAGCAGAGGGCAATGTGCGGCTTCTGAGTTCCAGGGTGGATTTGAACGTACCCAGCACCTCCTGCACCAATTGTAGGGATGTATTTATTCAAATGGGTATAGCCGCTCAGGTGGAACTCGCAGCGGAGAGTCAGGCGTGGCGAATCAGCAAGGCAGCGGCTATAAAGACAAAGATTGCTACACTACAATATATATATATATATATATATATATATATATATATATATATATATATATATATATATATATAATATATATATATATATATATATATATATATATGTGTGTGTGTGTGTGTGTGTGTGTGTGTGTGTGTGTGTGTGTGTGTGTGTGTGTGTGTGTGTGTGTGTGTGTGTGTTGTTCGGTTTATGGGGTTTAACGTCCCAAAGCGACTCAGGCTACGAGAGACGTCGTAGTGGAGGGCTCCGGAAATTTCGGCCACCTGAGATACTTTAACGTGCACGGACATCGTACCGCACACGGGCTTTTCGCCTCCATCGAAAAGTGGCCGCCGAGGCCGGGATTCGATTCCGCGTCCCTGGGAACAGTAGTCGAGCGCCCGTAATCCCTGCGCCATCCCAAAGGGGGGCTAAATATATATATATATATATATATATATATATATATATATATATATATATATATATATATATATATATTGTAACAAGTACAAGGCAGCGATCACTGATCGGAACAGTTCCACGCGCTACACTCAGTTTTGTCCTCTTTGTCCTCTGTTCTTCTTTGTCCTCTTTTTCAGAGAGGCACGAGGCATTACCCCCCTCTTCTAAAGCGGCGACTCGACGCTGGGAATGTCCTCAGATTATGCACACAGGAGAAGCAGGGAACACAAAGCTGCACATGCGCAAAAGATCACTGCCTCTCATAATACGGTTTCATCCGCACTACATGAACAGTTTCAGCACTTGAGCGCCGCCGTGTTGAAGGTCGGTGGCTCCGAGCAACAATTTCGTAAGTCACGTTACTAAGACGCCGAATGATCTCGTATGGCCCAAAGTAACGGCGAAGTAGTTTCTCGGAGAGTCCTCGACGGCGCACTGGTGTCCACACCCATACAAGATCGCCAGGTTGGTAGTGAACGTCTCGGTGTCGGAGGTTGTACCGACTGGCATCGCGATGTTGTTGTTTTTGAATACGGCATCGTGGGAGCAGGCGCTCTTCTGCGGCCCGCTGTAGAAATATGTCGACGTCTGCATAGGCGTCGGTGACATCGTCGCCATGACTTATGGGTAGCAGAGCGTCCAACATTGTGGTAAAGGGACGACCGTAGACTAGCTGGAATGGCGCAAGACGCGTCGTCTCCTGTTCAGCCGTATTGTATGCAAAAGTTGCATACGGAAGGACTTCATCCCACGTGCGATACTCAACGTCGACGTACATGAAATTCATGTCTGCAAGCGTTCTATTGAGGCGTTCAGTCAGTCCGTTTGTTTGCGGATGGTAAGCAGTAGTCCTACGATGACTTGTACGGGTAAGACTGAAGGAAGCCTGCATTAGTTCAGCCGTAAAGGCTGTACCGCGGTCAGTGATAATAACCGATGGGGCACCGTGGCGCAGTACGATGGTCTTAAGAAAAAACTGGTGCTACTTCTGCAGCCGTTGCACGGGAAAGTACCTGTGTCTCGGCGTAACGCGTTAAGTAGTCCTTCGCCACTACTATTCATCTGTGCCCTGGTGCGGACGTTGGGAAAGGGCCCAGAAGATCCATACCCACTTGCTGGAAAGGGGCTGTTGGCGGAGGTATCGGCTGAAGGAGCCCTGCAGGCTTCAGCGGAGGTGTCTTTCGCCGCTGGCAATCTCTGCATGTTCTCACGTAGTGCTGGACTGAAGGCAGCAACTTAGGGGTAATAGTACTTTTGTCGAATGCGTGGTAATGTTCGCGTGACGCCTAAATGTCCAGCCGAAGGCTTATCGTGGCATGCGTGCAAGATTTCTGGCCTGAGGTCGGACGGCACAACGAAAATAAAGGTTTCGTTGTTGTGCTGAAAGTTTCTCTTATATAGGATGCCATTGCGAATGCTGTAGGAGGATAAAACCCGTGCGAAAGCACTTGGGACAGCAACATCAAGGCCTTCGAGATGCTCAATAAGCGGGCGTAAACCGGGATCAGCCCGTTGACGTTGGGCTATGTCGGTGGTCGTGACGACAGCAAGAAACGGGAAGTCATCGTCTTCTCGGTCGGGAACGGCAGCATCAACTGGTGCACTAGACAAGCAATCGGCGTCGCGGTGCTTACGGCTGCTCTTGTATACAACCGTAATGGCGTATTCTTGGCGACGGAGGCTCCACCTTGAAAGCCGTCCACAGGGGTCTTTGAGGTTGGCTAGCCAGCATAACGAATGGCGGTCGCTCACAGCCCTAAAAGGTCGGCCGTAAATATAGGGTCGGAACTTAGTTATGGCCAAAACTACCGCGAGATATTCCTTTTCCGTGGTTGAGTAGTTTGTCTCTGCTTTTGAAATAGAGTGACTTGCGTAAGCGATAACTTTCCCAGTGCCATTTTGCCACTGAATCTGAACGGCACCGAGTCCAAAATTACTGGCATCGGTATGGATATCCGTAGCGGCATTATCGTCAAAAGGGCAAGTATAGGAGCGGCCTGCAGTCGCCGGCGCAAATCGTTGAAAGCATCCTCTTGATCATCTTGCCACGCAAAAGGAACATTGTCTCGGTTAAAACGCGTAAGAGGCTCGGAAATCACTGAAAAATTCTTTACGAAACGCCTGTAATAGGCACAAAGCCCCAAAAACCTTCTAACGGACTTTTTGTCGGTTGGGCGCGGAAATTTTTTCACAGCTGCAGTCTTGTCGGGATCTGGTTTCACGCCCTCAGAAATAATAACATGGCCAAGAAAGCGTAGCTCCTGGAATCCGAAATGGCATTTCTGTGGTTTTATCGTCAGTTGGGCTGAACGCAGTGCCTGTAGTACCATTCGCAGTCGGTCAAGGTGCTCCTCAAAACTAGCCGCGAAAATGATGACCTCGTCGAGATACACTAAGCACGTTTGCCACTTCAGCCCAGAGAGAACGGCGTCCATCATCATTCGCTGGAAGGTTGCTGGTGCAGAACAGAGACCGAAAGGAAGCACTTTAAATTCATAAAGGCCGTCGGGGGTGACGAACGCTGTTTCCTTTCTGTCCCTTTCGTCCACTTCTATCTGCCAGTAGCCATTCGTGAGGTCAAGCAACGATTAATATTTAGCATTCGGTAACCGGTCCAATGCGTCGTAACACGTGGGAGCTGGTATACGTCCCATTTCGTTACCTGATTTAACTTACGATAATCGACGCAAAAACGCAAGGTGTTGTCTTTTTTCTTCACCAACACTACAGGCGAAGCCGAGGGGTTGGTAGACGGCTGTACCACGTCATCGGTAAGCATTCCCTGCACTTGTCTTCGAATAGGCTCTCGTTCCGTTGACGACACTCGGTATGGGTCTTGGGAAATCGGCTTGGTCTCCGCGTCAACCATGATGCGGTGTTTGGCTACTGGGGTACGCCCAACTTTCGAAGACGTTGCAAAGCATCCAGCAAATTCCTGAAGGAGGTCTAGGAGTCACCGCCGCTCAACAACCGACAGATTGGCATTAATGTCCACAGTTGATAGAATGTCGGATGCATTACATCTGGCTGGCGACGGCGGCGCCAGAGTACAGATGTTCCCTGGCTCAATAAAGTCGGCAACATACGCGATGGCCGTTCCTTTCGCAATGTGCTGAAACTCGGTCCCGAAATTCGTAATTCAGAGCTTCGTACAACCGTCCTGTAAGCGCACAAGTGCTCTTACAGCGCAGATCCCTTTCTCAAGAAGCAAGCCCACGTTCGTCTCTGCCAGTACGTCTCGGTCGCATGGTTAGTCGCTTTCTACCAAGACAATGCTGCACCGTGGCGGGACCGTGACGTCAGCAGATGTAATACATAAAGCGGACGTTGATGAACCGTCGACGCTAGATCTCGCAATGGCTTGGCTCGGCGAAAATGTCACTCGTGATTCTTGCAAATTAATTATTGCACCATTACCCTGTAAGATGTCCAAGCCGAGTATGACGTCTCGCGAACAGTGGCTAAGTACAACGAAGTCGCAAACATAAACACATCCGTCAATTCCAACTCTCGCACCGCATCTTCCAGCCGGGGTAATAAGGTGTCCCCCTGTAGTGCGGATCTGAGGCCCAGTCCTCTCGGTTAAACCTTTCTTCAATTTCCTGGCTAACCCACTGCTCATAACTGAAAGTCCGCCCCCGTATCAACTAAAGCTGTATTGAGACAATCGTCGATAGAAACCGGTATGTCCCAAACTGCGCACTCAGGATCATCGTTACATGTCGCCGTCTGATAGCCGTTATCTTGTACTAAACTTGATGGAGGATGTTCAGCACTTCGCTCGTCAGCGGCCTCACCTCCGCAGGTCGCTGTTTCTAGTTTTCCCGAAGCCTCGGGGAGCGGGGCTTGTCGAGCGGCTGGTGCGGTATGTAGAGGGCCGTGGACTTGGAGAACGATAACGGGAAGAGGTAATGACGCGGGACCCATATTGTGGGACGTCCGGAGGATTCGTATGCGTCGACAGGTACTCCTCGATTTCGGGTGGTCGTTCACCACTACGGGGGCATCGTGCACGCGGATGGAAGCCAAGAAGTCCGGCGCGGCGGTATGGACAGAACCTTAACATGTGACCGGCCTCATCACAGTGGTAACAAAGAGGCTGATTGCCAGGAGCATGCCAGACGTCAGTCCTTCGAAATCGTGCCTCGGCTAGAAGAGGAGGATGGCGTGTGCTTGGATCAAGATTAGGGGGGTTCACTCTGGCTCTGGGAAAGCCGTAGTCACTATGGTGTTGGTTTGGATGCGGCACAGTGGGGTTCCCTCTTGGAGGATCACAGAGGTTATGCTGCTGAAGCACGGCCGCGTACGTTGGCACACTCGGTGGCGGTGGCTGGACACCAGACACAGACGGTTCCGGGACGGCTTGTCTAACTTCTTGACGAACGACCTCCGTGAGTGATGGAAGCCTCGACGACGATGTTAGACCCGTAGCTGAATATGTCTCATCTCTTCTCTGACCACAGATCGATTAAGCTCCCTGAGGGCATCATCAGAACCGTTGAAGCCGGAAGTGTAGATGATCGGTGACATGGCGGACACGTTACGGTTATAGTGGTGAGCCCTGTGTCGAAGTGTTTGTTCTATCGTGGTGGCCTCCGCTAGAAACTCTGATGCCGTGCCAAGTGGATTGCGCTCAAGCGCAGCAAATAGTTCTTGCTTCACCCCGCGCAATAGGTGGCGCACTTTCTTCTCCTCTGACATATTTGGATCAGAACGCCTAAAAAGGCGGATCATGTCCTCGTAGAATATTCCAATGCTCTCGTTTGGGGCTTGGATACGAGATTTCAGCGCCGACTCCGCACGCTCTCTTTGGCGGTGTAGGTCGCCAACAGCGAAAGAGGTCCCATGTTGATACTGCCGTCTCGTGGTTCACGAACCACGTCCGCGCTGAATCTTCGAGAGCAAAGTAGACATTATAGAGTTTCCTTCGCTGATCCCAGCCGTTGTAATTGGCGACTTATTCGAATTGGTCCAGCCAGTCTTCAGCGTCCTCATAAAGCTCGCCATGGAAGGACGGTGGCGTTCGAGACTGGAGGACGACGAACTGGGGTGAAGACTCTCCGTTAGCAGCAATGTTCGTGTTGGATCTATGCATGTTGGCCACAGGCGTACAGGAAAGAGGCCCGAACTCTGGCGACTGACCTCGAAGGCGGCGGCTGCAACTGCGATGGATCGGTGTCAAATCCGCAGTGGCTCTCGGTTGCCCTTGAGGGGTTGCACTCAGCAAAAAGGGAAATCGCACCCAGCACCTCCACCAGAAAACGTAACGAGTGCAAGGCAGCGATCACTGATGGAACAGTTCCACGCGCTACACTCAGTTTCGCCCTCTTTGTCCTCTGTTCTTCTTTGTCCTCTTTTTAGAGAGGTACGCTGCAATATTTATATATATATATATATATATATGTGTGTGTGTGTGTGTGTGTGTGTGTGTGTGTGTGTGTGTGTGTGTGTGTGTGTGTGTGTGTGTGTGTGTGTGTGTGTGTGTGTGTGTGTGTGTGTGTGTGTGTGTGTGTGTGTGTGCGTGTGTGTGTGTGTGTGTGTGTGTGTGTGTGTGTGTGTGTGTGTGTGTGTGTGTGTGTGTGTGTGTGTGTGTGTGTGTGTGAAGGAAAGAAGCAACAGTCGGCGAGGCCAAGGAAAGCATTGGGGATGGTACTTTGTGTCTTTTTTTAACGTTTACTTGAATACTCACAGATATTAGTAATGTAATCTGTTTAGGGGAAAGATAATTAAACACGAAGTAGAAGAAAAAACAACGTGCCGATGGTGGGAACCGAACCGGACGACCTCCGAATATCGCGTACCTATATATATATATATATATATATATATATATATATATATATATATATATATATATATATATATATATATATGGATGCGAGAACATTTAACGTACTTGGCCGCTTAAAAAATTATAGAGCGAAGGGTACGCTTCATTTAAAGAAACATTTTATTAGACTCGACGTTTCGACCAGAAGCTGGCCTTCATCAGGAGTGTGAATGCAAGCAATGGGAGTAGGTTTTATATGCAAAGAGTGGAAAGAGAGACAGGTGCGCAGAGTACAATGGCATTGTAGTGATGGGTGGGGTAAAAAGCAGGGGCAGGCGGGGAGTGGAAGAAAGTGCAGGTGGGGAAAAAAAAAACGGCACATGGAAGGAAGCACAGTAATAGGTATGACCCCAGGCGACAAAAGCAGGAATTGTGTGACCTTCATTGTGTGTATGGTGGGGGAGGCTGACATTCCTTTGGGCCACCTGCAGTAAGCTTGACTTGGATATTTTGGGTGTGTTTGAGGAAGGAATTTAGGGGGTAACTGAACTTTGAAGTTGAGAACGAATACCAGGGCTCTCATTAATACCAGCATGCAGGGCATTAAATTTAAATATAAAGTACGATTCTCGCTGTTCCCGTTCGCGGTTGCTATGGAAGCCGCTCTGGAGCAGGAAAACTAAGTTTGTCGAATTTGTGACTTTTATGTTGCAGGTGTTTGGACAGGGGAAGGTGGGGGAGAGATTTGGTGTGTGCGCGATGGTTGTTGAAACGAATTCGGAAGGGGTTCTCGGTCTGCCCTATGTATTGCATTTGACGCTCGCCACACTCGAGCATATATACCACGTTCCTGGGGTCACAATTCAAATTTCCGCGGATGGAGTGTTTAAAATCAGAGTGTGTGCTCTTTGCCGTGGCCGTTGTTTGCATGTGTTTGCAAACTTGACACCTATTTTTTCCGCACGGCATACAACCCACAATATCTGCTTTATCGATAGTAGAGTGTACTACATAATTTTGTAATTTTTTTGGTCGTCTGTATGTAACCCGCGGAACCACAGAAAAAATTTTGGAGAGGCGATCACTTTGTTCGATGATGTTAAAGTGTTCTTTTTTAGTATTTTGTTAATGTTCGGAAGGTTGTTTGCGAAAGTTAAGACCAGGTTTGAGCGGTGTTCATTTTGTGCTGCCGGCCGGTCTTCCCCAAATATTTCATTGCGATCAATTAACCCCGCGTTTTGGATGACGCTGGTGACGCTGGTGAACTCTCTCAAGGTTCGTATGCAGACAACATAAATACCCAAGCAAGTAGCAGGGGGAACAGCGGCCGAAGTAGCTCAGTATATTCGCTGTCTTTGTGTGGGGGTCAGTATGGGAGAGGACAAGCCGTACAAACCTCTTCCGTAGTGTTGGTAATGGAGGCCTTGGCTTGTCGCATTTATTCCTTCGGCAGGTAGTTAATCGTTTCTGCTTCCTTCGAGACGTGAAGGACACTTTTCTACGCACTGTGTTACAGATCAGATTAAGCAAACTCCTACTCGATTTTGTTGTTTCTACCGAATACGAAAGCAGCGCGTTTTGTTGGTTTTCTCAAGGAGGCCGCGGCGGCCTGTAATTTCTTAAGTGCGCGATTCTCACGCGATTATTTAGCTGTAGTAAAGCGCAAAAAGTTGTACAAGGACATTGCAGACGCAGTTTTTCCTGTATCTCTGTATCGCACCATGTACAGAGCCAATCCCGGTAGCGACGTTTTCAAGCGCGTAAAGAGATTGCATGTGGCTCCAGCCGCAAAGTCCTTTTTCTTTAGGCTCCACACCGGAACCTTAGAGGTAAAAACCTGGATGGAGGAAAAGGGACTGTACGTTCCCTGGGGTGTGCATTGTTTTTTATGCAGAAAGGCCGAAAGCGTCGAGCACGTCTTCTTGGAGTGTTTGGGTGGCGTGTTCGTTTGGGACATACTGCAAAGAATACTGAAAAAAGACCTGCCACTAGACCCCCGAGGAATTCGTTTCCTAGCTGTGGATAATGATGAAGGCATCCTTTTCGACGCAGTAATGCTGATGGGATTCCACTGTATATGGAAAGCCTGCATGGCAGCGCGACACGTCGACATTGATGCAAGGCCGGCACGCCAGTACTTCTGCGAATCCGTTGCGGCGTTCGTGGCAACCCACAAGAATGTGCACCCGGTGCCCGAATGGGTATCGAGAATTGAGTCCCTTAGGCACATGAAGAGTTTTTAGCCCATTTACATCAGTCAAGGTTTGGCTGGAAGTTTTAGCCCATACCGACGCTATGTACATTCTTCTCAAGTGTTCTTTCACTTTTGTTGTGTAGCGATGTATGTCTGAGTAGGCAATAAAAAAATGTAGCTCAGTTGGAAGAGCACCTGACGCGATATTAGGAGGTCGTTAGTTCGGTTCCCACCATCGGCATGTTGCTTTTTCTTCTACTTTGTGTTTCATTATGTTTCCCCTAAACAGATTACTTACTAATTTCTGTAAATTATCCAAGTAAACATTTAAAAAAAGACAAAGTACCATCCCCAACGCTTTCCTTGGCCTCGCCGACTGTTGGCTTCTTTCCTTCATGTATTATAACGAGCACCCTCATTTCCCCTCAATTGATCTGCTTGTAGCTTGCGGGGGTCTCGGTACTGGCAGTCTTGAAGCCATAGGTAGCATAAGAGGGTTCTAGCACAGCTTTCGCCCTCGCTCTTGAACACGTTCTACGTGACGCTGGCGGTAACAAAGGACGTTCCACGTCCGCCGCTATGGCTGAGGGGGGCGCTGGTGAACACTCTCAAGGTTCGTATACAGAAAACATAAATACCCAAGCAAGTAGCAGGGGGGACAGCGGCCGAAGTAGCTCAGTTGGAAGAGCACCGGACGCGATACTCGGAAGTCGTGGGTTCGGTTCCGACCATCGGCACGTTGTTTTTTGTTCTACTTTGTGTTTAATTAAATGTACAGATTCAACACTGATATCTTATGTATCAGCGAGCTCAAGTGGACCGGAATGGGAGAATTTAACTCCGGCGACCATTATGTCTTTTATTGTGGGCACGAATCCAAGAGAAGGAATGGGGTCGCTCTCATAGTAAACAGAAGAATGGGTAAAGCAGTGCTAGGGTACAACCCCAAAAACGACCGAATGATTTCACTTCGGATCCAAGGTCAACCTTTCAACATAACAGTTATCCAAGTCTACGCACCGACCACTACTGCTGAAGAAGCTGACGTTGAGATATTTTATGCGGACCTACAATGCCTTTTAGACCGCACCCCACCATCAGACGTCGTTTTTTTCATAGGAGACTGGAATGCTAAGGTCGGGAGTGAAGAAATATCCAAAATTATAGGCAAGTTCGGTCTTGGCGAGCCAAATGAAGCTGGGTAGAGGCTAGTAGAGTTTTGTCACGAAAACAACCTGACCATAGCGAATACTTATTTTCAACAGCACAAGAGGCGCCTGTACATATGAACTTCACCGGACGGTCTGTACAGGAATCAGATCGATTATATTCTTTGCCGGCAGAGATGGAGAAGCGCTATACAAGCAGTAAAAACAAGGCCTGGGGCTGATTGTGGCACCGATCATCAGCTTCTTGTTGAGAAAATGAAGCTTCGATTGAGGAAAGCGCAGAAAACTAGAAGGCCTTTCAGGTATGATCTGGATCAAATTCCATTAGAATATGCTGTGGAAGTAAGGAATCGATTTCAAGAATTAGATCTAGAAGACAGAGAGCCCGAAGAGATGTGGACTGATGTTCGTGATATAATACAAGAAGTTGCTACTAAGGTAGTTCCAAAGCAAAAGAAATGCAAGGAAGCAAACTGGTTATCTGAAAAGGCTTTGCAAATAGCTGAGGAAAGGAGGATGGCAAAAGTTATGGGGGAAAAAGAAAGATAGAAGGTTCTCAATGCGGATTTTCAGAAAATGGCAAGGAGAGAGAAGAATGCCTTTCTGAACATACAGTGCCAAGCAGTTGAGGACAACAGCCAATTAAGGAACACAAGAGCTCTGCATAAGACAATCAAAGATATCAAAGGAAGCTTCAGTGCTAAGCTGGGTGTGATAAAGGACAAACGAGGCAAGGACCTCACCGCAGCCTCTGAGATAAAGAAGAGGTGGTAGGAATACACAGAAGAACTGTACAAGAAGGATCCGAATGTGCAAACCCAACATAAGACGGTTGTGATTACTGATCTCGAGCCGGGCATCCTGAAGAGGGAAGTTGAATGGGCCTTAGCCAGCCTTGCTAAGAACAAAGCTAGCGTAATTGATGGCATTCCAGCTGAGTTGCTTCAAAACCTCAACCATGACGCTGTTAACATTCTGCATACATTACGTCAGAAGATTTGGTCAACCCTGCAGTGGCCACAGGATAGGAGGAGGTCAGTTTACATCCCCATTCCAAAGAAAGGCAGTGCCAAAGATTGTTCCAACTACCGCACGATCGCGCTTATTTCGCATGCTAGCAAGGTGATGTTGAAAATCCTCCAAGGAAGGCTGAACCAGTATGTGGATCGGGAGCTTCCGGACGTGCAAGCTGGGTTTCGCAAGGGCAGAGGAACTAGAGACCAAATTGCCAACCTTCGCTGGATCATGGAAAAAGCAAGAGTTCCAGAAACCAGTTTACTCCTGCTTTATTGATTATGCGAAAGCGTTTGACTGCGTAGATCACAGCAGATTGTGGCCAGCTCTTCAAGAGATGGGAGTTCCAATTCACCTCATCTGTCTCCTCAGGAACCTGTATGAAGCACAAGAGGCCACAGTCAGAACTGGGCATGGTCTTACTGAGTGGTTTTCAATTGAGAAAGGAGTGAGGCAAGGCTGCATACTGTCGCCCTGCCTATTTAACCTATATGCCGAGTGCATCATGAGGAAGGCCGATCTGGACGAGTCTTCAGCTGGAGCGAAGATTGCTGAACAACGTATCAACAACCTTAGATATGCGGATGATACCACTTTAATGGCAGAAAGTGAAGTGGAACTCAAGAGACTTTTGATGCGCCTACAAGAAGAGAGTGAGAGGTTTTTGGCTCAAACTGAACATTAAAAAGACAAAGATTATGGCGTCTTGCTCTATCAAGTCCTGGAGCATTAATGGACAAAAAGTAGAAGCTGTGACAGATTTTATCTCCTTGGGCTCCAAGATTACCTCGGAAGGAGACTGCAGCCATGAAATTAGGAGACGCCTGCTTCTGGGAAAGAGAGCAATGGTTAGCCTTGACCGCCTAGTAAAGAGCAGAGACATTAGTTTGCCAACCAAGATCCGAATAACTCGTGCTATGGTTTTTCCAGTTGTGATGTATGGATGCGAGAGTTGGACTGTGAAAAAGGCTGACCGTCGAAGAATTGACGCGTTTGAATTGTGGTGCTGGCGAAGGCGCTTGAGAGTTCCTTGGACTGCCAGATCAAATCAGTCGGTATTGTCGACAATAAACCCTGACTGCTCATTGGAGGGTCAAATTCTTAAGTTAAAGCTGTGCTACTTTGGTCATCTGATGAGAAGAGAGGAGTCGCTGGAGAAAGATTTGATGTTGGGAAAGGTTGAGAGTCGCCGGAGAAGGGTTAGGCAGCGAACGCGATGGTTAGATGGCATCCTCGAGGCACTGCAGATGAAGTTATGTGATGTTAGAAAGATAGTGAGAGACCGGAAAGCGTGGCGTGACATGGCCCATAGGGTCACGAAGAGTCGGACACGACACGACTGAATTGAACTGTGTTTAATTATCTTTCCCCTAAACAGATTACATTACTAATTTCTGTGATTATCCAAGTAAACATTAAAAAAAAGACAAAGTACCATCCGCAACGCTTTCCTTGGCCTCGCCGACTGTTGGCTTCTTTCCTTCATGTATTATAACGAGCACCCTCATTTCCCCTCAATTGATCTGCTTGTATCTTACGGTTGTCTCGGTTCTGGCAGTCTCGAAGCCATAGGTAGCGTAAGAAAGTTCTAGCAAAGCTTTCGCCCTAGCTCTTGAACACGTTCTTCGTGACGCTGGCGGTAACGACGGACGTTCCACGTCCGCCGCTATGGCTGAGGGTGACGCTGGTGAACTCTCTCAAGGTTCGTATGCAGACAACATAAATACCCTAGCAAGCAGCAGGAGGCACAGCGGCCGATGTAGCTCAGTTGGAAGAGCACAGGACGCGATATTCGGAGGTCGTGGGTTCGGTTCCCACCATCGTCACATTGTTTTTTCTTCTACTTCGTGTTTAGTTATCTTTCCCCTAAACAGATTACATTACTAATTTCTGTGATTATCCATGTAAACATTAAAAAAAAGACAAAGTACCATCCCCAACGCTTTCCTTGGCCTCGCCGACTGTTGGCTGCTTTCCTTCATGTATTACAACGAGCACCCTCATTTCACCTCAGTTGATCTGCTTGTAGCTTATGGGGGTCTTGGTTCTGGCAGCCTTGAAGCCATAGGTAGCGTAAGAGGGTTCTAGCAGAGCTTTCGCCCTCGCTCTTGAACACGTTCTACGGGACGCTGGCGGTAACAAAGGACGTTCCACGTCCGCCGCTATGGCTGAGGGTGGCGCTGGTGAACACTCTCAAGGTTCGTATACAGACAACATAAATACCCTAGCAAGTAGCAGGGGGGAAAGCGGCCAATGTAGCTCAGTTGTAAGTGCGCAGGACGCGATATTCGGAGGTCGTGGGTTCGGTTCCCACCATCGGCACGTTGTTTTTTCTTCTACTTCGTGTTTATTTATCTTTTCCCTAAACAGATTACATTACTAATTTCTGTGATTATCCAAGTAAACATAAAAAAAACACAAAGTACCATCCCCAACGCTTTCCTTGGCCTCGCCGACTGTTGGCTTCTTTCCTGCATGTATTATAACGAGCGCCCTCATTTCCCCTCAATTGATCTGCTTATATATATATATATATATATATATATATTGTGTGAGCCTTCCACGGATCTTTCATTTGTACATACCATAATCTTCTTTCTTTTGTACATACCATCGTCATCGTCCCGTTCCTGGGTTCGCCATCAGATTAAAACGCTGACACGGCGTACCTTGCCTTGCCGTCACGACTTTGGCGTCTCGACCTGGCCTTCTTTCACAATACATATATATAGTATTGCAATGTATAGAGAGCTACAGCATATGTAACAAATATTTTGATGAATTTTATCCTGGAACCGGGCGGTGTAAGGCAAGCACTCTCGTAGAGCTTGGAGTTTATTCAGTGTCCTCAAAATGTATTTCTAGCCGAGGTTGGTATGTAGCCAGCAATATTTATTCATTTGTAAAAATACCACGAACTGAAGCTCACTTCATTAACTAAGGAACATTTGGTAGGACATATTCGTAAATAAATGCCATAAATAAACGAAGCGCGCGTAATATTCAACGCACTACAGACTGGAAGATGTATGCATGAGTCACTAAATAGTATAGCATACTTGGTCCTCCTGCTTTAGCATTTTTATTGTGCTTATGATATGAGATGTAGGTGTCGGAATCTTGAGCGCTGGATCATAGGCTTGGTGCTTGTAGGTGATAGCTTCTAACTGGCATGGCCGAGAACTGATCCTTCGAGAGTTTTTACGACCTAATGAGGCCACATGATATGAAAACGTTTAGAAGTGCTTCTAACTCGCGAGTTTCATTGTATTATGAATCTGGCGCGCTACACCTAAGTTACTCAAGCAAGTACACAAGGCAGGTACACAAGGCTTGGATAAGAGGTGCTTTGTATAATTCCAGTGATCTGTCGCTGTATACCATTAAAGCCGGTGCTTAAGTGCACCTCACAATTTTGAAAAAAAGAGACTTGTCGAGTCATTGAACGCCACGAAAGCGCCTAATTTGCACCGGTTTTTTGTAGCAGGGAATAGGAAACGCTCAAAAATTACAATGACTAGAATTCGTTAATTTATAGTGGTCTAAAATTTTTTTATTTCGATCTTTAAATATAAACTGTTCGAAGCTTTGAAGCTGTAATAATTTTTTGATTCTGTAAGAAAAATAAAGCAATCTCTCTTCCTACTCTACACAACGTTACAACCATCATAATGAATTATACCTCTCCAGTTTTCTATAGTTGATTACCGCATGAAATGTTCGCAAGCATTGCACGTTAATGATAGAGGCGAGCCGTTCTATGCTATATAACTAGTCTCGTAGGATATTTTTCGCACTTCGAATCCAAAGTCTAGTTTCATCGTGCTTAATTGCTCAGCTTAAGCAGCTGAGACTGTTACCGCATTGAAATGCGGTGCAATGAAGATGCACAACGCGGCCACGAAATGGCCGTCATGTCAAAACTATGCAGCAAAAGCAGCGCATTGGAGTGGTTGCTAAACGTGTATACATCTGCCTACTAAAGATCTGAACGACGCCATTATCTGATAGAGCAGTACAACGTGACTTGAAATCAAATGCCCTAATCTGGTTTTAAGTGCTGCCGCTATCACTTCCATCATCGGGAAGTATGGTACGGTAACATCATCCTTGGGGATGACGTTACCATGCCACACGCATGCTGGGTTTTTCGTATACATTTGGCGAGAGGTTTCCTGAAGGTCACTGAAAAACGCGAGTTGAACGATTTCTTAAATGTTCTAGGTACACAGCCTGAAGTGTCATACAGAATGGTATTCTGGGATGAGGAACAGAAGTGCTTTCTACTTGTATTTCATAACCATAAAGGTAAGAACCAAACGTGGAGCGGTTTTCCTTTTATATACGAGTGATATTGATACCGTGCTGTGCATGGCACTGTAGTGTCATGCGCGTCAAAGTGGCCATTGAAATTGAAAATATTGTTAAGGGGCATTTCAGCTTGGAGCAGAGGGCGGACATGGAAGACAAGGCTTTCAAACAACAGACGTTTTCCGCAGGCACCAGCCGACACTGCTCGAACGTGTTTGTTGTCGTTGTTGTTCTCCTCTAAAGTGATGGCCCGTACCCACCCAGGGGGTCGGCCCAGAATTGGGGTGCAGAGATATTAGATATTGAGATGTTTAACTACATCGCAAAAAAAAAAAATAAAAAATGCTAGGGAATAGAGAAGAAAATGTAAATATGATAAACCAAAATGTAACGCACGCAGTAGGAGAATAGTAAGATTTATATGTACAGATTAAAACTTCAAAGCATTTTAGCAAAGTAGACGTTTTGTTTCTATTAAGAAGTTTTGAATGGCGGTAAAAACATGCCTGTGGCTGTACCCAAGCATGGTGGCACCGAGCGATAATAAAATTTGGCTGCTCAAATTAAGACCCAGCTGTTGTAACGGCTTCTCTAAATACCGTTTTCTCATCATGGTACAACGGCGGCAAAATATCAAGAAATGATCTATTATTTCCGGTTCCCCGCAGAATGCGCAGACAGAAGAAAGCGCCAAACCAGACCTCTGCATATAGAAATTTAGGGGCGGAATACGACAGCGTAGCCTGGTTAGAGAGACCTCAGTCTGCCTTGATTGACATGATTTCCTATTCCAGGAATACTTGAGATGCAGGTAGTCATCTGATGATAAAACAGATCCAGACTGCGTGCTTAATAAGGCACGCCGCCGAAATCGTGCTGCTGTTATGTACGCTGTTGCCGGGAGGATGGGCAATACAGGGCCGTTCAGAGAATCTTTAGCTAGTCTGTCAGCAACCTCATTGGCTGTCACATTGCTCTGTCCTGGTACCCACACTATATGTATGAGGCTCAAATGTGAGGGGAGCAATGAAAGAAAGGTTTTTTAAATTGGCGCATCCATATTCGAAGAAAGCGACAAGCACAAGGAATAACAGTCTATAATTACAGCCACTGTTGAGTATGTTGGGTCTAGTTTGCGCAGAGTAAGCACCACCGCCAGCAACTCCGCCTGGAAAATTGGAGTAAAATCCGGAAGACGGACTGAAAAAGCCGTCTAAAAGCGGACAGTATATTCCCACGCCGGCTTTTTCATTAAATTGAGAAGCATCCGTTGCTATCGTTATGTTAACGGGAAGACTTTGTAAATGATCTTCCAATAATCCATTTAAAATGTGAGGTGATAAGTGTTTTGCATTATTTGGGAACATGTCATCATAGACAATTTGAACCGACGATGCACTTACTTTTGTTGGAAGGATATTAGAAAGGACTACGTGCAAAGCTTGTAACAGGTTTTGCACTAGAATTACCTGCGGGGTATGAAACCGAGGCCATCCGACTCCAAAAAAGGAGTCTGGCTCGCAACAAAAAATTGATATGGAGCGGTGGAATTGTGATTCATATATTTTTAGATGCGTCTGGAGAGTCAAGAATTGTAATCTAGTTAACAACGGTGGTATTCGGGCTTCAAGGTATAATACATTATTAGCCACAAATTTGGGGAGGCCAAGGCATAATCTAAGCGCTTCCCGCTTTAAAATAACAAGCGGACGAATTTTGTAAGCAGGTGAAGCAGAAAATAACACAGATATAAATTCTATAATTGGGCGGACACACATAACATAAATCATTAAAAGTGCGTCTCGCCGCATCCCAGACTTTGGATTGCTTAACCTGCGCAACATACCCACAGCACGTGTCCCCTTCGCTGCAACATGTTCAATGTGATCCCTCCATGCCAGATCGTCATCGTAAATCACCCCTAGATATTTCAGACTTAACTTGAGGAATCATTTCCTGCTTAAATTTTAGTGAGATTTACCGGATCATGAATTTGGAAAACAAGGAACGCGCACTTTTTAACGTTTAATGTAAATCTTAAGTCACATAAGCAATTTTGAAGGGAGCTTAGGTACGATTGCAGGTGCTTGTTGAGGGATTGAATGTCAGGTGCAGCCGTAAAGAATGCGATGTCATCCGCATAGACATACGTGCGAACCTCCTGATGAGTTGGAATTGAACTCATTAAAATGTTAAAGAGCACGGGCGAGAGAACTGCCCCTTCAGGGACACCTGTGGTTTGTTGATATTTGTCAGAATGCACTCCATTCAATGAACAGTAAAATTGTCTGTTTTGTAGGAATGTAGATATATAATCAATTAAGTATTGTGGAAAATGTAGAGATTCTAATCTGTGCAATAAAATTTGGGGCTCTACACTACCATAAGCCTTCTCTATATCGAGAGTCACCAATGCAGCATGCATTTTTTTGCGCCGCGCAAGAAGTCGACTCTCAAGGTCGGTATGTGCATCCCTTATTGAAAATTTTGCTCGGAATCCGATTTGACAGGGACTAAGAATATGGTTTTGTTCGACAAACTCGGCAACCCGTCTGAGTACGACCCTTTCTATTAATTTTACCAAGTTTGATGTTAAAGATATTGGTCTGATATTTTCCAAAGTATAGCCACCACCATTATGTTTCCGTAAAGGAATCACTTTGACTAGTTTCCAGTCGCCAGGTATCCAAGAATGAATAATTGAGTAAGTTACCAATTCTAACAAGGAATTTGGAGACACCTCAAAGAGGATCTTTAACATTTTTGACGTTACTCCATCAGGGCCAGGCGCAGTTGGCAACGGCATTACAATCGAATGAAGCTGAGAAAATGTAATTTTAGGGACATCCTTAACCGTATATACTGGGCCTACAAATATAGGGGATTTGGGAAGTGTTGACAAAAAACGCTATTCTAAACCTTTAGCGATGTTTTCTACTGTTTTAAGAGCTTCTTTAGGAGTCGAAACACATGAGGATAAATTTTCTGAGACAGAAATCTTTTTCCGTGATTTTAAAAACCTGAAAAGTGCACATCGGTTATTAGATTGTGAAAGGTAATTGAAATACTCATTATCATAATTATCTTTCGCTTGTGCGACTGTGCGTTTAAATGTAGCTGCAAAAAATTTATATTCATCCTGATTTTTGGGGCACTGGTTGTAAAGGAGCTTCTTCCATGCAGCCTTTCTTCTATAATCGCGCGAACAATCTGCATTGCACCATTTTGTTGATGTATTGCCTTTAGATGCACGTACTAAGAATTCACACTTCTTACGACAGGATGCAATAGCCTGGCATAATGTTTGCGATTTTAACTCCTCCGTAGCCTCAACCACTGACTCAAGAGACGAAATCAAAAATGAGTGAAACTGGTTATAATTTACGTATTATCTCAACTGAGATGTCGGCGGAGTTAAGCGGCAGTTAACCTGAAAAACAATACGCGCTAGAGGTGTCACCCTCAATTCTCGACCAATTTAGTGTAGAAACATTAGTGCTGGATAAAGTTAAATCTATCACAGATTGACTGTGAGCACGTACAAAAGTTGGTGCCAGAATTCATGCTGTTAAGGTTATTGTCTGAAAGCCAATCCGACAGACGCTTGCCGCAGGGATCCGTCTTGTAACCCCACGAAGCATGGTGCGAATTAAAATCTCCAGCCAAGATAACCGAATTTTGACAATTAACTAGTAGGTGGTCTAGAGATCTGGTGTCCTGAACACCATGAGGGAAATAAACATTCGCTAATGTAAACCGACTGAACCCTGGAATTTCAAAATCTAGAGCCAATATTTCAGAATCTAAAGTAGCATATTGAAAAGAAATCTTAGCCCAATGACAAAATTTTGAAGAAACTAGAATTAGTAACCCACCACCTCTTGACTGCCGATCTTGTCGGAATGATCGATAATTTTGTAAGTGAAAACGTTTTTCAGTTGTAAGCCAAGTTTCTTGCAAAGCGATTATTACTGGATTATGTTTTAAAGAAAGATAAACTAAATCTGTAGTAGCTGAAAGAAGAGATCTACAGTTCCACTGAAGAACTTTAAACTTTCCTATGGTTATGTAATCCGGGCAGCAGCAACAGCCTGCCCCAAAATGTTTTCCTTTGGTTTAGAGCCTAGCTGTTGCTTTTTTGAATTTGCTTGTGGGCGAGGTGATGACGGGTTTGACAACGGCGATCCACTGCGTTTTAGAATTTGCGTATCTGTCTCTCCCATATCTGCATCATGATCCTCGTCTGACTTGTAAGAAAATTGTATAGGTGATGCGGAAAGAGACTCATTTTGCGAACAAGACATTGCAGCTAATGAGTGCTGCACTGATAGTGAATGCCCAGGTGCCGTAGGAGAAACCATAGCAGTTTGCACAGTCTGAGAAGTGTGAGCTGCTAGAACGTTAGATATGCATTCTGCGACTGTTGTCACAATCCTATCCACCATTTTGGTCATGGTTGCTTCCACAGCAGTTATTATGGTTTTAGACATCGTGGAATCTAATGATGATCCTAAATGGGCTGGGACACCTGCATACCCATGGGCTCTGTCTTTAATTTCTTGAATTGCCTCACGCCTCGAGCAACGTTTGCGGTCAATAATCTCCAGAATTTTCATTTCATGCGCTCTAGAAGGACATTGCAAAGAGTTTGCTGAGTGAAGTCCGCCGCAAAGACAACATGTGACAATTTTATCAGAGCATAAGTGTACTTTATGTGCATCACCGCATTTGCAACACCGCAAAGTGGATTTTCAACCGCCTGCAGTATGGCCATAATGCCAGCAGTTGTTGCACTGCAGAGGCTTTGGTGGTAGGGGATCTACTCTGAATATTAAAGACCACGCTTTAATCTCCGATGGACAGACTGTGCCTGCAAATGTAGCAATAACCGATTCTGTCGGCACACGAACATTATTGACCTCCCGGCTACAGCGGTATACCGCAACAACGCCTGCCGCGGAAAGAAGGTCAAGGGTTTCTTGTGGACTTAATAAGGAATCTACACCTCGGACTAGACCTTTTGTGCAGGCCAGGTGTGAAAGTATAAAACTGCTTACCTGATGAGAGGCAAAAGTAAAGCATTTTAGCAGGTCCTTTATACATGACAGGTCTGGTGAACGGCAAAGAATCCCGCCGCGACCAAATATGCGCACCTCTGCTATTCCTTCGTAGAAAGAAGTGATTTCCTGAAGGGCAGCTCGAACAGCTCCTGGGTTGTTCATTTTAATGGTGCCCCCATCCTTAGGTATGAGTGCCACAGGGATGTTGCGGACACCGGAGCTCTGAAAAGCTTCCAAAGGCAGATCATCGGTCAGGAGGGAAGCCGACTAAGGGGAGCGCCCTTGGCCGGGGGACTGCGTCGACATTACCTTAAATTGACAATGTCACCGCGTGCGTTAGTCAACAGAGAACAAATTAAACACAAGGGAAGGATAAAACCGGGACCAGCAACCCAATACTTAGCCGATCGTCAAGTCAGCTGCGCTGGGTGCTTGGTTCTGATGTGCGAACCAAGATAACGCCTTGAGGCAAGCTCTTCTACTTACTAGCCTTACTAGCTTACTGGAGCTTGCTGGTGATCGTTTTCTACTCTTCTTGGAAGAAGAAGTGGAGGTTTTCGAACGTCTGAAACTAGCGCTCTTCCACGTTTCTGGATTTTATATCGCTGTGAGCTATTTGTGATCTCGTCATCCTTCGGGATGGCGGGCGCACAACCCCTGCGCCCAGCCGCCACCATCCAACAGGCTACGGGTCACCTCGACGTCGCGGGCGTGGAGCTTCCAGACTCGGCAGATGACTCCACAGTGACTGAGATGGATTCTAACAACAGCTACAAGCCTGTACAGTCGCGCCGCCTGAAAAGGAAGCTGTGCCGAATATCAGTAATGAGTGAAACACCAAAGAAGAATGCTGAAAAACAAGGGATCTTTTCCGTGGCCTTCGTACCAACAACGGCAACGGCGAATCTGAATGTGATAAACAGACAGCACCTGACCCAGTTTTCGACCAGCTGGTTCGCGGTGAAGTTGACGAAGTCAGAATTAATCCCTGGAAGAATGTCCTGATCGTGGATGTCAAATCCCAGGCTACAGTGGACAAGCTGAAAGGAATTGGTGCGCTAGGCAACATGCCGGTCTGTTCCTTTCTTGCACATGGGAAAAAGACTACTGCAGGTGTAATCACAGACGTTGACCCCGAGTAAGTGAAAGCGATCTCTGCACGCTGATCAAATCTACGGCGCGCATTGTGGATGTTCATCGTTTCGGCCGCTCAAAGTGCGTTAAATTAGTCTTTGAAACTGAATCCCTCCCATCCCACGTTAAAGTAGGCTATGTGAGACACCCAGTTCGGATGTATGTTCCAAGACCTGTTCAGTGCCACAAATGCCACAAGATCGGACATGTGAGCGCCGTTTGTGGAAACGAGGTATTCGGCCGTCGATGCGGCGGTACACATCCTCATGGCACATGCCAGACGGAGACTGTCAAGTGTGCGAACTGCTCGGGTGCCCATGTAGCGACGGCTAAGGACTGTCCTAAAATTCGGAATGAAAAGCGTATACTAAAAAAGACGGTGAGAGATAACTCGACTCATCAAGAAGAGGCCGCGTCTATTCGTCGTCCTGTGACAGATTTTCTGTTCTTGGGCGCCAAGATTACCTCGGAAGGAGACTGCAGCCATGAAATTAGGAGACGCCTGCTTCTGGGAAAGAGAGCAATGGTTAGCCTTGACCGCCTAGTAAAGAGCAGAGACATTAGTCTGCCAACCAAGATCCGTATAACCCGTGCTATGGTCTTTCCAGTTGTGATGTATGGATGCGAGAGTTGGACTGTGAAAAAGGCTGACCGCCGAAGAATTGACGCGTTTGAATTGTGGTGCTGGCGAAGACTCTTAAGAGTTCCTTGGACTGCCAGAAGATCAAATCAGTCGATATTGTCGACCATAAACCCTGACTGCTCATTGGAGGGTCAAATTCTAAAGTTAAAGCTCAGCTACTTTGGTCATCTGATGAGAAGAGAGGAGTCGCTGGAGAAAGATTTGATGTTGGGAAAGGTTGAGGGTCGCCGCAGAAGGGGTAGGCAGCGAACGCGATGGTTAGATGGCATTCTCGAGGCATTGCAGATGAAGCTATGTGATGTTAAGAAGATAGTGAGAGACCGGAAAGCGTGGCGTGACATGGTCCATAGGGTCACGAAGAATCGGACACGACTGAACGCCTGAACTGGAACTATTCGTCGTCGCAAGCACCGTTCCCGACACCGACACAAGGAATCGGAAGGCAAGCCTAGCCTGGATAAGTCAACTTCCGAGCTAACGTCAGCTCAGATGCCACAACAGATTGAGTCTAATCCCGTTAAGAGTACTCTAGCTGTAATGTCGCAGGGCCAAGGATCAGACAGAAGCTGTTGTATTACCTACCGCCACTGATGGTGAGTGGCCTGCTCTACCATCAAAGGCCGACGCCAGGCCTCATCCCAGTTTGGTTGCCACGCGTACTGAAAATTCCGACAACGCCGACAGCCAGCAGGTGAAAGAAATGCTGAAACAGCTGGTTCGTTCAATGCGGGTGCTGCTCTCCAGCATCAACACGCAAACAGCAAAGTTTGCTGTTCAGTTTTTGGACGCATTTGAGCCGCTCTTGGCGGCATTGCAATAATTCACAATGGCGGAACAAACTAACCGCACCTCTGTGACGATGCACTTGCGCCGCAGTGTAGTGATGCAATGGAATGCCCGAGGCCTGCGTGGTCTACTAAGTGACTTCCGACAGCGGGTACAGAAGTACCGCTTTCCTGTGATTGTGATCTGTGAGCCCAACATGCCAGCTGCTTTCCGCATTTCTGGGTATGTTCTGCTATGGTCTAGAGAGGCAGACGAAACAAGCAAAGTGCTGGTATGTGTACGCCAAGACATTGCGCACGTCCGCCATGCTCTGCAGCCCCACAACACGAACCACTACATTTTTTTGACGTTAACCCTGAAAGGACGAGTATGTTCTCTAATTGGCGCTTATATTTCACCGAGGGATGGCGTGGACAAATCATATCTATTTTCAACAATCCATTGTTGTGCAGCTCCTCGTATTATTGTGGGGGACTTTAATGCTCACCACCCTCAGTGGGGTAGTGCCATAATGAGCAATAGAGGAAGAGACCCGGCAGACTTTATGCATACGCAAGATCTCGTCAATATAAACGACGGCTCACCGACGTTTCTACGCGGAAAAACCTACAACAGCTGCTTGGATGTGGCGTTTGTTTCCAGAAGCCTCCATCCCTCCGTTTCTTGGTGTAGTGATGTGGAAACACATGGGAGTGATCACATACCAGCATACATATGCATCAAGTGGTTTGCACCTGCCACTTTACCTCGTGTGCAATACACAGACTGGCCCGCCTTTAGGACAGCTGTGGAGACTTCCAGCGTGGACCTCCAGTCACCATCTCAAATAGAGGAACTCGTTACTTCCTCTCTCAGTGAGAACACTCACTATGTTAGTGTGCCAGTGTCAGTGTCCAGCATCGACATTGAATTCGAGCTCCTTCGCGCGATCCGTCGGCGGGCTAAAAGGAAGTACAGAAGAACGAAATCCGCGCAAGATCGCGTACTTTCTCGCCGAGCTAAACGTGCCCTTTTCGTGCCCTTGCCCTTTACCAACGCCGCAATGAAGTTGACGTAGCTGAAGATTTTTGTAAAATGGTTGTGGGCACAAACCAGGCACAGTTACCAATTTCAGAGGTTTTTGCGCCACCTTCGCCGAATGATCAATACGACGTGCCCTTTACAATAGCTGAAATAGACGCCGCTCTTGCTTCTTGTCGGCATTCATCAGCACCTGGTCCTGACGGGATTACTTATTCAACCTTATCAAACCTAGGCAAGGATGGTAGAACTGCACTACTTAATTATTTCAATGATACATGGGCTTCTAGTACTGTTCCTGAACACTGGAAAATTACCCCCTGGTTGCTCTTTTGAAGCCTGGAAAGCCTCCTCTCGAACTTACCTCATACCGGCCAGTTGCCCTAGCAAGCTGTTTTGGAAAAGTTATGGAGCGCATGGTGCTGGCAACACTTGAGTGGTATCTAGAGAGTAATGATCTTTATTCGAATATGATTACTGGATTTCGCCGCGGACGCTCTTCCATTGACAGCGTCATCGACCTTGTGGCGACGGTAGAACACGAAAAGCGTCACCGTCGACTAGTAACTGCTGCATTTTTAGATATAAAGGGAGCTTACGACAATGTCCTCTATAAAGCTATTGTTGATGGACTTGACGACGTGGGAGTTGGTGGCCGGCTGTACTTGCGGATTGAAAGTTATATCAGCGGCCGCTCTGTTTACATGACTACGCCTGAAGGAGATACTACCCGCTTTCAGGTCGGTCGTGGAGTTCCACAGGGAGGAGTTCTCAGCCCAACTTTATTTAACATTGCGCTAATTGGCCTGGTGAGTGAACAGCCAACTAACATGCACATAAGTGCATATGCTGACGACATCTGCATCTGAGCCTCTGGTTCGAAGCGCCCACAACTACGTGCGAGACTGCAACGAGCTGTGTCATTAAATCGATGTACTTACGGCGTCAAGGTTTATTTTCAGCGGCAGAAAAGTATGCAGTGATCGCGTTTACGGGAAAATGTGTCAGCCGCTACCCGATTACCCTTCATGAAGTCGTAATACCATACGTCTCCAGGCACAGATTCTTGGGAGTAATTATTGACCACCGACTATCTTGGTCGAAACATATTGCTATGGTGAAGAAAAGGCTAATTAATGTTTGCTATGTACTTCGTTACATAGCTGGCATCAAATGGGGTCCAACTGAGCGCTCCTTAATACGGCTTTACGAGGCTCTGTTTGTTGGCTACATCCGGTACAGTCTCCCAGTACTCTCCAGTATGAGCATTTCCTGCTTGCGTACTTTAGAGAGCGTGCAAGCGCAGGCACTGAAAATATGCCTTGGACTGCCCAGATGCGCCTCTAACAAAGGCACAATTGAAGAGGCACACGCTCGCCCAATGTCCATATACTTGTCACACGAACCACTTCGTGTATATTTACGAGCACTTACAAGACACCGTTTTCACCCACTCAGTAAGAGTCTGGATGAGAGGCCAGACTGCAGTTTTACAAGTGCACTCCGCTGCCATGAGTCACAAATACCGGCAGGATATGCCCTCCTATATCGTCCCACCCAACCACCATGGACGATGGATAAACCTTTGGTGCACCTTCGTATTCCCGGAATACCAAAGGAATCAATGGTACCAATTAGTCGACTCAAACAACTTACTCTGGCACACATCTGGTCAGAATATCCCATATATATTCACGTATACACCGATGGATCTGTGTCAGCACAGGCATCCGCTGCAGCTGTGGTCATACCAGCTCAGAAAACAACTCTGCATTTCCTTTTGGGACATACCTCTACATCAAATGCTGCCGAACTTGTAGCCCTTCGGGAATCTATTCGCTATATATGTAGGGAACCACCTCAAAAATGGTGTATATTCACGGACTCGAAGACTGCATTACAAATTTTGGAAAACTTCTTGCGCCACACTGCCTATCAGTTCCTGGCACTAAACATTATGGCGCTCATCCCATCTGCCCAGCTGCAAGGCCACATGATAATGTTTCAATGGATCCCTGCCCACTGCGGCCTCCATGGGAATGAGCAGGCCGATGTTGAAGCGAACAGCGCACTCATCAATGGCTTCCAAACAGCTGTGCCTTTTTCAAGAGCGGGTACGACGTGCCTTCTTACGAGTTGTATAAATAATGCTACAGCAGCTTACTGGGCCCAGCCAGACGGCCTACACATTCGTCTAAGAAGGCTCGATCGCACATTTAAATTTAATGTTCCGCGTGATATTCCGCGTCATCAGGCATGCTTGATACATAGACTTCGTTTAAACTTGGCTTTCACGCGCAAGTGCTTAAATTTAATTGGACAGATGGACTCACCGGAATATTCAACTTGTGGCATCCCAGAGACTGTAGACCGTGTATTATTGGGATGCCCAGTGTATGTGGCCGAAAGAAGTGTGCTAGCCGCTTCATTGAAGCGTTTGGACAAGAGGTCTCTGTCGGAGGAACTGCTGCTGGGCGCTTGGCAGGTCAAGGGGAAGACGTCCAGGCAGTGCGTGCTCTTTGCCGTTATTTGGGAGCCAGCGGACTTGATTCGCGCTTGTAAAGCAAGCTGCTGTGTCTGTATATATATTTCATATGCCTTCTCCCACATCGTCACCCATCATGACCTTCTTTCTTCTCTCCATCCCCTTTCCCAGTGCAGATTAGCAGGCCAGATTTGAATTATTCGGGCCAACCTCTCTGCTTTTTCATTTCAATAAATCCATCAATCTGTCTATCTACTCTTCTTCTTCCTTGCTTATGCGTATATAAGTGCATGCACCGCTTAATGTAACAATATTGTGAATAGTACAACACACACCTTAAATGGTATGTGTATTCTTCCTAAATTACAGTTCATAAGCAGTGAGTGCTACTAAAACGAAAAGCGAGGACTAATCTGCGACTGTTTGCAATGACACCTCTCTTATTGTCCACTCAACTACGTCGTGGATAAGGGGACAGGTTTAGAGCTGGAGCTCCATTCCTTCCAAGAAAATCTGAAGTCATATCGTTCCACACAGGTACTTTTAAAGCAACCCCCTAACCCCCTGACTTACTCGCTCGACGGGTATGCTAAAACATGATTCGCCGCTTGCTAGACGTCGCGCGCTCGCTTGGCATCAGGGTTGACAGCAACTAGATGACTCACCATCCGTCTGATATAAGCACTAGTGGTGCTTAATGTTTCGCATATCTATGGAAGAAGCGGTTCCAGGTGCTACTGTCTAGGCTATGAATCGAAGATGCCGGACAGAATATGATCAGCCAGCAGATGTTGAGCCCTGTTTTATATTTGCACCCCTTCACAACGTCGCAGAATAATGTGTTACTTTCACCTATTTATGACTAGGCGTTCCCTAAACGTGACATGAGTATTCGGAATTTCCTTCCCCTAAAACTATATTTAAAAATATTGTACGGAGAGGAACGAAGCGGGTAGTGGAGTTGGCAGGATCGGTCGTGCAATGAACATTGGCGGGACTAGTGCGAGCGCTTACAGACAGTGAGCTGATTGGTCTGTAATTTTTCAGGTCCTTAGCGTCTCTTTTCTTATGAATTAACATATCAGACACTGCGTAAACAGGGTGGCCAGTTTTGCTAGAACGATATCCCCCCCACCCCGGCGCGTCCTTCCACAAATCTAGTTACCTGATCCTCTCCAGCTGATTTTCCTTCTTCATAGTTTCTAACGCTTTGTTAACCTGTTCCTTAACCACTGGCGGAACGTCTGCCTCATTTTCCTTATTGCTAATCTCATTATTGTCCTGACTACTTTGGCTACTGTTGAGATCAGTATAGAACTCCTCGGTTACAATGACTATCTTATCCATACTTGTGATTACGTTGCCCGCCTTGTCCTTTAGCGCATACATTTGATTTTTACCTATGCTCAATTTGTTTTTCACCGCTTTAGGGCTTCCCCCGTTTTTCACAGCAATTTTCTCCATGATATATTTCTTTAAATTGGTCACTTTGCGCTTATTGATTAGCTTTGACATCTCTGCCAATATTATCTGGTCTGTTGGATTGGACGCTTTAATACTTTGGCGTTTCTTAATCCAACCTTTCGCCTCCTTAGACGGCTTACCGGTGTTCTCTGTAACTATCCTACCGCCTACTTCTGCAGCCCACTCAGCAATGATATCTCTGAAATTATTGTTCATTGCTTCTAGGATAATGACGTCCTCCTCGGTTGGAGCTGAATATCTATTCTGTAGCGAGATCCTGAACTCTTCTTCCCTCCCATCACCGCTAAATTTTTAATGGACTGCTCGTTTACTAATCTGTTTCATTTGCTCTTGAGATTTAGACTAATTTGTGACATTATCATCCTGTGGTCACCGTATCGCACTTTTCTGGCTCGCGTGCTTGTGTGAGCACTGTGTGAACGCAGAATTGGAGTACGCCCGCGTGCCCGTCGTGTTGTGGCAGCGGGGTACACAAGCGCTGCTGGCTAGGCAGGACCCTCAGGTTTAGAAAGGCGACCTGTGTGCAATATCTAAGCCCCGTTTTACTGCTGTGAATGGCCGTTCACGTTGGACGGCACTACTTGCCACTGCTGTGCCCCCGGCCGGCCTCAATGCACATTGACTGGACACTGGAATTTCCCCTCTCTTCACGGGGTGAAAGAAGAGGAAGCGCAGCGCTTGCGCGTGAATAAGTGATGATAGACGAAAAGGACGCTGGGTCGGTACCTGTGCATGCCTCTGTCCTTACTGGAATGATCACACTGCAACAATATCCTATATAAATACCCCAGTCACTTCCAAACAAATGTGGGAGCAGGTGCATACACTAAAAGTTACTGACTCTTCTTTCACAGTTCCGGTTTTACCAGCCTCAGAGGTGCGAATAAGTATGGATGAAAAGGCGGATGTACTAGATGAAGAAATCTCCAAACTGTTCAGTTATTCAATCTCCCCACGAAATAGACTTTCAACATTTGGTGGTAGAAACGAAGAACACAATAACGTATACACTTCAAGAAGTAAAGAAAATCTCAGCAGTTGGTGAATAGAATGCGCCCAGCAAGAATATGAAACTACTGAAATTAACTCTATATTGTGCTGACGTGCGCCCGATAAAGCACTAAGCAACCGCGCGGAGGCGATAGCAACAAACGTGCTTGTCGATCGTCGAACTAAGAATGCCGGTTTCACGCGTCAATGCTCTATTTAAAGGCTGAAAAAAAATCGAGATAAAACCGCGAGCAGTGGCTAGCCCCATCTAGAATATTGCAGAATTACACACGAGCGGCCGGCATCTTTGAGAAATATCTCGAAGCATCTTGCGCCACAACTGACAAACCTGTTTCTCGTAACAACGAGCACGATCAAACAAAGAAAACCGAAGTGATACGCATGCCAGAATCGGAGTGATTAAGCCACACGCCGGCCACTGTCGAAAAAAGAACGAATGCATATTTGAATGGTTTGCGGCAATATGATATATCATGAAATACTTCCATACCTGTCTGGTTTCTCGACGCACTTTTCAAATGATTAACAAGCTATAGATACTTAGAAAAATGCGCGAAGCCCAAGAAAGCTATAACCATTATTGGAATCCGAGAACCAACCACACACTTCGTAGTTGGAGGCCCATAGCTCTCACTAGCTGTTTAGCAGAATATTTTGAAACATTTTAAACATCTGATTAACTTTCGTTTCAGAATCTCGCCAACTTCTCATTCTTCATTAATGCGGTTTGAAAAGCATACTCAACCACAGATAACTCATCTCGACATGAAAATACATTCAGAGATGTTTCACATAAAAACAGCACTGCCTTGCTGTCTATGATCTGGTGAAGGCGTACAACACTACTAGGAGATTTAGAACTCTGCGCGACCTAGAAGAGTTGGGCATACGCTGCAAAATGCTGAACGTTTTCAGCGCTTTCCGGTCTTACTATAGATGTTTCAAATGCTTCTTGGTTTAGTCGTGTCAAAACTCCTAAAAAAATGGAGTCATGACATCTTTTTGAAAACATAATTTCAACTAGCAGAGTAATAACAAAGCATATTATGTATTCGGTCTATTTTAATGGTCTCCAGATAGCAGGCTTTTTAATTTATCAATATGTGAAAGACAAGTAAATAAACAACACGTAAATTAGTGCCATGGGCAGAAAAAAGGGAATTTCAGTTCCCCTACATAAGCTTTGACAGTCTTCTTTCTCAAACGAGGAAAACAAGTCATCCCTACCCTGCACGGAATTGAGGGTAAACTATCAGTGACTAATGAGCACAACTTTCTTGAGATTACTCTCGGCAGAAAACACTCTAGTGCACATATCAATGCCGGGAATAGAAACCTTCCAAATTCTTGAACCTACGCAGAGCACGTTCGCGAGAAAACTGGCGGTCCGACCGGTCATTTCTGTTGTGCATTTCTCGCTTTGTTGTACATCCTTGTTTAGGCTATGGTTGTGTAGTGTACGGATCAGCAATACCATCTTCAAGCCTAGGCTTGAAGCTATCATCAAGTGCTTACAGGACTTCTCCCATCAACAGTCTCTGTTGAAACAAATGAACCTATTCTTGAATGCAGCAGATCCATACCGAATGCTGATATAACGTAAAAATATGCTTCACGCCAAAACATATATGTTACACAATATTTATAAAAGAACATCCAAAATAATGTTGCAGGAAAGCTCAGCCAATCAGGACTTTATTTCCGTGCTTCAAAGAAAAATGTCAAGAACAAGGAATACTGGACAGATGTCCTCATATTGTCCCGACAAAATGTTTTACCAACCTTGTTAAACTCCCTTCTGTGTGAGATTTCACAATAACACATTGTCACTAAAAAGCTATCTCCACGTGATCACATGCTACAGCAGTTATTGGGTATTTAAGAAAGGTATATCATATCGGAAGCTCTATATTAGAGGACGAAGGGGAAGAAAGAATAGGACTGCATAAATGTGCATCTGATTTCACTGGTAAATTCTATGCCTTTTTGCAACAGTGAAAAATACAATCATCACTAACGTACATAAAAAGGGCATGTTCTTCAGTGATTTCACCAGTGCTATCGCAGTTCTACGCTCAATAGATTCAGTAGAGGCTTTAGTAGGAGACGGAATACACGCAATATTAGCCGCGTAAGAAATTTCATGGCTGCAGTCACCTTCATGGGTAATAGGGGAAGACGCCATGATTTTTGTCTTTTTATTGTTCAGTTTAAGTCCAAAGTTCTCACTCTCTTCTTGTACGCGCATAAGAAGTCTCTTGAGTTCCACTTCACTTTCTGCCAATCAAGTGGTATAATCCGCATATCTAAGGTTCTTGATATGTTTTCCAGCAATCTTCACTCTAGCTGAAGACTCGTCCAGACCGGCCTTCCTCATGATGCACTCAGCATATGGGTTAAATAGGCAGGGCGGCAGGATGCAGCCTTGTCTCACTCCTTTCTCAATCGGGAAGCAATCAGTATGACCATGCTCAGTTCTGACTGTGGCCTCTTGTACTTCATACAAGTTCCTGAGGAGGCAGAAGAGGTGAATTGGAACTCCCATCTCTTGGAGAGCTTGCCATAATCTGTTTTAAGGTACGCAGTCAAACGCTTTCGCATAATCAATAAAGCAAACGCAGATGGCTTTCTGGAACTGTCTTGCTTTTTTATGATCCAGCGAAGGTTGGCAATCTGGTCTCTCGTTCCGCTTCCGTTGCGAAACAGAGCTTGCACGGCCGGAAGCTCCCGATCCACATACTGCCGCCGCCTACCTTGGAGGATTTTGAACATCATTTTGTTAGCATGCAAAATAAGCGCGATTATGCGGTAGCTGGAACAATCTTTGACACTGCCTTTCTTTGGAATGGGGATGTAAACTGACCTCCTCCAATCGTGTGGCCACTGCAGGATTGTACAAATTTGCTGGCATAAGTTATACAGAACGTTAAAAGCGTCATCGTTAAGATTTTGAAGAAAAACAGCTTTAATGCCATCAATTTCGTTAGCTTTGTTCATAGCAAGGCTGGCTAAAGCTCATTCAACTTCAACCTTCAGGATGCTCTGCTCGACATCAGCGATCACAACCGTCTTATGTAGGGTTCTCACATCCGGGTACTTCTTGTACAGTTCTTCTTTGTATTCTCGCCACCACTTCTTTATCTCTGGCGCTTCAGTGAGGTCCCTGCCTCGCTTGCCCTTTATCACGCCACCTTAGCACAGATGCTCCCTTTGATATTCTCACCAACACACGTAGCAAACAGAAGAACAGCCGAGCTGCCATTTTTTAATCAAGCGAAGCTCGAGACAGACGAGCACGACGCTTAGTCACGCGCCAAGACATTCGGCCCCTTGGTGGCGCTAGAAGATTGGCAGCGGTGTGGCATTGCCCCCCTTCCAAGAGGCATCGACCCCATGCCGCAAACTTAGGGGAACAATAGAAAAGCGGCGCAAGTTATACGGGAGTCTATAGCTCCGGTTTGGACCCTAAAACGGTTCAACGAATGTAATATGGCTTCATTCTGGCGACGTGAACTATTTCAGATTTCGGATGCCAAGAGGAGCGGACAGTGCCTTGTGGTAGCACCACGTAGTTCACCACGCTCAGGCGGTGGAGCACCTCGTAGGGTCCAAAGTAACGGCGCAGAAGCTTTTCAGAGCGCCCTCGCAACCGTAATTGACTCCAAACCCAGACTTGATCGCCGGGTTTGTAAGTCACCTCTCGGTGTCGCAGGTTGTAGCGCTGGGCGTCGTGCACTTGTTGGTGCCTAATTCGCTGTCGGGCAAGTTGGCGTGCGGCTTCTGCGCCACGAATATAATTGGTCAGCCCCCACGACAGTTGAAGGAGCAGAATCCGGAAGAAGCATGGCATCCAGCAATGTCAAAGGTTCGTGTCCATGGACCAAATGAAATTGAGTGTAGTTTCCTGGAGCGCAGTGTTGTATGCGAACGTGATGTACGGCAGAATTCGGTCCCAGTTCCCATGATTGTCGTCTACATACATAGAAATCATGTCGGCAATTGCCTTGTTAAGCCACTCTGTTAGTCCATTAGTTTGAGGATGATAGGCAGTTGTCTTGCGGTGGGTGGTGCCACTGAGCTGAAGGACCTCGCTCGTGAGTGCCGACGTAAACGAGGTTCCCCTGTTAGTTAAGGCGACTGTTGGGGAGCCGTGACGGAGTACAATGTTGTGAATGAAGAAATGCGCGACTTCCTCTGCGGTACCACGGGGAAGGGCCTTGGTCACGCAGTACCGGCTGAGGTAGTCAGTGGCAACCGCTATATACCTGTTACCCATGGAGGACTTCGGGATTGGGTCCAGTAAGTCCATGCCGACTTGTTGAAATGGGAATTTCGGGGGATCGATAGGCTGCAGGAGGCCAGCTGGTTTAATTGGCGGTGTCTTCTGACGCTAGAACTCACGGCAGGTACGAACGTGGCGGTGCACAATAGCAACTAGCCTAGGCCAGTAGTACTTTCGGCGTATCCATGCCAATGTGGGAGAAAAACCGAGATGGCCGGAAGAAAGGTCATCGTGGCACACACGAAGAACTTCGTCATGAAGCGTGGTGGGTAGTACTAGTAGATAAGCAGTTTCTGTTCGACCGTAGTTCTTGTAGAGCACACCATCACGCAAGCAAAATGACGAAAGTCCGCGCCCGAAGAGCTGAGGAGGAGATTACACGGTTCCTTCGAGTATTCGATGAGGGGCAAAAGTTCAGAATCGGCCCGCTGCTTTCGGGCTAAGGTGGACGACGTGATAACGCCGAGGAAAGCGGTATCATCATCGGAGCCGTCTGTGTGGCAGGAAGTAGGGGCGCGTGACACACAGTGAGCATCACTGTGTTTCTTGCCGGACTTGTGCACGATAGTAACGTCAAATTCTTGCAACCGAAGGCTCCATCGAGCAAGCCGACCCGATGGATCTTTCAGGTTTGCCAGCCAACACAGTGAGTGATGGTCGCTCATGACACGAAACGGACGACCGTATAAGTACGGACGAAATTTCATGACTGCCCACACAACAGCGACGCACTCCTTTTCCGTATTTGAATAGTTAACTTCCGAACGGGACAAAGTGCGACTGGCGTAAGCAATGACACGTTCTGCACCGCCCTGCCACTGAACAAGGACCGCACCGAGGCCAACGTTACTGGCATCCGTGTGCAGTTCCGTGTCGGCCTCTTCGTCGAAGTGGCCAAGTATTGGCGTACATTGAAGACGGGACTTGAGTTCCGTGATGGCTTTTTCCTGGTCGGGGCCCAAAACGAATGGTTCGGCGTCTTTTGTCACGCGAGTCAGGGGCTCAGCGATCTTAGAGAAATTGTGAACAAAGCGACTATAGTACGCGCAGAGGCCGAGAAATGGACGCAAGCTTCGTTTATCTTCTGGTTTGGGGAACGAAGCGACAGCGGCCGTCTTTTCTCGGTCTGGACTAACACCTCGAGCGCTGACAATGTGGCCGAGAAATTCCAGCTCATTAGAAGCAAAGTGGCATTGTTCGGGTTTTAGAGAGAGACCGGCACATCGGATGGCCTACAAAACAGCGCGCAAACGTTTTAGGTGCTTGTCGAACGTGTCCGAGAAAATTACAACGCCGTCGAGATATACGAGGCATGACTGCCAAAATAACGGCTTGAGGGGCGAGTTGGGGCATCATCGTATTCAGATATGTGGCGCAAACAAACACAAACACAGGAGAAGATACAGAAGGAGAAGGAGTGTTTTCCGGTTCTTCTTACAGTTGGTAGTGTGCGCGTGTGTTGTGTATCTTCTCCTGTGTTTGTGTTTGTTTGCGCCACATATCTGAATACCATGACTGCCACTTCAGGCCAGATAGTACGGTGTCCATCATTCGTTGAAAGGTGGCACGGGCCGAGCACAGGACAAACGGGAGCACTATAAACTTATACAAACCGTCAGGCGTAAGCAAAGGGATCTTCTCACGGTCTCGCGCGTCAATCTCTATTTGCCAATATCCACTGCGGAGGTCAAGTGACGAAAAGTAAGTGGCATGGCGAAGGCGATCGAGGGAGTCGTCTATGTGCGGCAGGGGGTACACATCCTTTTTATGAGGTTGTTGAGGCTTCTATTATCCACGCAGAACCTCAAGGTGCCGTCTTTCTTCGCGACGAGGACAACAGGAGAAGACCAGGGGCTCGCCGACGGTTGGATAACGTCGTCCTGGAGGATTTCTGTTACTTGGCGGCGGATGGCGTCACGTTCTTTGAAGACACCCGGTAAGGACGCTGACATAGTGGACGTTGGTCGTCGGCAACTATAATTCGGTGTTTCGTTAGTGGCGTCTGTCGGACCTTGGGAGGTTGATGCAAAAGAATCGCGGAACGAATTGATAAGATCCTCTATGCAGCGTTTCTGACTAGGCAGGAGGTGGGGGTTCATATCGGTCTGAATGGCTGTAGACATCGCATTGTCGAGGTCTGACATGTTGAATAAAGGGTACTGGCCAGTACATTCTCCAAGTTCTTCAAAATAAGCGACCGTTGTGTTCGCCGTCAAATGTTGGGATTTACACGTGAAGTTTGTCACTAACACTTCGGCTTGTCCACGGACAAGTTCGAGAAAGCCCCGAGCTACACAAACTTGTTGAGAAAAGCAGTGACATGTTAGCTTCGACAGTGCCACGTGTTTTGGTGCAATGATCACATTTGATTGTGACGAACTTGCTCGCCGGCGGAGGAATTATGTGGTCACCAGAGACGCGCAGCATCGTTTTCCGGAGGTCCGTGTTGCTATCAACGGCTCGCTTGGTTGAAAAAGATACCATGAGCTGCTCCCGAAGGTCTGCAACAGCACCATACTCTTGCAGAAAATCCATGCCTAGAATCGGATCTTTACAGCAGTCTTCTAATACGGCAAAGGTTCCAGTGAAAGTAAAACAGCAGATCTCTATGCGGCAAGTGCAAATGCCAACCGGCGTCATCACATGGCCACCGGCAGTGCGCATCAATGGCCCAGACCAATGCGTCAGAATCTTACGGAGTGCCGTGGGTAGCTGGCTGCTCATGACGGAAAAATCGGCGCCAGTATCCACAAGTGCGGTCACGTCCCAACTGTCGGCGGTTACAAAAATTTCACCGGAAACAATGTGTTCGCAGCACGTCGGTACGTTCGTCGGATCGGGTCCTCGTCGCTCGGGCCGTCGCGTCAAATCGTCGAGGTGAGGCTGTTTAATCTGAGACGTAGCGGCGGCCTCACTCCCGGAGGTCGCTGTGTTTAGTTTTCCCGGTGAGGGGGCGTGCTCTGAATTGCCCAGAGAAGGAGTATCGACTGGGTGACGCAAAACGCCTCGGGGATGACGATCGCAACTGCCGTTGCGGTGACGTCGGGTGCATCTCGTTAGCAGCCAGGTATTCCTCAATCTCCTGTGGTCTTTCGCCATAGCGAGATCGAGGCACGTTTGCTGAAATCCTCTTAAGCCTGTTCTCCGGTATGGGCAATTGCGAAGAATATGGCCAGGATCGCTGCAGGATCGCTGTTGGGTGTGCGCCACAAGTGCGCATTGCTGATGGCGGGACGTTGGTATTGCTGCGGCTCGACGGGGCTCAGATCTTGTTGCTGCTCAACGGCGCGCAGGTAGCGAGGCGGTGGTCCGGCAACGGGGCGGAATGAATGTGGCTCGGGGGCAGGTCGACGTAGGACATCACTATACATCATTATGCATGGCTCTTGTTGTGGTGGTGGTGGTGGCTGCACCGCTCGCCGGCGTTCATCACGAATGACGTCGCCGGTAGAATAATTCACTGCAGGTGGTGCATTCAAGTGGAGGTTCTGCAGTTCTTCGCGGACACAGCTTCTCACAAGCTCCCGCAATGCCTCGTTCCTAGCTGCTGGCACGGACGCGCAGTAGGGTGTGGCCGCTACGCTTGCCTGACGGCCGTATTGGGTACAGCGTTCCTGCAGTGAACGTTCCATGCTCGTAGCTTCTCTCGCGAAATCTGCGGCAGTTCTTGGAGGGTCGCGAATGAGGCCAGCGAACAACTGTTCATTTACACCGCGCATGAGGTGCCGTACTTTCGTTGCCTCGGGCATGGTAGGGTCAGCTCAATTGAAACGTCGCGTCATGTCCTCTACAAACATGGCCACGCTCTCATTTGACTGCTGAGACCTCGAAAGAATTGCTATCTCAGCGTTTTCTTTGCGCGCACTCGAGCTGAATGTTGTGAGCAACTCACGGCGAAAGACGGCCCAGTTGACTTAGGACGCCTCGTGGTTCTCAAACCACGTCTTGGCCGAGTCTTGTAGCGCGAAATACACATTCATTAGCTTCCGCTCGTCGTCCCGTTGGTTGAATGCGGCCACAGGGTCAAAACTGGCCAACGAGTCTTCGACATCCTCGAACCGGTCACCGTGGAATGATGGCGGTAATCGAGGTGCGAGGAGGACGTACGGTGGGGCATTGCTGGGATGCTGACTTGTCTGGCTGCCCGTCATAGATGTCATGGCTCGCAGCGGTGTTGTCAGTGGTTCGAACTCAGGTTGTAGGCCTCGGAGGCGACGGCTCGCTTTATGGACGGGAGTGGCGTCTGAGCGTCGATGGGCAGTGTCACTGACGTCTTCGGGGGCAACGTACATGGGATCCTATCCCGCACCTCCACCAACTGTCACCAACACACGTAGCAAACAGAAGAACAACCGAGCTGTCCTTTTTTAATCAAGCGAAGCTCGAGACAGACGAGGACGACGCTCAGCCACGAATCAAGACATTCGGCCACTTGGTGGCTCTAGAAGATGTGCAGCGGTGTGGCAATATCTTTGATTTCCTTATCCAGGGCTTTTGTGTTCCTCAATTGGCTGTCCCCAACTGCTTGTTTACATGTACCCCGTATAAGGCGTTAGCATTAATTGGCGCATGCGCGCTGATCGTGTCCGTCCATTCATAACACTTTCGTTCAATGAGGGGCGGTAACTGGCAGCTGACATGACCGAGCGCTAACTGACGTAGGGCTTACTGACATTACTTTTAGTAGGAGCACGCGTAATATTGTTACGTGGTGGTGACAAGCTCGATGATGCAAATGAAGCCTTGGAGTGCAGGGAAGAAACTCTTTATTAGGCTGACTTGCGCCCGCAAAAGAACTAAGCGACAAAACGTGCTGGTCGATCGTCGAACTAAGAATGTCTGACGGTAACATCAGCGCTCAATTTAAAGCCTGCTCCGAACCATCTAGATAGCGTTGCAAACTGTTACTAGCACAACCTGCAACGTTGTAGAAACATACACGACTGGTCGGTATCTTCGAGACAGACTTCAGCGCATCTTCCGCGACAAAGAGACTGATAAAGGTGCGTCTCACGACGTCGACCATTAGCCAACGAAGAATACAGAATTGATACGCGTGCCAGAATCATAGTGATAACGCCGGATGCCGGCGGCTGTTAAGAAACAACAAATACAGTTTTCAAAGTTTCGCGGCAATACTCGCCCTTTGAAAAAGCATCGCCTCGATGTTCCAAAACAAAGCAACTTAAACAAAAACATTTCAAAGTTTAAAGAGCACAGATTCCTTAACGCGCGCAGTATGGCTTCAGTTGTAAAATATGTACGATTTCTGGGCGTGTGCGTCGCCGTAGTGATGCTGACGTAGCGTCGAAAATAACTTCATAATCCAGTGGTCCGACGCAGCGAATGATCTGATACGACCCGAAGCATCGGCGCAACAACTTTTCACTTAGTCCGCGATGACGAATTGGTGTCCAAACCCCAACTTGGTTTCCTGGATTGTACTCTCCATGGCGTTGTTGTAAGTTGTGCCGTCGGGTGTCGGTGTGCTGTCGCTCTTTAGTACGCAGCCGTGCGAATCATCGGGCTTCCTCTGCGGGCTGCAGGTAGGCGGCGACGTCAATTTTGTCCTTGTTGGTTAGGTACGGCTGCATTACGTCGAGCGTCGTAGGCTCCCTGCCGTACACAACCTTTAAAGGGGTCGCTCTAGTCGTCTTTTGGACTGCCGTGTTATACACGAAGATCACGTACGGCAGGATGGCGTCCCAGGTCTTGTGTTCGGCGGCCACGTATGTGTGGACGTACATGTCTGTGGTCGTTTTGTTGAGGCGCTCCGTAAGTTGGTTTGGGCATCGTAGGCGGTTGTCCTCCTGTGACTTGTCTGACTGTACTTCAGGATGGCTTGAGTGAGCTCTGCCGCAAATGCTGTTCCCCTGTCCGTGATGAGAACTTCTGAGGTGCCGTGTCATAGGAGAATTTGGTCGACGAAAAACTTGGCGACTTCCACGGCGGAACTGTTAGGTAGTGTTTGGCTTCGACGTAACAGGTAATGTAATCTTTAGCCGCGATGATCCACTTGTTTCCCGTCGATGAAGTTGAGAAGTGTCCGAGGAGGTCCATTCCTATTTGTTTAAAATGATTAGTTGAGGGTGGTATCGGGTTTAGTAGACCAGCAGGTCTCGTCGGAGGTGCCTTGCGTCGCTGGCACTCATGGCACGTTTTAACGTAATGGGCGACGTCGGCAGTTAATCGTGGCCAATAATACGTCTCCCGAATTCAATTAAATGTGCGTGAAAGGTCAAGATGTCCTACTGTTTGCGCATCATGACATGCCTGTAGAAGTTTGTCTATGAGGTTTATAGGCACAACAAGGCGTGCGGTCCTGTTGGATGCAAAGTTCTTCACAAAGACATCGTTTTCTAACACGAAGGACGACAGGTGATACTTGAACACAGCAGGAGGGGAACGGTCTTTCCTTCTAAGTAATCGGCAAGAACTTTCAGCTCAGGGTCTGATCGCTGTTATTCTGCGAAATTGCTGGCCCTTACTGGTCACAAAAAGGCGTCGTAATCATCTTCTTCCGGCGGCGCATCAACAGGGGCTCGTGACAAGCAGTCGGCATCGGAGTGCTTGCTGCCGGACTTGTAGACGCATGTGATGTCGAATGCTTCAAGACGCAGGCTCCATCGCGCAAGGCGGCCTGAGGGATCTTTTAAGTTGGTGAGCCAGCAGAGGGCATGGTGAGCGCTCACAATCCTGAATGGTCGTCCGTACAAATATAGGCGATATTTGGATGTGGCCCAAATGATGGCAAGACATTCTTTCTCTGTCGTTGAATAATTGGATTCAGCTTTCGAGAAGGAACGGCTAGCGTAGGCGATAACTTTCTCCTGTCCGGTGCTCTTTTGAACGAGAACAGCGCCTAGGCCCAAACTGCTTGTGTTGGTGTGAAGCTTGGTGTCGGCGTTTTCATCACAGTAGACTAAGACAGGAAAAGACTGCAGGCGGCGCTTAAGTTTGGCGAAGGTTTGTTCTTGCCGCGCTTCCCATTGAAAAGCTACGCCACTCTTTGTAAGCTGCGTCAACGGCTCGGCGATTTGCGAAACGTTGCTGACAAATTGTCGATAATAAGCGCACAGCCCAAAGAACCTACGCAAGGCTTTTTTTTCTGCGGGAATTGGAAGTACGCGATCGAAGCCGTTATCTAAGGGTCAGGGCGAACGCCATCCTTGCTAACGATATGATCCAGGAACCCAGTTCCTTGTAGGCACAGTGGCATTTATCTGCTTTCAAATTTAGCCCTGACGACTTGATAGCTTCTAGCAGTGTCCAAAAGCCTTTTTAGGTGGCCTTCAACGCTAGAGGAAAAGACAACGACATCATCCAAGTATACGCGAAAAATCAGTCGCTTCAAGCCCGCCAGCACAGTGCCCGCTGCTCGTTGGAACCTCGCTGATGCGGAGCAGAGGCCAAACGGCATCACCTTCAACTCGAAAAGGCCGCCCGCTGTGATGAATGCGGTGTTCTCGCGATCTTTTTCGTCGACCTCAATTTACCAATATTTGCTTTTCAGGTCCATTGATGAAAAATACCTTGCATTGCAGAGTCGATCGAGAGTGTCGTCGATGCGAGGAAGAGGGTAAACATCTTCGTTATGCTGTTAAGGCGGCGGTAAATGATGCAGAAGCAAAGTGACCCGTCTTTCTTCTTCATCAGAACAACTGGTGCCGCCCAGGGGTCTTTGATGGCTGGATAAGGTCGTCACGGAGCATTTGATCGATTTGCTTGCGGATGGCTTGGCGTTCTCGCGGCGATACGCGGTAGGGGCTTTGGCGCAGAGGTCGGGCGTGTTCGTCCGTTATGCGTGTTCGTACGTGCTTGGCCAGTGGTGTTGTCGTACTTTCGATGATGATGAGAAGCACTCACTGTAGCTTCGAAGAAGACTGCGAATCTGGTCTTTTCTGCTGTGGGTTAATGCCGGGTTGATGCCAAAGGTAGGCTGACGAAATTGGTCCTGTGCGTCTTCCAGGGGTTGGCTGTAGAGGGTGGATACATCTCGGAGGTCCGCTAATTCATCGAGGAAGTCGATCGTCGTGCCCTTGTTGAGATGCCGGTATTTTTCGGTGAAGTTTGTTACCGTCACTTGAGCATGTCCACTCCGGAATTTTGCGATGCATCTTGCTACGCCAATCCCTCGTTCCTAGAGCAATTGGATATTTTCTTCGACAATGCCTTCAGTGGTTTCAATGTCTGCGCTATCCACGCAGATTATGACGCTTGATCTGGGCGACACGGTAAATACTGCGTCGAAGATGTTTAGAGCGACGTGTTGCGTCGAAGTTGTAGCAGGTATGGCTTTGCCTGCAGAGAGCTTGATGAGCTTAGATCGCTGGTCGATGATGGCTCTATGCTCATTTAGGAAGTCCATGCCGAAAATCACGTCACAGGAACAATGCTGCAGGATCACAAAGTTGGTGGGGTAAGTACGCCCATTTACAAATATTCTTGCAGTGCATCGTCCCGATGGAGTAATGAGGTTACCACTTGCAGTGCTAATCAGCGGGCCATCCCAAGCGGTCGTAACCTTCCTGAGCTGGGAGGCTAACGGTCCACTGATGACAGAGTAGTCAGCTCCGGCGTTTACTAGGGCAGTGACTCTGCGACTGTCGACAGAAACGTCAAGGTCGCTTGTTCGTGTCCTCGAATTGCACGTGGGCCTTGGTGTCCAATCTCGGCTCCGTCGTTTCTTCAGGTCACGGCCGGGGCATACCATTGTTACTTCACTGGGTGGCGGTGTCGGCTTGCACTCTCGTCGTGTTGTCGTCGATGTCGTCGTGTGGAACAGTGGTGAAAAGGCTGCGTCGTCGTTAGTGGTCATTGGCGGCGGAGGATCGTCTTTTCGTCGTGTAGCAACATCACCTCCAAAGGTTGCTCTATTTGATTTCCCGTGCGCGGGCTAGGGGACCTTCCTCGTACGTAGCTCTGGCCTGGAGGCGCAAAGTGGGCCCTGAACGGCGAGGGTGAGCGTGACAGACGACTTGGCGATGCGTGCTCTCGCCTCCGCAGATAGTCGTCGATTTCTTGCGGTCGCTCGCCAGGACGAGGTCGTGGGGCGTCGTATGTAAATTCACGGAGGCCTATCCGTCGGTATGGACAGTGGCGTACAACATGGCCGGCCTCACGGCAGTGGAAGGATAATGGCCTGTTGTTCGCAGTTCTGCAGGCGTCGCACTTCTTAGGACTTGGAGGCCGTTGGTAGCTTTGGAGGGCGGGGCCAAGGGGCGATTTTCAGGATCAGGACGGTAGCGGCGAGCGCTGGGAAATTCACGCCGGGGCGCAGGATGACATAACGCAGCAGCATAGTTCATGGCTGCTGCTTCTTGCACTGGAGCAGTAGGAGCGGTCCCCTGAGGAACATCGAGTGCCTGCTTGACTTCTTCACGGACGATGTCCGCGAGCGTCGCCACCTGGGGTTGTTGTGATGATGGCAGCAATCGGCGGAGCTCCTCTTGTACGATCTCCCGGATCAGGTGCCGAAGGTTCTCTCCGCTTGCAGATGTGCTGGTGCAATGGCTTGAGTAGTCCGGTTGATGTGTTCGCTTGTAGTCACGCATCCGGGTGTCCAACGTCTTCTCGATGGTCCATGCTTCACTCTCAAAATTGTCCACAGTTTTCGGCAGGTTCCGTACATGTCCTGCAAAACGTGACTCTACGCTTCGCATTAAAAATCTGATCTACTCACATATTTACTGATCTCTACAGCAGCCAAAGTAGTCAGGACCGTAATGAGTTTGGCAGTAGGGAAAAACAGTCAGACGTTCCACCGGTGACGAAGAACGGGGTTAAAAAGCAATTAAAACTATGAAAAGGGTGAAAGCAGCTGGAGAGGATCAGATAGCTATAAATGTGTTGAAGGACAGGGCGATATCGTGCTAGAAAAATTGGCCACCATGTATACGCAGTGCCTGGTTTCGTCGAAGGTACCGGAAACATGGAAGAACGCGAAAATTATCCTCATTCATAAGAAAGGGGACGCTAAGGGCCTTAAATATTACAGAGCAATCAGCTTACTGTCTGTTACGAATAAGATGTTTACAAAGGTAATTGCTAATAGAATCAAGACGATCTTGGACTGCAGTCAAGCAAAGGATCAAGCAGGCTTTCTTAAATGGTACTCTACTATCGATCATGTCCTTACCCTCAACCAGGTGATAGAAAAATGCTCGGAATATAACTAGCCCTAATAAATTGCAATCATTGATTACGAAAAAGCATTCGACTCAGTAGAAACCTCGGCGGTGATGCAGGCTTTGCATCAGTGCTATATGGGCATTGCCAGGACAATATATGGGCATTGCCAGGACATGCAGTGCGAAGAGAGTATGCCCGATGGTCGCTTAGGGTAACAAACTGAATTCCTAGGGAAGGAAAGCGTAGCAGTGGGCGGCAGAAAAAATGGTGGGCGGATGAGGTTAAGAAGTTCGCAGGGGTCAAATGGATGCAGCTAGCACAGAACTGAGATATTTGGAGAAATATGGAAGATACCTTCGCCCTGCAGTTGGTATAGACAGGCTGATAATGACGATGATGATTAAAAATCTGACTCTGTCACCTTCGGTTATGGTAGGATCGCGCGGCGAAAGAGGAGCTTCATCTCCTCAACGTACGCCAGGACAGGCTCGTTAGGGAGTTGGATTGGATTGAAGGACGGCCGTAGCTCTCTCCTTCCCAACGACACTTGCGAAGACTGCCAAAAACGTTTTCTTGAAAATCTCGCAATCCTTCAATTTTCGAACCAAATATAGGCAGACCTTTCAAGACCAAAATAGACTTGCCCTACCTTCGCTTTGTCATTCCAGGCGTTGAACCAGTTGCCACGCGTTCAAAACTGCAACGGTCGAGCCAGTCTTCTGCATCCTCGTCCGGTCGTCCTTGGAAGCAGGGTTCTCACGGGGTTGGACGAAACCCAATTGCGCTTTCTGCTCAACAGGTGCCATCTTCGGTGTCCGTCACGATGTCGGGGATCAGCACCTCCACCAGATATCACTTGGTGGTGACAAGGTCGATGACACAAAAGAAGAGTCTGAGTGCAAAGCAGCAACTCATTATTGGGCTAAATTTCGCCCGCAAAAGAACTAAGCAACTCGGCGGCGGCGATAGCAACAAAACGTGCTCGTCTATTGTCGAACTAAGAATGCCTGTCGCACACAACAGCGCTCAATTTAAAGGCTGCTCCTAACCATGTAGATAACGTCTCAAACTGCTACTAGCACAACCTGTAACATTGTAGAAACATACGCGACTGGTCGGAATCTTCGAGATTGAACTCGGCGCATCTTGCGCGAGAAAAAATCTGATAAAGGTGCGTCTCCCCACCATAAAGCATTAACAAACAAAGAATACAGAGTTGATACGCATGTCAGAATCAGAGTGATAAGGCCGCATGCCGGCGGCTGTTAGCAAACAAAAACAGTTTTAAAAATTTTGCGGCAATATGACAACGATAACGAGAACCGCGCAGAGAGCTATGGAACAGAAAATAATAGGTGTAACTTTAAGAGATCGGAGGCGTGCAGAGTGATCCTGAGAAAGAATCTATGGTACTGAAATTTTAATAGAAAGCAAGGGAAAAGAAATGCGCATTGGCAAGCCATTTAGTGCGAAGAGGATAACCCCTGGTTCTTAATGGCATCAAACTGGATTCCAGGGGATTGAAATAGCAGCAGGGGCGGAGGAAAGCTAGATTAGCGGAGGAGATTGAAAAGTTCGCAGGGATCGAGTAGATGCAGCTACCTCAGGACCACTTCACTTTGGGAAATATTTGGGAGGCATTCACCTAGATGTGAATATCCGGAATAATCACAATGGTGATGAAGTTGATGTCACATAAATTTCCGCTTCCAAGAATTTTCGCGGAGTGCAGTGGGAATATACAAGATAACCTAAATAGTAATGGCGGTATATATGAGTATATATCATGAAAAAGGGGAAGCGGTACCGCGCAACAAGAGGAGCCACGTAGATGAAGGAGGACTCCATGGCCAGCTTCCGAACAGTGACACATCGGCCGCAAGTGTGAATCACCTCGTTACTAGATAGGCCTTATATGCAGGGCCTAATGAAGGTGAGAGATTAGGTTTAATGTTGTTTCAGAAGTATGACAGAGGGGGAAACAATACTCGACAAGTGCAGCAATATATATAGCCTACTCAAAAATTGAGCTCTCATTTAACATTCGATTACTAAAAAAGAAGACCCGTGCACATGCGACAAAGGAAAGTAGAACACTGGCGTTGAATGCATGCTCCGTATCGTTATTTCTACGCGGCAGCATAATTTCGTTGAAGAAACCTTGGCGCTATCGTCGGCGTAAGCAGCATGAGCAACAAACTCCCAAATATGATGTGAAGTGTGTATTGGTATAAACCGCCAATACGTCACTGCCATAGCTTCGCGTTGGAACTTACAACATTCATTCCACTCGTATTTACACTTGACATCAGGCTTGAAATGGAAGTAAGTAATAACACATCTTGCAATAGGAAATAAATGTTGCGGTAAGCCTAAATTCATTCAAGGAGGAATTTTTAAGTATATAATATAATTTAGGATTGATTTCAACGCGCGGGTTATTGAATATGAGCTTCAGAAAAGCTGCCAGATATGTCATTCGAGGTAAGTTTGATATTCTTCAGAAGAAGCTCCGCTTCATATGTACCTACTTCGGGCGTTCTTTCAAGTTAATAAACTGCGATAATTAATCTTTGTGTAATTATCAAAGATGATATCGCTACACGCACCTACGGTGGAGGTAAAGCATCCCCTTAATCTCTCAACATTTTTATTCGTTTCAAGACGGCAGAAATCGCCAAGCGGCGCTGTTTGAGCCGAAATAAAGCAAACGTTATTGATACGCTGACATGAAATTGCTTTATAACATTAGTCTATTTGGCCAGGCGGGAAGGTATTCGCTGTCAGTGTTCTGTATGACATTCTGGAAATGAAATCAATGTTTATTGCCCCAACTTCGCTGAATTATTCAACTGCGTTCTGGGTTTGTTTTCAGATGAACCAAAATGTGAAATGTACCAGTGGGCATAAGAAGTTCACAAACGCCGCAGTACTCTTAACCCACCTGGCGAAATTTATCGGAGCTGTGAATTGGAGTTCTACAAATACTGCGGCAGTGATGTGAAGATTGTTTACTTTTATTTAAAGTGCAGAAATGCGCGGTGATGAACTTTGGTCTTAATATATTCCATTTTATTGCAACATTGGTTGTAATTGGCTCGGGAGCACCACTTCTAGTAAAATGCCCCGCCGGAGTGCACAGTCGTTAGGGCGCTCGATTGCTGTTCCCAAGAATGCGGTGCTGCATCCCGGCCTAGGCGGCCACTTACTGTTTAAGAGAAATGGCAAGCCCCCGTGCACTGTGCAGTTTGAATGCACGTTTAAGGACCCCAGGCGGTCGAAATTTCGGGACCCCTCCACAACGGCGTTTCTCATAGCCTCAGTCGCTTTGGGACGTTAAACCCCACAAAGCGAACCAAACCATTTGAAACAACATAACCCACGCACCCCATCTTTTCCTTCGTAGGCGATAATCGCGTCTCTGCTTCTACTGTGTCCTTACCGGCATACTGAGCGCTAGAACCACCCATTCCGTTTACAGTATCAAGCAAGGTCAAAGTGTGTCAGCAAACCGGCAGCTATCTTCTTCCATAGCCTCTGCAATTATTGCACACGACCTACCGCGCAATATCCTAATCGACGGTGACGTCGCATTGGAACACCGATTTAAACTGCTGTCTGAGCGGCAGTCCCTTCAGTTGGCACGGGAGCAGCAGTTGGAGTAACATGGCTCACACATCCCATTTTTCTGCTTCGCAGGCGGCCTGCGCGTCTCGGTTTCTATTGTTTTCCCGGCATAATCACTTCAAGACCAATCCATTCGTGTCTATGTTTCATGCAAGGCCAAGGTCTATCCCCAAAGCGAAAGCTATCTTCAGCTATACCGTCTGCAATTAACCCGCTCGACCTGCCACTCAATATCCTCATCGATGGTGACGTCACAACGTAGCACCTATTTAAACTTCTGTCTGAGCGACAGTAACTTCAGTTCGCACGGGAGCAGCATTTGGAGCAACATGGCTCACACACCCCATTTTTCAGCTTCTCAGGCGACATTTGCGTCCCTGTTTCTATTGTTTTCCCGGCATACTCAACGCAAGACCCACCCATTCGTGTTTATGTTTCATGCAAGGCCAACAGCAATCAACAAACCGGCAGCTATCTTCATCTACACCCTCCGTAATTTCCGCACTAGACCTACCACACAACATCATCGAAGGTGACGTCACAACGCAACACCTATTTAATCTTGTTTGAGCAGCAGTGCCTTCAGTTGCCACGGGAAGAGCGTTTGGAGCAACATGGCTCGCGCACTCGCAGGCGTGTTTCAAATGTGCTTTGCAGACGTGTAAAAACTTTTCGCTCTTTACTAAGAAAATCGACCACCCATCTTGCAATGTCTCCCGTGCCAACAAGTGCTCTGTGAAGTTGCCTGTTATTTTTTTTTCCAGGGCATATTGGATATTACGCGTCGGTGATGTTGAAGCTAATCCGGGACTCATTGCACGATTAGAGTCTCCATTTGACCAGCAGACTTCGCCCGGAAAGACCTACAAAAAGATTTAAGTAATTTTCGCTTGTTAAAAAAATCCAGACTAGATCTGCACAGTGCGAAAAGGGTCAGGCAGAGTTCGTAAACGACGTTAAGGCTTATTAAGGTCTGTCAAGAAAACATCAAAACAAACATTGGCTATATCCACAATAGATTGCGCGATCTGGAAGAAAACGCAAAACTATGGGACCGCCTTGACGAAGAAATGCCCGAAGTTCAAGCATCGGCTCACACTTTTACAACTACGCGTTTACGAACTGGATGACAGGTAATTACGCAACAATCTTATTTTAATCGCATATTTGACTCTCGAGAATTGTCGGCAAAGCCTAAATCTCGTGTAAGCGAAGCACTAACAGGCATAATTGTCAGCCTGCCCGACACAGCAGATAACGCGCCTATGGCATTTGTCAATACTCGCCCGATAAGCACCGTGCAATTATTAGTAAATTTTCCAGCACCGAAACACTAAGACAGCACTTTCTAAACTTGTAAAGCTAAGCGAGAAATAAATGTTTACTGCCGGGGGCTTTCGCCTGCCACAAAGCAAATATAAAAAAAAAGCTGATTAAGTACGCTAAAAGCCAGCCCTAGCCATGTACCTATCACTTAAGGTGCAACAAGCTAATCACGAATCATCATCATCATCATCAGCCTGACTATACCCACTGCAGGGCGATGGCATCTCCCATATTTCTCCACCTAGCCCGGTTCTGTGCTAGCTGCATCCACTTGACCCCTGCGAACTACATAACCTCATCCGCCCACCTAACTTTCTGCCGCGCCTTGCTACGCTTTCCTTCCCTTGGAATCCAGTTTGTTACTCTAAGCGACCGCCGGTTATCCTGTCTTCGCACTACATGTCCTGCCCATTTCCAATTCTTCAACTTAATTTCCACTAGAACGTCTGTAACTTGTGTGATTTCTCTGACCCACTCTGCACGCTTCCTATCTCTTAAAGTTACCCCTACCATTTTTAGTTTCATAGCCATCTGGTTTGTCCTCAACTTAAGTACAACTCTCTTGGTTAGTCTCCACGTTTCAGCCCCATAGGGGAGTACAGGTAAGATGCAACTGTTGTATACTTTCCTCTTGAGCGATACCGGTAAACTGCTAGTCGCAATCTGCGAGTGCTTGCCAAATGCGCTCCATCCCAGTCTTATTCTTCTGGTTATTTACATTTTCAAGTTCCGGATATGCGGTTACTACATGTCCTAAGTAGACGTATTCGCCTTCTACTTCCAGTACTTCGCTACCTAATGTAAACTGCTGTTCCTTCCCTAGGCCGTTGAACATTACGTTAGTCTTTTGCACGTTGATTTTCAAGCCTACCTTTCTACTTAGCTTTTCTAGGACATCAATCATTATTTGCAGTTCATCACCCGAGTTTCTTAGCAAGGCGATGTCATAACAAATCGCAGATTACTGAGGTATTCCCCATCTACCCTTATCCCTAACTGCTCCCATTCCAAGTCTGAATACTTCCTCTTAGCAAGCTATGAATAGTACTGGGAAGATTGTGTCTCTTTGCCTAACACCTCTCTTTATGGGAACTTTGTTACTTTCTTTATTCAGAACTATGGTTGCTGTGCAGCTAATAAATATATATATCTTCCAGCACTTTCACGTACGGCTCGTCTGCCCCCTGATTTCGTAATGCCTCCATCACCGCCGAGGTTTCAACTCAGTCAAATGCTTTTTCGTAATCAATGAATGCTATGTATAAGGGCTGGTTATATTCCGAGCATTTTTCTACCATCTGATTGATGGTATGGATATGATCGATAGTAAAGTATCGTTTCCGAAATCCTGCTTCAACCTTTGCTTGTAGCAGTCTAAGGTTGTCCTGATTCTATTAGCGATTACCTTCGGTTCAGTTCCATTCAGTCGTGTCCGAATCTTCGTGACCCTATGGACCATATCAAGCCACGCTTTGCGGTCTCTCACTATCTTCCTAACATCACATAACTTATCTACAGTGCATCGAGGATGCCATCTAACCACTGCGTTCGCTGCCTACCCCGTCTCCGGTGACCCTTCCCAGTCGAAAAAAACTACAGAACTGTGTCAAAAATACGACAAAATATCCTGTAGTTCTGTCGAAACCATCAGATTTTTCTGTAGTTCTGTAGTACTTTTCTGTAGTTCTGCAGTCTTTCTGTAGTATATTTCTGTTGTCTGTAGTTCTGTAGCACTTTTCTGTTGTAACTACAGAAATTTCTGATGTTACTACAAAATGTTCTGTTGTCACAACAGGTTTCCCGTCAAAAACCGCACAGAAATCCTGTCGAAACATCAGAAAATTTTCTGTAGTTTTTTTCGATTGGGTTTACCTTTCCCAACATCAAATCTTTCTCCAGCGACTCCTCTCTTCTCAGCAGATGACCAAAGTAGCTGAGTTTTAACTTTAGAATTTGACCCTCCATTGAGCAGTCAGGGTTTATGGTCGACAATATCGACTGAGTTGATCTTCTGGCAGTCCAAGGAACTCTCAATAAGTCTCCGACAGCACCACAATTTAAACGCGTAAATTCTTCGGCGGTCAGCCTTCTTCCCAGTCCAACTCTCGCATCCATACATCACAACTGGAAAGACCATAGCACGAGTTATACGGATCTTGGTTGGCAAACGAATGTCTCTGCTCTTTACTAGGCGGTCAAGGCTATCCTTGGCTCTCTTTGCCAGAAGCAGGCGTCTCCTAATTTTATAGGTGCAGTCTCCTTTCGAGGTAATCTTGGAGCCCAAGAAGAGAAAATCTGCCACAGCTTCCACTTCTTGTCCATTGATGCTCGAGGACTTGATAGGGCAAGACGCCATGATCTTTGTGTGTTTAATATTCAGTTTAAGCCCAAACTTCTCCCTCTCTTCTTATACGCGCATCAGAAGTCTCTTGAGTTCCACTTCACTTTCTGCCGTTAAAGTGATATCATCCGCATATCTAAGATTGTTGATACGTTTTCCAGCTATCTCCACTGCAGCTGAAGACTCGTCCAGAAGGGCCTTCCTCATGATGCACTCAGCATATAGGTTAAATAGGCGGGGCGACAGTAGGCAGCCTTGTCTCACTCCTTTCTCAATCGGAAACCAATCAGTATGACCATGCCCCGTTCTGACTGTGACCTCTTGCCCTTCATACAGGTTTCTGAGGAGACAAATGAGGTGAATTGAAGCTCCCATCTCTTGGAGAGCTAGCCACAATCCGCTGTGATGTACGGCGTCAAACGCTTTCGCATAATCAATAAAGCAGAAGTAAACTGGTTTCTGGAACTCTCTTGCCTTTTCCATGATCCAACGAAGGTTGGCAATCTGGTCTCTAGTTCCTCTGCCCTTACGAAACCCAGCTTGCACGTCCGGAAGCTCCCGATCCACATACTGCTGCAGCCTAACTAGGAGGAGTTTCAACATCACCTTGCTAGCATGCGAAATAAGCACGATCGTGCGGTAGTTGGAACAAGCTTTGGCACTGCCTTTCTTTGGAATGGGGATGTAAACTGATCGCCTTCAATCCTGTGGCCACTACAGGGTTGTCCAAATTTCATGACATAATGTATACATTACGTTAACAGCATCATGGTGGAGGTTTTGCAGCAACTCAGCTGGAATGCCATCGATTCCGCTAGCTTTGTTCTTAGCAAGGCTGGCTAAGGCCCTTTCAGCTTAACGCTTCAGTATGCGCGGCTCGAGATGAGTAATCACAACTCTCCTATGTTGGGTTTGCACATCCTGGTCCTTCTTGTACAGTTCTTCTGTGTATTCCTGCCACCTCTTCTTTATCTCTGAGGCTTCAGTGAGGTGCCTGCCTCGCTTGTCCTTTATCACGCCCAGCTTAGCACAGAAGCTTCCTTTGATATCTTTGATTGTCTTATACAGAGCTATTGTGTTCCTAAATTGGCTGTTGTCCTCAACACTAAATGGGTAGAATTATACTAGCTGCGTAACTGGGCTGGAAGGTAATCTGAGATAAGTTCCTAGACGAATTCAGCCGGTTCGGATTCTCGGCGCAGCTGATCACTCACCATGCGGCGTATTTCACGCGCATAATATTTGCTGACACCGGCAAAGCTCTAGGCGTGAAGCACAAAAAGATTACCCCTACCATCCTCAGGCTAAAATCACAAATCGGGTCAGCGGAAACCTGAAAAACGTGCTCGTGGCTTTCACGGAGCGTCTCGAAAACTGCGATTCGCGCTTGCAGGAGATAGCCTTCGCCACAAGGAGTACGGTAAACCGATCAACGGCCTTTACGCCGGCAGATGTTCTCTTCAGGCGTGAGCTCCGGTTTCCTACTGAGTATTCATTTCAACTTGCCTGTAAATTAGACTCCCAGCTATTCCATGTTCACCCCAGATCTCTCCAGTCGATTCGTTGAAACCCTAAAGGAGGCCAGGGAGTACTTGTACGAAGAGCGCTTGGAGTACTGCGGCCATTACAAGAAGGCAGGCGTTCTTTTCAGTCCGAGGTTGGGGATAAAGTCATCCGCCGCTCGCACCCACGAAGCGATGCCGCTAAAGAATTTGCTGCCCCTCTCTGCTCGGTGGACTGGCCTTTTCGGGGTAATAAAGCGTCTTTCGCGCCTCGCTTGCATGCTTCGTCCTGTGCAGGGTGGTCGTGAGACCGTACCAGTCAACGCCGCCGACCTCAGAATGTACTACGACTGGGCAGAAAGTACGTAGCGGCACTCGGTCTACCAGATGTGAGCCACCTGGACAATCGTCTGATGAATCTCTGCAACCCAGCGGATGACTTCAAGCGGGCACATCGTTGGAAGCAGCATTGTTTTTGTACTGCTCCCGGTCCCTTTCTTTCGTTATTTGACGTCTCAGGAAGTGTCCCGTTTAGAGAGGGGAGTGTGGGCCTCCGTAGCGCCTTTATTTTTTCAAACCGTGCGCGCTTTTTCCTACTTGCATTAGTGTTTGCGCGGGAAGCACGAGTGCGCATGTTCGAGCTGCCAATTTTAGGGGTGGCATGTTAGCGGCGAAAAGAAGAGGCTAGATAAGCGCGTCGGAAGCAAGCCTCTTGGCTTCTTGCCCGGCTGGAGACCAGCGTAGGGCGGCCAGCGTAGGTCAGCGGCCTGCGGAATGTGCAGACAACGGTACGAAGATATGCGAGAAGACGACGGAAGTGCCTGGAAGAATGGGTTAAGGCTGGTTCACATGTAACTGATTGAGCGAACTGAGCGGCGAGCGGCTACGACAAGAGCCAAAAATTTCCAATGAGTTGCAACTACGTCGCTCTCGTCGCTCGTGCCCCCGCGAAAGCTCAGAACAGGTTTTCGCGTCGCCTTGGCAGAAATCGCTAGCGTTTTCGTTGCATGTGAACCAGGCTTTAGGCGTATTTGCGTGAGTTGGTGCCACCCGAGCAGGAATGTCCATTGTGACGCCGTTAGCACTTTGGCTCTGTTGCTCGCCCTATTCTTTCCGCAGTGTGTTATGTTTCGCCGCGGCAAAGCCCTGATCCTCTTCTTGCTTTATCTTTGGTGTTCTATTATCGCGCGCATGAACAGCATGTTTCTAGCGCAATAGCGCCCGATGTTGCTCCTTTTTAGTGACTGCTTTTTTGTTTATCCGGAATAAACTGGTGTTTTTAAAAGAGGCTGCATTTGTCACCCGTCGGGAAAGACCGTGGCTCGTGGACCCGTTTTCTAAAGGCCAGGCCTTCAATATATATATATTACACAATTCTTTGCAAGTTAGCACGGTAAAAGAGAGTCGGCAAATATTGCATTATATAGATATAAAGATATGCCCTAAGTAAACTTTGGGAGGCTTAGTATAGTTGTGTAATTTACTGCAGTTTTCGTTTCAGAATCAGGACAACCAGCGTACATAGGACAAGCGAGCACTGATAACTTGCATGTATTCATCAGAGGGTTATTATTCAAAAAGGCCACGCTTATGCTCTGGTCACAGAAATTTCGCGAACGTATTGCATAGGCAGTGTAACATCCTTCGCACCTAGTACAATTTATTGTTTTATATCTTCTCGGAATAGCTAACCAAAAGCTACGTTCGAACATTGTCTTTTACAGCTTCCCATATCTGAAACGCTTGTGTTATTTCTCATTTCTCTCTGTATTTTGAACACCCTATGATGGTAGTTTCTTCCAAATATGGGGTACGTTTTTTTTTTGTACACTGAGCGGAAGGTTCGCAAAGTTCGTAACTTTAGCTTCCTAATTTCAGTGCTTCTTTAAACTTGTGTTCGCTCCCCAGCCGGTTTGCCATATGTAACTCCCTCCGCAAGGGCAAGGGCATGTATGCAAAATACCATTATTCCGATGAAAAGTTATTGAGCCTCTAGCATAAAGTAAGTTAGTGTTGACATTTAGAACAAAGCCTTATTTGGTTGGCTAGTTCAATGGCCAATGGAGTTTAGCAGCCCAGACCAACTTGGGCTATGAGAGACGCCGTAGTGGTGGCTCCGAAAATTGCAAAAATCTTGAGACCAGGAAGTTCTGGAGCTGCAATTGGATCCCGCATTCTTGAGCCCCGTAGCGGAGCGCCCTTACCAAGGCAGCATCGCTGCCGGACAAGGAAGACTTGTTGATTGTGATGCAGGCAGGTGTGTAATAATACCATGTCATGAGGAATAGTTACAATCTCAGACCGGCAAGAATGGGAATAAGAGGTTTCAAAGGAGTACAGTAAATATGTAGGTAACGTTACGAACCCTGCGAATCTTACACACCATTACTCAAAACACAAATGTACACCGGAAATTCAAGAAATCACCGTCGTAGGACATATAAAAGACAGAAAGGAAGGAGAAATAATAGAACCGTTCGAGGTATTGGAAGCCACAGAAGACGAGTGCATAAGCCCATCTTAAGTTCTGGTATCAAGTCAAGAGATCAAAAAAAAAAGTGCAAGTGCATAGGTTGCGACACTGCTTGTACAATAAATTCGTTAGATTTCTTTAAACAGAGCACGCGCGTGCGTTGTTTATAATGCAACTCTTTCATGAAGAAACGCCAGTCGACAGTGGGAGTATATCGTATTTTTATTAATAGTTCGGTATCGTTGTGTGAATCTCTCGCAGCGCAGCGCGTGATTTAAGCAAAGTGTTCAACCAACTATACACCATCGCTGCTCTGCTTACAGTCTGCCGTTTTAGGCCCAAACTAATTTCTGCGTCTGTTGTCGACTAACTGCTGATGCAGAAAACGTGACGCCGAAGAAAAGGAAAACCCAAACAAATCGAAGCCTAAACTTAATAACGAAAGAATGTTCTTATGTTATTCCCCATCGATATCGGTGGAGCAACATGCAAATCAGCATATATTTTCTTCAAGTTATACCTATAGTCAATTTTTCACTGACACTATACGCCAAGCCCCTAAAACCAGGACAACAGAAGTAGAGAACAAGGAACGCCTTGCACCGCTAACAAACAGGATCAATAGCGTCCGAAACTATGTTACTCACGTGCTGTTATGAACATGTTAACAGTAATAGTCAGTGCTTCAACTGCCTTCTAGAATTTCATTTAATGTACTTTTAGCCGCCAACGAGCAGTGAAATCTCCTAGCAAATTGAAAGGCTGTGCTTTTTAATGTGTTTGAGACCACTGCTGAGTATTGTGAAATAAGTTTATTTCTTTCTCAGTATACTTTGAGCCGCTGTTTTCTCTGAACTTAGGGAACGGAAGCTCCTCAAGACATTGTGTTCGTGTCACTGTCTTTCTATTCGGCCAAAATAAAGGCAAATTTAAATATTGAAGGAAATCGTATAACGCCATATTCTTCGGATACACAGCGTAAAATTATTTTTTACGTATTATATTAACTTCAAAAATAGGGGACATAGCTCTTATGCTAAGAAGCTTGATAGCGTTATGTCGGTGGAATAGTAGAGACGGAATAAAGGTGTTGTTGCCATGTAAAATATTCATGTTCACAAAATCCACAAGACCCAACATGTGAATCCAAGTACTCCCTGAACCGACGATATTCTGTGGCCGATAACGCAAATATTTAAATAGGCATGAGGAATTATGAGAAGCATAGATGCATGATTTATTTGTCGGAGTGAAGTTAATTTGACATCCTCATTTCGGCAAATTTGTTGTCGGCATGCAACTTGCAGCTTGTTATTCTTCACCTAATCTTCGGCCCTGTGAGATTCATGGGTACTAGCCTAACGCGATAGGGCTAAACGCCCTCTTCCAAAATATACACCATTGCTGTCGTTCTTGATGTTCTGAGGTAACAATTACGTGGTGATTTTGATTAGGCGAGCGAGCGGCCTGGCGGACGGACGGCTTTCAGTGGTTACACAGGAGATAATGCGCTAAGTGGCACAATTCGTCGGAGAACAACCGCTTATCAACCGCAAACAAATTGACTCACCGAACGGCCTAATAAGACAATCGCCATTTGATTTCAATGTATGTCGATAAGGACAATAAAAAATGGCACGCAAAATTTCCCTAGGGGACCTTTACGTATTTACTGCGCCGCACGAAACAACGCCATTCATTCCCAAAGTAGCACGCCATCAATTAACTGCCCAATATTGGCGAAAACCGGCCCCAATATTGGGACCAATAATGGTGTTTCGTTGGGGAGCTACTTAAGCCAAGATTTGATCCAATTTACTGCACTGACATTCCTACAATGGCCACCAATGGCCGACTAGGTTATGCATGGTAATGCAGCTTCATTTAACGGCTACCTAACATTTTCCACCCAAGCATACCCACTGGCTTTTATAGAACATCCAATACATGCAACCAAGTTTACTCACTGTATCTTAAGTACTTCTATCTTGCTAGGCTCATCGGCTGCTCAACATAGCCCATCCAAGCTTGTCCACGGTCTTTGCATCATAAGCATCCAGGCAATACCATTATTGCTGGATGGTTTTTTCTGTGTGGATATTTTTTATTTAGTAGGTGTTACGGCAAAGAGGCAGCTAAGGCCAAAATGCACCAAACAGAAGGTTGAGCGTGTTTTTATGCAGGTATTTTACATGCATATCATAATATATATATATATACAGCATCCTGAAAGTATACATGCCCACAAAAAAAGCCAAAATTGTTCGTTTCTTGAATGCTAATTAGGTGCGCATTTGGTACTTAGTGAAAAAAATATAAGCATAATTATTTCGGACTTCCAGGACTTCCCCTTCGGTTGAGTCCATTGACAAGGGGCCGACAGATTCCAGGCACCCCTTTTACGGTGTTTTGAATGCCTTGCATTCCGAAATAACGGAGTGTACAGTCTTCAGCAGCGATATGGCTGCTGCATCCGATTTCATGCAGGTACTTCCTATCCAAAAATCAAAACAAAAAACAGCATATCGAACATTGTATGAAATTTATACTGGATGTTTTAGTAGGGTGTGCAGTTCTGTGTAATTCTTGTTTATTTAAGCTTAAGTTCATTTTAAAGAAGCGTAATATGGTTCAAACGAACCATGACATTTAATGTCAACACAATGTCAATATTGTGAAATGATTCAAACGTTTCATGTTCCAAATAAAACATGCATATTCTTTTCTGACCAGCTTCACCGGTCAAAAAAGAATATTGATGCTTTATTCATAAACATCCTCCGATGAATAGCACTTCCGTAATTGCGGCTGACGTAAGGCCACCCCGCTCTCCAGCAGGAAGCAAGCGCGAACAGCAGTAGACATCATATGAACTTTATGACATATTTTTATTTAGACCGGCAGTTCATATTTTAGAAATATTCATAGCCGACGCCGCATTAATGGCAGCTTCTGCTGTCTGCCAAGCCACCAAGTCTAGCATGCGCCTTTTACTCTCGGTATAAGGCCAGCAGCTTTCAGCAGCCCTTGCCGATGTATGCTCGAGCAGCTTGCATGTCACCGTCTTCACTTTCATACAAAACATCTTCAAGCAAAAATAATAATAAGAGGCAATATTGTGTAGAATTGTTTTTTAGTACAACTTGGGAAAACTGTTCATGAACAATAAAATTTCCCACTGGTACCAAATTTGTGTGTCGAAGTCAGTGTGCTGAAATTGGAATTCATGAAGAGTGCATATTTTCTGTTGTGTCCATTAGAGTTGAAGCAAAAGCTTTTCTGACTCTTGGCGAGCATAAACACAGATAAGCACATTCTGTAATCTTATCAGGTGTCAATAACTGACAAATATTAATGTCCAGTTAATAAGCAACTCTGTACAAAAAATGGATATCTTACCGGTCGCCCAGCACAGCCTTGCATACAGCGTCAACCAAAGCAGCCCAAGAGGAAATGTGGCATGCAAAGGTAAGTTCTGGTGATCCTGAGACTGTATTCCTGCAGGGAAGTTTAGCAATATGGCAGGCAAATAAAGCAACTAATGCTCCCCAAAACCTACTCCATTACTTACATATATCATACAATAAAGGGTCAGTGGTACTCACAATGAGTTGGAGACTGTTCTAAGATCCGCGAGACAGGACGAGGTATGTCCTGGTTCTACTGTCTCCGAGTGCGAGTGGAGCTGCAGCAGACAAGTTACAACACGCGAGGCGCGCCACGGCGCTTGTAGAGAGAAGAGGGAAGAGCGAAGAGAGAGAGAGAGCGCCAGCGTCAGTCGTACCAGCGCGGCAGTGCTGTCCGCCTGGTTTCATATGACAGCGCAAGTTTGCATTCCACCGACGTTCACTGCACGCTGCTGAGGCGTGGGAACGAAGTACGCGTACGCTCCCACGGCAAAGGGTGGCGCCGCTGCGTCGCAAATAGCCGCCTGTTTAAAACTGCTAGAAACAATGTACGTTTTTATCTAAACTATTAGACAAAATAAACGAAATTTCAAGTTTGAAATACCCTCGGTCTGGCAGCAATATGTTTTGATAATATTCCCACAAAAGCGTGGAAACAAGCTATTAAACGCGTGGTCTTCAGCCGACTTCGCAAAAATATTACAAGGCAAGTTTTGAGAGTTATAAACACGCTTAAGAGTTTTCGCACAAAAGTAATTTCCTCGAAGAGCAGCATGACCAGACAACAATAATTTTATGCACATATTTCGGTGGTGAGCACGTATTCATTACGTGATATTTTTGTTTCTGTAAAGCAAACAAATAACTCACTGACACTTATTTTCAGTCCCCAATTGTGGGGTTTCTATGCTTCCAGCTTCTTCAATAATTTCTCTATGAAATCTTTACTCGCAAACGTTAAGCTCGAACTAGTTAAACAGCTGCCACAACAAGTACAAAACGCGTAGTAAAAACTTAGGCAGCGTGCAATGCTTTTGAACTGAATACACTTCATTCCAGAACATCTGAGAATTAAAGCTAGATTTTTTTCTCTGCCAGGCAAAGCTAGAGAACATATAATAAGTGCTCTTATGTTTTTATGCCGGCAGATATACCTTATGGCTGACCTATGCTGAATAAACTGCCGAAAGAGTTTGTTCATCATTCGTCCCTTGTTGAAGCACCCAGAGAAAATCACGCCAGCATTTAGGAATCGAGAGCACGTTTATGGCTGATGTAAATTTTAATACAAAATATGCTGCAGCTAGCCCGTCTTCTGTGCTTACGAGACCAACTACGGCGCAATACAGTAGGTGCTGGCGCCGAGTTAGCTAGCTTACATGGCGAAAGGATGCAGCATTCGCCTTCGCTAGCACAATCTCTTTACCTCTGTTTTCCAGCAATTGATCATATTAAGTTTTCTTCCACAACGCAAATGAATAGTGCATAAATAAAGCATTTATGTGTCTGTTTCCAGTCATGGACAAAAGTTTTCAGGACTCGGATGTAAAACCTCCTCGCTATGAGTTAACCCGGGCTGGCAGCCTATAGCATATATGGTTTTGAAGGTGCTACGTCCTAATGCCTTACTGCAGATTGAAGAAGTGTATATGCTTGTATACTGCGCCGTATTTTGTTTCTATACGTAGGCAGCAAGCGTCAGCTTCAAAACAATTTAAGCTTCTGTTACGAATTTATCCAAGACGGCGACAAAGTATTCTTAAAAATTTGAAGTATAAATGGCCTCACGCATCCCGCTGGAGACGTATAGAAGGAATGGTAGAGTCTGTAACTGCTGCGCGTTCCAGCTAAGTGCTAAACGTTTTCACAGTTGAGAACTGCGTACACAGTCGGGCATTTCTAAGCGCTTCTTAGCCGGCATAAGCCACGCGTCCGACTCCATAGCAATTACGTGCACATTGCACGAGGCATGCCCTGTGCGCATGCGTAGTGCCATCCAATCATGCCTTTCGAGGATTTCTGAATGTTTTAGATCAATAATGTCTGCCTTTATCTCATGGCATGGACTTGTCAAGAAAATGAAGCAATACCACGGCAGGGGTTTCGCCACAGGAGCAATGGGGGAGGACCTTATACCAACCGCGCCCTTACCGCCTAAACCGTTTTTCTTGAATAAATGTTCTTAGGGCACTGGCAGCCACGTCCGCCTGGTTGTTTCCATTGATACCGCAGTGTACGGGCAGGCACTGAAAATTAGTTTCATGACTTTTTGGTATGGCATCATGGTAGAGCTGGTAGATCTCTCCAGGGGGTAAGGCTGCGACCAAAAATATGTTCCAACATGTAGTGCCGCCATTAGCAAACTCAACACTGTAGCCAGGGTGTTTTGTTTTCGTAAAGTAAAAAGTGAGCAATGTGAGAAATTTACTAGGACCACAAATTGCGATATGGGCTTTTAGTGTGTAGCACTACTAGCCGCAAATACGCATTTCGCCGATGTCTCTCCGAAGCCCCTCACTCTCTCTCTTCATGAACTTGAAGCGGAGAAAGGGAAGGTGGCTACACGTGCGTCTCTCGGCTCAGCATTCAGGAGGTGGAGCGGCCCGGCCGCACAGCTATAGTAGAAGCCGCTCTCTCTTTTTTTTTCTCTCTATCTGTTCATCTTTCTAGGCACTTGAAGAGGAGGAATGGAAAGTGGCCACGCCCGCATCACGCTGCTTAACACAGAGGGGGCGGAGCAACCGCATGGAGTAAGACAGTGAAAGAAGGGCGTGTCTGTTGCGGACATGGCTGGCGTCGTTGGGCAGCGTTGCATAAGCGTGTGTGCGTTTGCTTCGCGTCGCAATGAATGAAGCCGGGCCATCTGGCACTACGGCGCAGGCGTCGAAGTGCTGAAGTACAATGGTTACGAAGGCAGAACCGGAAAGCCGGAGGCCCATAAATCGACAGTTAAGTTTGCGGCCTTCTTCCAGAAATGAAGTGTTCACCGCGGGTTCGCTGTCACGGGGGATATTTCGAAGGGGCGGCCAAGGTTAAGTGGCATCTTGATGAGAGTTTATTTATGACGGTCGCGCATGCGGCCACTCTTCGGAAGTGGTATAGGAACACATGGAAACAGGCAACGCCGGCGGTCCGGTCCATTCCGATTCTCGGAAAAGTCGCACTTCGACCGTGCCGCGAAAGAGGCAAACCAGAGCAGTTAAAAAACAGCGTAAGCGCAGTGGTTGTGGGTTCGGCGCTAACTGCTCTGTCTCTCGGTTTGAGGCGAAAGAGCACAGAGACCATAAATCGCGGCGAAACACGGGCTGGGAAGAATGCGCGGCAGAGGGAGCTGCGATCTGTATATTGTCGGGAAGACGCCTGGACATACGTTCCTTTGAAACCGCCGCCTGCGCGCAACCGAGCAAGGGCAGCGATCGGAATGTTTGGGCCTTAGGTTTGTGTGTCGTGTGTTTTGGAAGCGCAACCGTCGGTGCTGTTTGTCTTTGTGACTGCTGGCCACCTCTTGCGTTGAGCTAAGGGAACATATTAGAGAGAATGTAAATCGCAGATGTGTGTGGTAATGCATGAAAGGTATAACCGGTATAAGCGGTGCTACGCACCTACTTTGCAGTGATTAACTGTTCAAATCGACCAGATTTGTTTTTACGCAGCACCCGATTATTCATGACATATTACACCGACCAGTACGGCCATCCTGACGGCTTTTTCTTTCAAAGGAGCAGTATAAGCAGTCACTTAAAACAGCATTTGCTGAAGTCGTCTCGAAGGAAGCAATATGCACTAGTGAAAAAAGTATTAAGAATGGCTTTGGCCCAACCTCTTTTCTCTACTCATTTAGCCGCAGACGCTTTGAAGCCAACATGAGCAATATTAAACGAAGAGGCACTTCTGTGATTCCCGAATATTGTGCGCATTTGTGTATTGGCAGGAGAGATAATTGCTGTATATATGTTGAAAACTTCTGGTCAACAAGGGATTGGGTCTCATAAACCACATGTCATAAATCAAAGAAGAATGCATGTTGTGCGCTTATGCAACTACTGACACATAAAATAAAAAGGGTAGCAAAAAAATGCTAACTGAATATGTATGTCGTTTGAGGTCCCAGGAATATGTCTACCATCTCAAAAATCTGAAACTGGAGCTGTATTCAAGAGTTCTTTTGGCATGAAAGATAATGAACGTTAATTCGCCCACCCTTATATCTCTGCACGCGGCAGTAAATGATTTTTTTTCCAATATTTTGCATGCATCAAAAATAATTCTCCTTCTCACACTATACATGAAAAAAATGATAAACCTCAGCTTGAACTACATGCTCTTTGCTTTCCTTCTTGGCACAACCTTGTTTCTCACACTGTTACGTTTTAAAAATCAGCAAGGGGATCAAATGGCAAATGTATTAGACCTTGCTGCGTTGCATCGGAAGTGGATAAATAGCATGCTTACAGCCAATATTATCATTGGAGGCTACGTTAACAGGAGGAATGACAAGTGTTTGCAGAAAACGATGCACTATGTATCAATTTTTTCAATAATAAAACCAGTTAGCTATTTCTGCCTAGAAGAGTGCAATGTGTGGCGAACCACTGGTAAAGTTTCAAAGGTAAGAAAGTTCATACGCACCTTGTGTGTTTGCAAACTGATTCATAATTTCTGATAAGCGACTTCCTCTTACTGACCTTCTTACAGAAAACAACAGTGAAACCTTCTTAATTCTTAGTTTTTTTGCACACAAAAGTTAAACAACAGAAAATATTAAAATGGAAAGTTCCCTGGATATGCGATTACATTGGCTCTGCATTATTAAAAGCCAACTTGTCTTGTGCACTATTGACCCCAGCCTGTCGGCACCGACAGCTGCTACAAAGTGGGTAACAAAGAATGCTTTTCTGAAAAAGAAATCAACACTGAGCCTGATGAAACGCTGTCATAAAAAAGCCTAAAATTGATATAAATGCCACTAGTCTTTTCACTTCAAACTGAAATTTGAATATAAAAGAAACCACTGTGTTTTGTTGTAATCATGCGTCTGATTTGATATTACAATGGCATAGAGAAGAAAAACAGTATTTCCTTAATAATTGAAACAGACAAAAATACCTAATAGTTATCTCACTTGTCCACCCTTTCATACGTCTACATATGAGCTGAACGACAGGCCCCATATCGCAGCTTTAAGCAGTTTAGGGCACAAGGTGACACGCATGTACAGTAGCTATAATATGTTTTGTTGAAACAACGCCATACAATGCAACTTCACGCATGCACGTATTAGACACTTCATTCATGAAATGCAACATCTATATGGTCAGGAAAAGTATACATACTGCTCTAATCCCCACATAATGTGGAAATTCCGACCACCATTTGGCCTGCAGATAGAGGTAAATATATAGGGGTGAATCTATTCGAACAGCTTCAATGAATAGTCTGTACTGTCTAGCATGTTGGTTCATGATACAGAAGAATACAGCACTGTAGTAGCAGGGACAAGACAGAGAGATGCAAACACAGGCGCTCGCTAATAACACTGTCACACGGCCAGTTTCAATGCCCATTGAGTCGATGGAGTGTCGTGACGCTGGGACTTAGTCGACCCGGCCTTCACTTGGTAGCGTGCAGAGACTCGGGGTTGAAGTAGGATTGAATCTTCGAAGTTGGTGAAATATGTACAAGCAGGTTTAATGGCACTTTGAGAAACTTATTTACAAGATTATTTACACGAAAAAGAAGGGTACATCAGCAAAATGGCAAGCGTTAAGAGTTCATAGCGAGAAGCGACTGGATGAGCCGTTTACCCAGGGCCCAGAGCGCTTTTTTCGGGCTCTGCACTGTCCTTAAAACCCCCTATGTCCAGCCCCCCCCTCTGAAGATGCTGACCAATCAGTTCCAGGGCACGCCCCTCAGATATCGGCATCCAATCGAACACATCACTGCACTGATGGTCTGAGGCACTGACTGGTCCGGCATTAATTCGTTGGGCGTGATCACTTGTTGGCGGGAAAAGCTTGGGAACGGCGAGGAGAGGAGGTACATTTCTATTCTTCAGCAAAGAAACCACAGGCTGGTTCTGACAAGTGGGTTTCCTTCTCAGAAACCCAAGCGCACGTGCGCGCCACATAATGATCCCAGCATTGTCCCTTTCCGACAATTGCAAATCTTTCCTGCATTCCTGGGAAATCACTTAATGGCCGTATGCGTCATGCTCCTTTCTTGTCCTGCACGTCAGCGGACATGTCACTCTGTCGTCTCCTTTAGATAGTAGGCATTCCTCACTGGACGTTGGCGCTTCTCGACTGGAAGGGTGAACAAAAGAAAGCACTTCCCGCTATTTCCCGCAGGGGGACATTTCTTTGTGTTTTTCTAGACGCTCTCTTGACAGGGTCAATTTGGCATTTGCAGGGCGTCCACAAAGCAAAACAGGCTTACAAAACAGGATTCCTGGAAACAGGCTCACTTGGAGCCATTGTACCAACACCACATATCCACAGCACTTATCCATGCCCACAGGCGAACAATAGAGCGCGCAAGTGCGGATGATGCACGGTCGTAACAGCCTCCTCCCCCGCCAGAAGAGTCTCGGAGGGCAGCAGTCGCAGCTGCTGCATGAAGAGACGACTTAATGGCCTGCACATGAACGCTTGAAGCTCGCTGTTGCTTGTCGCGTTGTCTTGATTGTCGTAGGCCAAATTGCTCGAGCTGTCTGAAACTCAACCACATGTCGAAGCAAGCACTCGGCTCCCGTCTGAAGAGACCAGGTTAAAAGAAAACTGCCATTGTTGTTCGAGAAAAGCCCACTCTCAAGACGTTCAGGACCCACGTATTCCTAGAAAACCAAACGTGCTGCTTTACATAGTCACACATATACAAGTGCACGAGAAAAAAAAAAAACCTGATTATCAATTTGGATACATGGTGAGGAACACCTCGGACCGCTTAGAAACAGCGGCTAAGCGCGTCCGCATTCCCATTTAATTTCCCCTTTTTGTATCTTATTTCAAAATTGTACTGCTGTAAAATCAAGCTCCACCTAAGAAGGCGACTGTTCTTCGATGTCGCAGTTTGCAGCCAAGCCAGGGGACAATGGTCCGTCTCTACGGTGAATTTGGCTCCTCCAAGATAGCACTGCAATTTTTGAATGGCCCATACAATGCAAGCGCACTCTTTCTCTGACGCGCAATAAGCCCTCTCTCTAGAACTCAGTTTTCTGCTCAGGTAGAGCACGGGGTGCTCATTACCGTCGTCATCTCTCTGGCAGAGACCAGCACCTAACCCTCGATCACTGGCATCACACTGGACCGTGAATTCTCGGGCATAGTCTGGAGCTCGCAATACCGGACGACTAATCAGCACAGCCTTCAGGTTTACGAAGGAGGCTTCCTTTTGTTCGTCCCAGACTACATTTGTCGGTTCTGTCTTGCGGAGAGCGTCGGTCAGAGGGCTAGCCAAAGCTGAATAGTTAGGGATGTAGTGATTGTAGTATCCCGTCAGACCCAGGAATGCTCGAATTTCCGTCTTCGTGCTCGGCCGCGGGTAGTCTGCTACCGCAGAAATCTTAATCTCGCTGGGTTTCCTGAAACCTTGACCTACATTGTGACCCAAGTAGTCCACGGTCGCCCTTGCCAGGCAACATTTCTCGGCCTTTACGGTTAGTCCAGCTTGACGCAAAAGGCTCAGTACAGCTCTAAGATGTACCAAATGGTCCGCCCATGAGTCGGAACAAACCGCAATGTCATCTAAATAAGGCACCGCGAATGTTTCACACCCCTTTAAAACCCAATCCATTAGTCGAGAAAAACAAAATGGAGCATTTTTGAGCCCGAAACTCATCATTGTTGGCTGGTAGCTGCCCGTCGGAGTGACGAAAGCCGCGTATCTGCTGGCGCGTTCAGTGAGCGGTACTTGCCAGTATCCTCGAGTAAGGTCCAGCGTAGTCACATATGCCGCTCTACTGACCTGTTCTACTCTCTCCTCAATATTCGGAATAGGATACACTTGATCCCTGGTGAGAGAATTTAGCTTTCGGTAGTCTACCACAGGCCTAGGGTCTTTACCTGGAGCTTCTACTAAGTTCATAGGCGAAGCATAATCGCTTTCCGAGGGTTTTATTACTCCCAATTCCAGCATGCGAGTTACTCCCCTATCCAGAATTTCTCTTTGCCTTGTAGAGAATCGGTAGCACCTTGATCGCACTGGCACGTCTGAAGTCAGCTCAATATCGTGCTCAGTCAAATCAGTCCTGCCTGGCCTGTCCACGAAGCAGGCCTCAAACTCTGTTATTATCTCGCCCAGATCGGACAGCTGGGATTTCTTTAGTTCTCCTCTCTGCTCCGTCTTTTTGAGAAGCTCCTGAGCGTTGCTTCCTTTTTCGTTGAGGCAAATCAAGTTGTCCCCCATCTCCTCGGGAAGGTTTAACGTTAGATTTACCACGGCTTGCTCCATAGCTAGGTCCTCTCGGGTTCCACTTAAAAGTCTCGTGAGATTACTAGACACTGGCGGCAAGAGGTTATTCTCAAGAACGTCCTCATTCCGCGTCTCATCAAGCGCACTTTCAAGTTGACTTATTTGAGATGCCTCGCTCTCAAAGTTTTCTGACCTGCTATCTTCCGCATCGACCACTGTTTTAACTGCCGTTTCCTCCGCTGCGGCTTTTTCTGGAATGAGCAGTGTAGCTAGTTCTCGCGCCTTTGAACGTGTTAAGGCTTGCACAACTCTGTCTCCGAAAAGGATGCCCCTCTTTCGCAGTAGCATGTCCGATTTGTTGGAAAACAAATACGGATAGCATTTAGGAAGCTTTCCTGAAACGGCAGCCTCGGTTGTTAACTCGCCGAAAGGGCCCTCGATGACCACGTTCGCGATTGGCAAGCACACACTCTGTTCCTCCACTACCTGGCGGATCCATGCACACTGTCCTGTATAGTCGGAAGGCGACACATACGCCGGATGGACAACATCCATCGTTGCGGCCGAATCGCGCAGTACCTTGCAAGGCTTCCCGTTGACTACTATGTCATGCAGGTAGGGTTCCAAAAGCTGCATATTTTCATCGCAGTCACTGACATACGAGAAAACAATCTTTTCTTTCCGGCAGTTGACGGCAATGTGACCCTGCTCATTACACCTAAAGCATGTGAGCGGCTTCCTAGCCTCAAACTTTTTCTTTGTGTTCTGCGCGTTGGTCACTTCCCCACCTTTCTCACTGCCGTCCTTTCTAGGGCGTTTGCCTGAAGAAGCCTTCCTTTCTTCGTTTGCAAATCTAGCAAAGTGCCTTTTCTGACGGTTATTCACCCTCAACTTGGGATTGCGGGGTCTATCCACTGCTGTGTTGCTGAATTGTCGGCGCGAAGCATACTCCTCAATAAGTCCGGCAGCTTCAGTTGCCGACTTAATTTCGCCTCGGTCCTGTAACCAATTTCTTTCTTTTTCTGGGAGGCAGTTATAAAACTGCTCCAAAAGAATTCGCTCGACTACAGCGTCCCTATCACTGTAGGAATCAGTGCTCTTTAGCCACTCGCCCAAATTAACTCTTAAATTGTACAGGAATTCAGGGTAACTCTCGTCCCTGGACTTAGTAGCATTCCGAAAACGTTGTCTGAACGCCTCGGCGCTAAGCCTATACTTTCTCAGAAGGCAAGCTTTGACCTTCTCGTAGTTGTCCGCGTCCTCCTTGCTTAGCCGCGCGACAACCTCCGCTGCCTCGCAGGGCAGAACCGTCAATAATCTCTGAGACCAAGTGTCTCGCTGGAAGGACAGTTTTTCGCAGGTTCGCTCAAAGTTAGCCAGATACAGACCGATATCCCCTGATATCACATATGGCTGCATGTACTTTGACATCTTGAAATCTGCCTCCTTGTTGAGACGAGGTACCGCTAGCTGGGGACAATCGCCCGACCTCTTGCTCAACTCTAGTTCTAATTTCCGGAGCTCAATTTCTTGGTCCAGCTTTTTTGCTTCTCTTTCACTCTTCTCACGTTCGTGCTCCCTTTCCTCTTTTTCCATCTCAAGTTCACGCTCACGCCTCTTTTCCTCTTTTTCCCGCTCTTTCTGCTGTCTGAGCTGCTCCTCCTTTTTTTGGGCGATGAGGTTCCATGCTTCACTGAGCTCCTCATCATCGGCTCCCAAATCTGTGATTGCCTTTATAATCAAAGGTTTTCGTGCCAAACCACTTGTATCAATTCCCAATTCCTCACACAACAGCAACAGGTCCGGTTTCTGCAGCTTTTGTAGGTCCATGATCGCTCCGAGTGTCGGCTACTTCCAAAACAACTGTGCAAACTACCAAACCTAAAGGCGTTTCCACACTCTCTTTACCAGTTCTAAAATCTAACCCTGTTCTAGAACCTGGTCCACATCAGAAGAAAAGCCAAGCACTCACCCACACATGCGATCGATGTTCCGAGCTGCCCTCTTGTTGGCCGATTGTTGCTCCTGCTTGTTGCTTGAGATGCCACCTCCGATCACCAGATGTTGTGGCTTGTAGATTCTGATCCACCTCGAATCACCAGATGTTGTAGCTTGTAGATCCAGATCCAATCACCAGATGTTGTGGCTTGTAGATTCAGATCCCAACGCTGGTCACCAGTTGTCGTGACGCTGGGACTTAGTCGACCCGGCCTTCACTTGGTAGCGTGCAGAGACTCGGGGTTGAAGTAGGATTGAATCTTCGAAGTTGGTGAAATATGTACAAGCAGGTTTAATGGCACTTTGAGAAACTTATTTACAAGATTATTTACACGAAAAAGAAGGGTACATCAGCAAAATGGCAAGCGTTAAGAGTTCATAGCGAGAAGCGACTGGATGAGCCGTTTACCCAGGGCCCAGAGCGCTTTTTTCGGGCTCTGCACTGTCCTTAAAACCCCCTATGTCCAGCCCCCCCCTCTGAAGATGCTGACCAATCAGTTCCAGGGCACGCCCCTCAGATATCGGCATCCAATCGAACACATCACTGCACTGATGGTCTGAGGCACTGACTGGTCCGGCATTAATTCGTTGGGCGTGATCACTTGTTGGCGGGAAAAGCTTGGGAACGGCGAGGAGAGGAGGTACATTTCTATTCTTCAGCAAAGAAACCACAGGCTGGTTCTGACAAGTGGGTTTCCTTCTCAGAAACCCAAGCGCACGTGCGCGCCACATAATGATCCCAGCATTGTCCCTTTCCGACAATTGCAAATCTTTCCTGCATTCCTGGGAAATCACTTAATGGCCGTATGCGTCATGCTCCTTTCTTGTCCTGCACGTCAGCGGACATGTCACTCTGTCGTCTCCTTTAGATAGTAGGCATTCCTCACTGGACGTTGGCGCTTCTCGACTGGAAGGGTGAACAAAAGAAAGCACTTCCCGCTATTTCCCGCAGGGGGACATTTCTTTGTGTTTTTCTAGACGCTCTCTTGACAGGGTCAATTTGGCATTTGCAGGGTGTCCACAAAGCAAAACAGGCTTACAAAACAGGATTCCTGGAAACAGGCTCACTTAGAGCCATTGTACCAACACCACATATCCACAGCACTTATCCATGCCCACAGGCGAACAATAGAGCGCGCAAGTGCGGATGATGCACGGTCGTAATAGGAGATTGATCGCAATAGGGATCGACCACATCCACACAGAGGATTTCAATGACGCTTGAACGCGAGCAGTATTGACTCAATATTGTCACGTAGTGGTGACGAGGGCGACGACACAAATGAAGGGTCGATGATTGCACTAAAGAAACTCTTTATTTGGGCTGACTTGCGCCCGCAAAAGAACTAAGCAACTCGGCGGCGGCGATAGAAACAAACGTGCTCGTCGATCGTCGAACAAAGAATGCCCGTCACACTCGGCAACGCTCAATTTAAAGGCTGCACAGAACAATCTAGATAACGTCGCAAACAGCTACCAGCACGGGCTGGAACGTTGTGGAAAGACACCCGAGTGGCCGGAACCTTCCAGACAGATCTCGGTGCGTCTTGCGCTACGACAAAACTGATAAAGGTGTGACTCGCGACATCGAGCAGTAACAAACAAAGATTACAGAACTGATACGCGGTCCAGAATCAGAGTGATAAGCCTGTATGCCGGCGGCTGTTAAAAAACAACAAATACTGTTTTGCAGGTTTCGCGGCATTACTCCCCCCTTAAAAAAACATCGCCTCGATGTTTCAAAACAAAGAAACTTAAACATAAACACTGCAAAGTATAAACACCACAGATTCTTTAACGCGCGTAATATGGCTTCAGTCGTACAACACGTACAATTTCTGGGCGTGCGCGTCGCCGTTGTGATGCTGATGTTCCGTCGGGAATGACTTCATAGTCCAGGGGTCCGACGCGGCGAAGGATTTTATATGGCCCAAAGTATCGACGCAACAACTTTTCACTTAATCCGCGACGGCGAATTGGTGTCCAAACCCACACTTGGTCTCCTGGATTGTACTCTGCGTGGCGTCGTCGTAAATTGTATCGTCGGCTGTCGGTGCGCTGTTGGTCTTTAATACGCAGCCGTGCGAGTCGTCGGGCTTCCTCTGCACGCTGCAGGTAGGCGGCGACGTCAAGGTTGTCTTCGCTGGTTACGTGCGGCAGCATTGCGTCGAGCGTCGTCGTGGGCTCCCTGCCGTACACAAGCTTAAACGGGGTCGCTCTGGTCGTCTCCTGGACTGCCGTGTTATACGCGAAGATCACGTACGGCAAGATGGCGTCCCAGGTCTTGTGTTCAGCGTCGACGTACATAGCGATCATGTCCGCGATCGTTTTGTTCAGGCGCTCCGTAAGGCCATTGGTCTGGGGATGGTACGCAGTTGTTCGTCGATGGCTTGCGTGACTGTATTCCAGGATGGCTTGCGTCAACTCTGCCGTAAACGCCGTTCCCCTGTCCGTGATGAGCACTTCTGGGGCGCCGTGTCGCAAGAGAATTTGTTCGACAAAAAATTTGGCGACTTCTGCCGCGGTACCATTTGGTAGTGCTCGTGCTTCGGCGTAACGGGTAAGGTAGTCAGTGGCCACGATGATCCACTTGTTACCCATAGACGAAGATGGAAAGGGGCCGAGGAGATCCATCCCAATTTGTTGAAAGGGCAGGATTGGGGGCGGAATCGGGTTTAGTAGTCCTGCTGGTCTGTTCGGCGGCGTCTTGCGTCGTTGGCACTCACGACACGTCTTCACGTAGTGGGCAACTTCGGCAGGCAGTCGCGGCCAGTAATACTTCTCCTGGATTCGACGCAACGTGCGCGCAAATCCGAGGTGGCCTGCTGTTGGCTCATCGTGCAACGCCTGCAGAATTTCTTGCCGAAGGGTTTTAGGCACTACGAGAAGCTGCGCGGTCTTGTTAGGTGCGAAGTTCTTCTTCACGAGGAGGCCATTGCTTAACGTGAAGGATGATAAATGTCGTCTGAACACACCAGGAGGGGAAGCGGTCTTTCCTTCCAAGTAATCGGCTAGCGCTTTCAGCTCAGGGTCTGATCGCTGTTGTTCTGCGAAACTGCTGGCGCTTACCGGTCCCAAAAAGGCGTCGTCGTCATCGTCCTTCGGGGGAGCATCGACCGGAGCGCGGGATAAGCAGTCTGCGTCTGAATGCTTCCGGCCCGACTTATAGATTACAGTCATGTCAAATTCTTGAAGTCGTAGGCTCCATCTGGCAAGGCGGCCAGAAGGATCTTTCAAATTAGCCAGCCAGCAGAGCGCGTGATGGTCGCTTACCACCTTGAATGGTCGGCCGTATAGGTATGGACGAAACTTAGAAGTGGCCCAGATGATTGCAAGGCACTCCTTCTCGGTCGTCGAGTAATTGACTTCGGCTTTTGTGAGGGATCTGCTAGCGTAGGCGATTACTTTCTCCTGTCCGGCACTCTTCTGGACAAGAACGGCGCCTAGGCCCACACTGCTCGCGTCGGTGTGAATTTCGGTCTCGGCGTTTTCATCAAAGTGGCCAAGTACAGGAGGGCATTGCAGACGGCGCTTAAGTTCGTCGAAGGCTTCTCCTTGCGGCGCTTCCCATTTAAAAGGTACGTCAGCCTTTGTAAGCTGCGTCAACGGTTCGGCGATCCGCGAAAAGTTTCTGACAAATCGTCGATAATAAGCGCACAGCCCAAGGAATCGGCGCACAGCTTTCTTGTCGGCAGGCGGTGGGAATTGTGCGATTGCAGCTGTTTTCTCCGGGTCTGGGCGAATACCGTCCTTGCTAACGATGTGACCTAGGAACCGGAGTTCTTCGTAGGCGAAGTGACACTTCTCTGCTTTTAGCGTTAGTCCCGATGACTTGATGGCTTCCAGCACTGTCTGTAGTCGTTTTAGGTGGTCTTCAAAGTTTGACGAGAAGACAACAACGTCGTCCAAATACACCAAACAAATTTGCCACCTCAAGCCTGCCAGGACTGTGTCCATTACTCGTTGAAACGTGGCTGGTGCGGAGCAGAGCCCAAACGGCATCACCTTGAACTCATAAAGGCCGTCCGGTGTGATGAATGCGGTCTTTTCGCGATCTCTTTCGTCGACCTCAATTTGCCAATATCCGCTCTTCAGGTCCATCGATAAGAAGTACCTTGCATTGCAGAGCCGGTCGAGAGTGTCGTCGATGCGGGGAAGCGGGTAGACATCCTTCTTCGTTATGCTATTCAAGCGGCGATAATCAACGCAGAAGCGAAGTGTGCTGTCTTTCTTCTTGACCAAAACGACTGGTGCCGCCCAGGGGCTTTTCGATGGCTGGATTACGTCATCACGCAGCATTTCCTCAACTTGATCGCGAATGGCCTGGCGTTCTCGCGGCGATACACGATAAGGGCTTTGACCCTGAAGAATGACCACTGGAATGCTAAGGAACATTGAGAGCAGTTCGCATACATCCTAAGGTGAAAACAGAAGGCGAAAGTAAAAAAAAATCAAAATGTATTCTAATTTAAAGGATTGGCACTAGATCAAACAGTTGTCAACTATTTTTTAGGGAGTCAAAATGATCACTATTGCTAATGTGCGGTGTTCAGATCTAAACAAACTGACAACTTTCGTATATGGCAGTGCGGCACGCTGCAGCGCGTCGCGTAAGCAGTGCCGGATTATTAGGCCAGCAAATGAAGAAAAAGGAGACAAGCTGTGCCAGGCGAATCATGTTTTTAGGTGTATGAAGAAACCGCCATACTGCGATGCATTGTTTAGAAGGAATGGTGCATTCGTAAACATTATTCAACAATGAAGCATATGCATCTACAGTTAGAGTAAATATTATATTTCTACATTGCGTCACGCTCCATGCATACCGCGGCAATTCTCCGTTCATTATCGGGAGAGGTTCGGTCTTTCGCTACGTAATTGCTTCTGAAAACGCAACCTTCGCGCCATACAGGCAGTCGGCCTCGAAAGGCTGAAATACTGGCCCGCGCTAGTAGCTTCGCGAGCCTACCCGAGGCCTGAAATAGCTGTGCTGCGGGTGCTGTTGTTCAAGTGTTGAGAAAGTCGGTCATGCTTAATCATGTCGATGCTGGTCACTGCGTACAGGAAGTTTGCATGGGCAATTATTATTTTGCTATGTCGATCTCGCTCATTGCCTTGTCCGATGGAAGCTAGCTTTACCGTCCCAGGAAGAGGACTGCCACGACACCATGGCTCTGTGCGAGATCAGACATTGCGCGAAGGAAGATTCTGTGTGTTCTTTTCTTTCGCACGCAGGTTAGTTTCGTTTGAGGCAATTCCCATTGCAAGTAATTGTTCCTAACTGCTGCTACACACCTCTAAGCGGAGCGCCCTTGTTTGGTGTAACAGTGGCAAAGTTTGTTTGCAATTGAAAACTGCATTTTATTGGTGCAACCCAAGGCCTTGAAGCGTTGTATTTGGACATATTTCCGGTATTAGTGGTGCGTTCTTTTCATCTTCAGCTATATAGTAACACAGCCTTGGTTTGCTGGGTTCTTTTTCTGATTGACTCACCGATTACTGCATCTGTGATAAAAATGAATATATAACAAGAATGAAAAGAAGCTGAATTGGTTATTACTTATCAAATCCTTTTACAATTTAATGCTGCAAGAAACACTCTGCAAGCTCGTTGCACCTGCGTAAGGGGAGTCTACGGCAAATGTAAACACACTGCAGCTCTCATTGCATATATAAACACTGAAGAGTCGGCCACAAAAACAGCTCGGACTTTACAAAATTCTTTCGAGTTCTTCAAAATGATCCGCTCAATGCAAGCCCTGCTGAGTTTTGCTCGTAATTCTCTCCCGCAGTCCTTGACATGAGCAGCGCACAGGGGACTATGCTGAGAGCATACCTGCTACATTAAGGTAACTCGAAGGGGCTTTGACAGCTACTTCCTCTCATTGGGAATGCATAACCCTAATTTTCATGATTTGAGTGCACCCTCAATGGCTTAGAACGCATTGGTCATGCAATGTGCTAGATCAGGCAACCCTGTTGCTGAAATCACAGTGCTGCATAGTCTGCTCCTAAATTGCGCCGGCTGAAAAAAAAATACTTTCGTGACCTCAAAAGCCCACATAACCCGAATGAGCCACGGAGATTTCGAGATGCCTACACAAGATTTTTCTAACCATAAATAAGTTTGTGGAGTCGCATATATAGTAATCAAACAGAACCGATTGCAAGACAACTGTGCAGTAAATGAAGACCACACTGTGATCCGGAGAAGACTTGCAAATAAAGGGCAATGCTGGCTTTGCTGCAGCCCAGACTGCTTACCGCAGGGAAACCAAACCACTTTGCTTAAAATGGCGTACTTAGAGGCACCGGTACAGGACCATTAGTGTAAAGAGGGCACTTTGATGACTACTTGGAAAAGGAAAATGGCATGCTGCGATTGAAAGAAAAGCATATGTATTGCACGGAAGTGCAATACCACTGTAATTTTTCAAACTTACACTCTGTACATTTTGTATCATCATCATCATCATCATCAGCAGCAGCAGCAGCAGCAGCAGCAGCAGCAGCAGCAGCAGCAGCAGCAGCAGCAGCAGCAGCAGCAGCAGCAGCAGCAGCAGCAGCAGCAGCAGCAGCAGCAGCAGCAGCAGCAGCAGCAGCAGCAGCAGCAGCAGCAGCAGCAGCAGCAGCAGCAGCAGCAGCAGCAGCAGCAGCAGCAGCAGCAGCAGCAGCAGCAGCAGCAGCAGCAGCAGCAGCAGCCTGACTACCCACTGCAGGGCGAAGGCCTCTCCCATATTTCTCCACTCAACCCGGTTCTGTGCTAGCTGCATCCACTTGACCACCCAAAACTTCTTAACCTCATCTGCCCACCTAACTTTCTGCCGCCACCTGCTACGCTTTCCTTCTCTTGGAATGCAGTTTGTTACCCTAAGCGATCATCGGTTATCCTCTCTTCGCACTACATGTCCTGCCCATGCCCATTTCTTCTTAATATCCACTAGAAGGTTGGTAACTTGAGTTATTTCTCTGACCCACTCTGACGCTTCCTATCTCTTATGTTACCCCTACCATTTTTGGTTCCGTAGCCCTCTGGGTTGTCCTCAACTTAAGTAGAACTCTCTTGGTTAGCCTCCACAATTCAGCCCCATAGGTGAGTACAGGTAAGATGAAACTGTTGTATACTTTCCTCTTGAGCGATACCGGTAAGCTCCTACTCATAATCTGCGAGTGCTTGCCAAACGCGCTCCATCCAAATCTTATTCTTCTTGTTATTTCCGTTTCATGGTCCGGATCTGCGGTTACTACCTGTCCTAAGTAGACGTATTCGCCTACTACTTCCAGTACTTCGCTACCTAATGTAAACTGCTCTTTCTTCCCTAGGCCGTTGAACATTACCTGAGTCTTCTGCATATTGATTTTCAAGCCTACCTTTCTACTTATCTTTTCTAGGTCATCAATCATTATTTGCAGCTCATCACCCGAGTTGCTTAGCAAGGCAATGTCATCAGAAAATCGCAGATTACTGAGGTATTCTCCATCTACCCTCATCCCTAACTGCTCCCATTCCAAGTCTCTGAATACTTCCTCTAAGCAAGCTGTGAATAGTGCTGGGGAGATAGTGTCTCATTGCCTAACACCTTTCTTTATGGGATTTTTGTTACTTTCTTTATGCAGAACTATGGTTGCTGTACAGCCACTATATATATCTTCCAGCACTTTCACGTACGGCTCGTCTACACCCTGATTTCGCAGTGCCTGCCTCACCGCCGATGTTTCTACTGAGTCAAATGCTTTTTCGTAATGAATGAATGCTATGTATAAGGGCTGGTTATATTCTGAGCATTTTTCTATCACCTTATTGATGGTATGGATATGATTGATAGTAGAGTACCGTTTCCGAAAACCTGCTTGATCCTTTGTTTGATTGCAGTCTACTGTTGTCCTGATTCTATTAGCGATTACCTTAGTAAATACTTTACACTTAACTGACAGTAAGCTGATTGGTCTGTATTTTTAAGGTCCTTAGATTCCCCTTTCTTATGAATGAGGATAATCTTCGCATTCTTCCATGGTTCCGGTACCATCGATGACACCAGGCACTGCGTATACAGGGTGGCCAGTTTTTCTAGCACGATATCCACCCCATCTTTTAGCAAATCTGTAGTTATCTGATCCTCTCCAGCTGATTTCCCCCTTTTCATAGTTTCTAATGTTTTCTTGACCTCATCCTTCGTCACTGGTGGAACGTCTGACTGCTTTTCCCTACCGCCAATCTCGTTACGGTCCTCACCACTTTGGCTGCTGTAGAGATCTGTATAGAACTCCTCGGCTACTTTGACTTTCGTTTCCATATTCGTGGCAACGTTGACCGCCTTGTCCCTTGTCGCATACTTCTGGTGTTTGCCTATGCCCAATTTATTCTTTACTGCTTTAAGGCTTCCCCCATTCTTTACAGCATGCTCAATTTTTTCCATGTTATACTTCCTTATATCAGCCACCTTGCACTTATTTTAGCTTTGATATCTCGGCCAATTCGATCTAGTCTGTTGGATTGGTTGCTTTTATACTCTGGCGTTTCTTAATCAATCGTTTGTCTCCTTAGACAGCTTACCGGTATCCTCTCTAACTATCCTACCGCCTACTTCTACCACACACTCATTAATGATATCTCTGAAATCATTGTTCATTGCTTCTAGTGTAATGTCGTCATCCTCGGTTAGAGCCGAATATCTATTCTGTAGCGAGATCCTGAATTCTTCTGCCCTCTTCCTCACCGCTAATTCGTTGATGTGTTTCTTTCTTACTAATCTGTTGCGTTCCTTCTTCAGATTTAGACTAATTCGGGACCTCACCATCCTGTGGTCACTGCATCGCACTTTCCCGATTACCTCTACATCTTGCACAATGGCGGGGGTTGAACACATTATGAAGTCAATTTCATTTTTAGTCTCCCCGTCAGGACTTTCACATGTCCATTTCCGGTTCTTTCGTTTGCTGAAGAAGGTATTCATGATTCTTAAGTTATTGCACACTGCAAACTCAACTAGTAACTCTCCCTTGCTATTCCTAGAACCAATGCCATAGTCACCTACTGCCTGGTCTCTTGCCTGCTTTTTCCCTACCTTGTCATTGAAGTCGCCCATCAGTACAGTATACTGCGTCTTTATTTTCGCATTCCCGATTCTACATCTTCGTAGAAGCTTTCAATTGCCTGCTCATCATAACTACATGTAGGTGCACAGGCCTGTACAACCTTCAGTTTATACCGCTTATTAAGCCTAATTACGACGACTGCCACCCTGTCATTAATACTATAGAATTCATCTATATTACCCGCTATATACGTATTGACAAGGAAACCTACTCCTAGTTGTCGCCTCTCTCATACGCCTCGATAACATAGTACATGCCCATCCTTCAGTACAGTATATGCCTCATTCGGCCTCCCTCCCTAAGCCCTATGACATCCCATTTCATACCTTCTAGCTTCTAGTTCCTCTAACCCCCTTCATGGATCACTGCCTTGTCGTGGCGGAGGGGCTTGCGAAACTCGATGAAGTCGTGAGCTCTGCTGTGTAGGGCCACCCAAGATAGACAGGTCACGGCAGAGAGTTCTGACAAAATGTGATTCACTGGAGAAGGTAATGGCAACCCACTCCAGTATTTCCTGCCAAGAAAACCCTATGGCCAGTCACAATACCATTATCGATATGGCGCCGGAAGATGAGCCCCCCAGGTTGGAAGGCGTCCCACATGTTACTGGGGATGAACAAAGGGCGATTCCTAGTAGCTCCAGGACGAATGAAGCGGCTGGGCTAAAGCCAAAAGGACGCTCAGTTGTGGATGTGTCGGGAAGCGACCGGAAAGTCCGATGTTGCAAGGAGATATATCACATAGCAACATGGAATGTAAGATCTATGACGCAAGGTAAACTGGATATCGTCAAGCGAGAAATGGACAGATTGAACATTGATATTTAGGGTATCAGCGAGCTCAAGTGGACCGGAATGGGAGAATTTAACTCCGGCGACCATTATGTCTTTTATTGTGGGCACGAATCCAAGAGAAGGAATGGGGTCGCTCTCATAGTAAACAGAAGAATGGGCAAAGCAGTGCTAGGGTACAACCCCAAAAACGACCGAATGATTTCACTTCGGATCCAAGGTCACCCTTTCAACATAACAGTTATCCAAGTCTATGCACCGACCACTGCTGCTGAAGAAGCTGACGTTGAGAGATTTTATGCGGACCTACAATGCCTTTTAGACCGCACCCCATCATCAGACGTCGTTTTTCTCATAGGAGACTGGAATGCTAAGGTAGGGAATGAAGAAATATCCGGAATTAAAGGCAAGTTCGGTCTTGGTGAGCCAAATGAAGCTGGGCAGAGGCTAGTAGATTTCTGTCAAGAAAACAACCTGACCATAGCGAATACTCATTTTCAACAGCACAAGAGGCGCCTGTACACATGGATTTCACCGGACGGTCTGTACAGGAATCAGATCGATTATATTATTTGCCGGCAGAGATGGAGAAGCGCTATACAAGCAGAAAAAACAAGGCCTGGGGCCGATTGTGGCACCGATCATCAGCTTCTTGTTGCCAAAATTAAGCTTCGATTGAGGAAAACGCAGAAAACTAGAAAGCCTTTCAGGTATGATCTGGATCAGATTCCATTAGAATATGCTGTGGAAGTGAGGAATCGACTTCAAGAATTAGATCTAGAAGACAAAGAGCCCGAAGAGATGTGGACTGATGTTCGTGATATAATACAAGAAGTTGCTACTAAGGTAGTTCCAAAGCAAAAGAAATGCAAAAAAGCAAACTGGCTATCTGAAGAGGCTTTGCAAATAGCTGAGGAAAGGAGGATGGCAAAAGGTATGGGGGAAAGAGAAAGATACAAGGTTCTCAATGCGGATTTTCAGAAAATAGCAAGGAGAGATAAGAATGCCTTCCTGAACATACAGTGTCAAGCAGTTGAGGACAACAGCCAATTAAGGAACACAAGAGCTCTGTATAAGACAATCAAAGATATCAAGGGAAGCTTCTGTGCTAAGCTGGGCGTGATAAAGGACAAACGAGGCAAGGACCTCACTGAAGCCTCAGAGATAAAGAAGAGGTGGCAGGAATACACAGAAGAACTGTACAAGAAGGACCCGGATGTGCAAACCCAACATAGGACGGTTGTGATTACTGATCTCGAGCCGGGCATCCTGAAGAGTGAAGTTGAATGGGCCTTAGCCAGCCTTGCTAAGAACAAAGCTAGCGGAATTGATGGTATTCCAGCTGAGTTGCTTCAAAACCTCAACCACGACGCTGTTAACACACTGCATACATTATGTCAAAAGATTTGGACAACCCTGCAGTGGCCACAGGATTGGAGGAGGTCAGTTTCTATCCCCATTCCAAAGAAAGGCAGTGCCAAAGATTGTTCCAACTACCGCACGATCGCGCTTATTTCGCATGCTAGCAAGGTGATGTTAAAAATCCTGCAAGGTAGGCTGCAGCAGTATGTGGATCGGGAGCTTCCGAACGTGCAAGCTGGGTTTCGCAAGGGCAAAGGAACTAGAGACCAAATTGCCAACCTTCGCTGGATCATGGAAAAAGCAAGAGAGTTCCAGAAACCCATTTACTTCTGCTTTATTGATTATGCGAAAGCGTTTGACTGCGTAGATCACAGCAGATTGTGGCAAGCTCTCCAAGAGATGGGAGTTCCAATTCACCTCATCTGTCTCCTCAGGAACCTTTATGAAGGGCAAGAGGCCACAGTCAGAACTGGGCATGGTCTTACTGATTGGTTTCCGATTGAGAAAGGGGTGAGGCAAGGCTGCATACTGTCGCACTGCCTATTTAACCTATATGCAGAGTGCATCATGAGGAAGGCCGGTCTGGACGAGTCTTCAGCTGGAGTGAAGATTGCTGGAAAACGTATCAACAACCTTAGATATGCGGATGATACCACTTTAATGGCAGAAAGTGCAGTGGAACTCAAGAGACTTCTGATGCGCGTACAAGAAGAGAGTGAGACGTTTGGGCTTAAACTGAACATTAAAAAGACGAAGATCATGGCGTCTTGCCCTATCAAGTCCTGGAGCATCAATGGACAAGAAGTGGAAGCTGTGACAGATTTTCTGTTCTTGGGCGCCAAGGTTACCTCGGAAGGAGACTGCAGCCATGAAATTAGGAGACGCCTGCTTCTGGGAAAGAGAGCAATGGTTAGCCTTGACCGAGTAGTAAAGAGCAGAGACATTAGTCTGCCAACCAAGATCCGTATAACCCGTGCTATGGTCTTTCCAGTTGTGATGTATGGATGCGAGAGTTGGACTGTGAAAAAGGCTGACCGCCGAAGAATTGACGCGTTTGAATTGTGATGCTGGCGAAGACTCTTAAGAGTTCCTTGGACTGCCAGAAGATCAAATCAGTCGATATTGTCGACCATAAACCCTGACTGCTCATTGGAGGGTCAAATTCTAAAGTTAAAGCTCAGCTACTTTGGTCATCTGATGAGAAGAGAGGAGTCGCTGGAGAAAGATTTGATGTTGGGAAAGGTTGAGGGTCGCCGGCGAAGGGGTAGGCAGCGAACGCGACGGTTAGATGGCATTCTCGAGGCATTGCAGATGAAGCTATGTGATGTTAAGAAGATAGTGAGAGACCGGAAAGCGTGGCGTGACATGGTCCATAGGGTCACGAAAAGTCGGACACGACTGAACGCCTGAACTGAACTGAGTTCCTCTAACAGAACTGCTAAACTAGCTTCACTAGCTAGGGTTCTAACGTTAAACGAGGGTCAGTTTCCAATGGCGACCTGTCCAGCGGAGCCAGAAGTTCTTAGCACCCCCTGCTGAGTCACAGGTCTGACCGCCACCGTGGTCAGTTGTTCCGCAGCCGCTGGTGACTGAGAGCCGGGGTTTTATGGAGCTTATCATGAGAGGTTGTGGCCAATTACTCCACCAGGGTGGCCAACTCCTGTTTTGGTGAGGGAGTGCGTTGCCGAAGTATATACAAAATTATAAGGGAGTAATTACTCATTGCATCCACCCAAGCGCAGCCATACGGCTACAAAGGAAAGCTATACAGCTTTCTCAGAAACTTCGTAGTTAAAGAAAAATTCGTCCTGATCCGGGAATCGAACCCGGCACCACCGCCTTTCCGGGGCAGTCGCTCTACCGACTGAGCTAACCAGGACGGTCAGCAGAACAGATGGTAGGGCGAGAGCGAATTGATCTATAACTCGAAGTGGGAATGGTGTTGGTCAAATATTTAGGGGAATCCCCCAAGGTGGAGTAGTTTTGTTATAAGGGAGTAATTACTCATTGCATCCACCCAAGCGCAGCCATACGGCTACAAAGGAAAGCTATACAGCTTTCTCAGAAACTTCGTAGTTAAAGAAAAATTCGTCCTGATCCGGGAATCGAACCCGGCACCACCGCCTTTCCGGGGCAGTCGCTCTACCGACTGAGCTAACCAGGACGGTCAGCAGAACAGATGGTAGGGCGAGAGCGAATTGATCTATAACTCGAAGTGGGAATGGTGTTGGTCAAATATTTAGGGGAATCCCCCAAGGTGGAGTAGTTTTGTTATAAGGGAGTAATTACTCATTGCATCCACCCAAGCGCAGCCATACGGCTACAAAGGAAAGCTATACAGCTTTCTCAGAAACTTCGTAGTTAAAGAAAAATTCGTCCTGATCCGGGAATCGAACCCGGCACCACCGCCTTTCCGGGGCAGTCGCTCTACCGACTGAGCTAACCAGGACGGTCAGCAGAACAGATGGTAGGGCGAGAGCGAATTGATCTATAACTCGAAGTGGGAATGGTGTTGGTCAAATATTTAGGGGAATCCCCCAAGGTGGAGTAGTTTTGTTATAAGGGAGTAATTACTCATTACGCTCTCGCCCTACCATCTGTTCTGCTGACCGTCCTGGTTAGCTCAGTCGGTAGAGCGACTGCCCCGGAAAGGCGGTGGTGCCGGGTTCGATTCCCGGATCAGGACGAATTTTTCTTTAACTACGAAGTTTCTGAGAAAGCTGTATAGCTTTCCTTTGTAGCCGTATGGCTGCGCTTGGGTGGATGCAATGAGTAATTACTCCCTTATAACAAAACTACTCCACCTTGGGGGATTCCCCTAAATATTTGACCAACACCATTCCCACTTCGAGTTATAGATCAATTCGCTCTCGCCCTACCATCTGTTCTGCTGACCGTCCTGGTTAGCTCAGTCGGTAGAGCGACTGCCCCGGAAAGGCGGTGGTGCCGGGTTCGATTCCCGGATCAGGACGAATTTTTCTTTAACTACGAAGTTTCTGAGAAAGCTGTATAGCTTTCCTTTGTAGCCGTATGGCTGCGCTTGGGTGGATGCAATGAGTAATTACTCCCTTATAACAAAACTACTCCACCTTGGGGGATTCCCCTAAATATTTGACCAACACCATTCCCACTTCGAGTTATAGATCAATTCGCTCTCGCCCTACCATCTGCTCTGCTGACCGTCCTGGTTAGCTCAGTCGGTAGAGCGACTGCCCCGGAAAGGCGGTGGTGCCGGGTTCGATTCCCGGATCAGGACGAATTTTTCTTTAACTACGAAGTTTCTGAGAAAGCTGTATAGCTTTCCTTTGTAGCCGTATGGCTGCGCTTGGGTGGATGCAATGAGTAATTACTCCCTTATAACAAAACTACTCCACCTTGGGGGATTCCCCTAAATATTTGACCAACACCATTCCCACTTCGAGTTATAGATCAATTCGCTCTCGCCCTACCATCTGTTCTGCTGACCGTCCTGGTTAGCTCAGTCGGTAGAGCGACTGCCCCGGAAAGGCGGTGGTGCCGGGTTCGATTCCCGGATCAGGACGAATTTTTCTTTAACTACGAAGTTTCTGAGAAAGCTGTATAGCTTTCCTTTGTAGCCGTATGGCTGCGCTTGGGTGGATGCAATGAGTAATTACTCCCTTATAACAAAACTACTCCACCTTGGGGGATTCCCCTAAATATTTGACCAACACCATTCCCACTTCGAGTTATAGATCAATTCGCTCTCGCCCTACCATCTGTTCTGCTGACCGTCCTGGTTAGCTCAGTCGGTAGAGCGACTGCCCCGGAAAGGCGGTGGTGCCGGGTTCGATTCCCGGATCAGGACGAATTTTTCTTTAACTACGAAGTTTCTGAGAAAGCTGTATAGCTTTCCTTTGTAGCCGTATGGCTGCGCTTGGGTGGATGCAATGAGTAATTACTCCCTTATAACAAAACTACTCCACCTTGGGGGATTCCCCTAAATATTTGACCAACACCATTCCCACTTCGAGTTATAGATCAATTCGCTCTCGCCCTACCATCTGCTCTGCTGACCGTCCTGGTTAGCTCAGTCGGTAGAGCGACTGCCCCGGAAAGGCGGTGGTGCCGGGTTCGATTCCCGGATCAGGACGAATTTTTCTTTAACTACGAAGTTTCTGAGAAAGCTGTATAGCTTTCCTTTGTAGCCGTATGGCTGCGCTTGGGTGGATGCAATGAGTAATTACTCCCTTATAACAAAACTACTCCACCTTGGGGGATTCCCCTAAATATTTGACCAACACCATTCCCACTTCGAGTTATAGATCAATTCGCTCTCGCCCTACCATCTGTTCTGCTGACCGTCCTGGTTAGCTCAGTCGGTAGAGCGACTGCCCCGGAAAGGCGGTGGTGCCGGGTTCGATTCCCGGATCAGGACGAATTTTTCTTTAACTACGAAGTTTCTGAGAAAGCTGTATAGCTTTCCTTTGTAGCCGTATGGCTGCGCTTGGGTGGATGCAATGAGTAATTACTCCCTTATAACAAAACTACTCCACCTTGGGGGATTCCCCTAAATATTTGACCAACACCATTCCCACTTCGAGTTATAGATCAATTCGCTCTCGCCCTACCATCTGTTCTGCTGACCGTCCTGGTTAGCTCAGTCGGTAGAGCGACTGCCCCGGAAAGGCGGTGGTGCCGGGTTCGATTCCCGGATCAGGACGAATTTTTCTTTAACTACGAAGTTTCTGAGAAAGCTGTATAGCTTTCCTTTGTAGCCGTATGGCTGCGCTTGGGTGGATGCAATGAGTTATTACTCCCTTATAACAAAACTACTCCACCTTGGGGGATTCCCCTAAATATTTGACCAACACCATTCCCACTTCGAGTTATAGATCAATTCGCTCTCGCCCTACCATCTGTTCTGCTGACCGTCCTGGTTAGCTCAGTCGGTAGAGCGACTGCCCCGGAAAGGCGGTGGTGCCGGGTTCGATTCCCGGATCAGGACGAATTTTTCTTTAACTACGAAGTTTCTGAGAAAGCTGTATAGCTTTCCTTTGTAGCCGTATGGCTGCGCTTGGGTGGATGCAATGAGTAATTACTCCCTTATAACAAAACTACTCCACCTTGGGGGATTCCCCTAAATATTTGACCAACACCATTCCCACTTCGAGTTATAGATCAATTCGCTCTCGCCCTACCATCTGTTCTGCTGACCGTCCTGGTTAGCTCAGTCGGTAGAGCGACTGCCCCGGAAAGGCGGTGGTGCCGGGTTCGATTCCCGGATCAGGACGAATTTTTCTTTAACTACGAAGTTTCTGAGAAAGCTGTATAGCTTTCCGTTGTAGCCGTATGGCTGCGCTTGGGTGGATGCAATGAGTAATTACTCCCTTATAACAAAACTACTCCACCTTGGGGGATTCCCCTAAATATTTGACCAACACCATTCCCACTTCGAGTTATAGATCAATTCGCTCTCGCCCTACCATCTGTTCTGCTGACCGTCCTGGTTAGCTCAGTCGGTAGAGCGACTGCCCCGGAAAGGCGGTGGTGCCGGGTTCGATTCCCGGATCAGGACGAATTTTTCTTTAACTACGAAGTTTCTGAGAAAGCTGTATAGCTTTCCTTTGTAGCCGTATGGCTGCGCTTGGGTGGATGCAATGAGTAATTACTCCCTTATAACAAAACTACTCCACCTTGGGGGATTCCCCTAAATATTTGACCAATACAAAATATACATTTTGTATATACACCACATAAGGTTGGTGAACTCCTGTTTTGGTGAGGGAGTGCGTTGCCGAAGTATATACAAAATATACATTTTGTATATACACCACATATGGTCGTCAGATTGTAAGTGGCAAGATATAACAGCTTCTAGAGCTGGCTGATTCCTAAGATAGAATGGATTTATTTCAGGTTGTAAGTAAAAGAACTGGTGCAGACACTCAAAGATTCTTCTTAAGTACACAACGTAATGCCAAAGTTCGGAAATGTAATCTTTCGAACCCCTTGCTGTTCAGATTTGAACTTTAGCTGTTTGCGAGTTTGAAATGAAAATCCCTACCTGAATATTTATGTACCTTGCACTATTTTTTTCTACCATTTCAGTATTGTTGATTTCAGGTGCCAAAACTAGGAAGTGCAATGTTTTATTTATTTTAATGTGTTTTATTTGCAACCAAACATGTATTAACCTACTATAAAATAATTACTACTGTCCTCCTCACTGTAGACCTCATACCACATAGCAAAAAGTTCTGCAAACTAAATGCCAGGCAGGTGCAGATTGGATTGGTTTCATTACATGTCTTAATTATGAAAACAATTGGTGAAAGCACTCACAGATCCCTGTTAAGAAGACAGAAGGTAACGCCAGTGGTTTAGTAGTGCAACTTTCTTTTAATGCTCATATTTTTCCAACCTCTAGTACAATGCAAATTCTAAAGTATCATTATTTGAGACAACAACCTGTACCTGAGAGGTTATATGCCTTGTAAAATTATTTTCACCATTGCCTTACTGTGGACTTTAAATGGCAAAGCTTGGCATTATTAGCCATTGCAATTTTCGGTTTAATAAGATATGCTATGCGAATGTGTGCTCAAATATTTATTAACCGACTCTAGAAGAATTGTAAATGTTTACCTCATTGGTTTCAGGCCTCATGCCAGAGAGTACAAACTTCTCACAAAAATGAGATATATGCAGAGTCAGCATTACACTGATGTAAAGAAAGAAAGTGAAAGTTCATACAACTTAATTGGCATGACCATTTTAGCTTCTGTTTCCACTTATGTGAGCTTTGATGACAAATATCAAGTTAAAGAAAAATGCATCAAATATATTCGGATGCTCTTTATCATTACACGAGCCCCTTAAAGATGGGTTTCTGCATGTTTGCAAGGGCACAGTACGTCGTCACAATTTTTTCAACATGGTTTCTCAGCTCATAAGAGAACTTTGCACTGATGATGTTAGAAAACATTTATATTTTGAATGCAGCATTCCATATGCAGACCGTGTGAAGTATTTTGCAGGTCTTCTCCCCTTCGTATGTTGTAAACTGCTGATCATTCATGCAAATGAGGAATTGCCAGTGTAACATGCTATGTGTCTAACTCTGTTGTAATGTGGGGCAGCGCTTTATCTACCATGACAAGATCACCAGGTTCAAATGAGGGTTGGAGCCGAACGCTTACCGTCATGTATGTGCCACATGACTGCCGACCAAATGCAGCTGAAAAAAATGAAATAGAAGCCCTGAGTGTGGTGCCAATAAAAAAATTTAACTGAAATTACTTTTACATCCACTTCAACATAGTACCTGTTCCTTATCCCTTTCTGGCTTTTCCATAGAACTTTCAGTGCAGAATATAGTGAATCAGCAGTAGGGTAGGTTTCTTAAATAAAGCAGCTGTAGTTTCCTGAACAAGGTCCCTAGAAGAAAAGGTGTCGAGGATCCCATAAAAAGTGCGGGAATCCACAGTGCGGTGCACACAAAAGGGAACGCCCGGTGCGGCAAATGTCGGCCTATGCTTCAACTTCATGAGGAAAAGCTTAGAAGCAAGAATTCTGTGATCTCGCCACATTTACTTGCACAGATAAAACACAAGTAAGTTAACTGAAAAAGTCATTAAGTGCTGTGGTTTCTTTTGCTCCCTGTAAAACCACTCATCTTGCAGTACCATGCTTGCAGAGTAAAGTGGAAAATACATGTTACAGCCACAATAGTCTCTGAGCAAAAACATTTGATGGCAGTGATTGATAAAAGTCGGGTGTTATATTGGCACAGGGAGGTAAGCATAATGAATAAAAGCAGAAAAAAAGAAAAAGAGAATAAAGGAAGAAGTGTCTTCCTACTAATGTGGCTTAGCATCACTCCTCTAAAAATCTCGCTCCTCTAAAAAGCTCCGAACCTCCTCGTGTCGTCAGGTTGCGAGACCTTGAGAGCATGGTACCCATACATAATTGCAGCTGAGCTGGGCACTGAGGCTATGCCAAGTGCTTCCGCTGCCATGCTGGCAGAGGTAGCTTCGCCGGCGTCGCTTGCGGCAATGCCAACTCCCGCAGTGAACATCTCAACCTGAAGCTCTGCCCAAGTCCAGCTTGGTGCTCCCGGTTCATCAAAAATTGCGTCCATCCCGCCTGCCCAAAATGCCCAACAGTCCGTAAGTCATCTGTACCCTGGGCGAACCACGGCATTGACAACGAGATGAGTACCCAACCCTATGACATGAGTAGGCGTGCTCTCCAATGTACTTATCGGTACCACAATTCGTGTCAATAAGCCTCCACTCCTCTCACAAACGTCCTTTGAAAGGCGATCAAACAAATTCGTCTTCGGCAAATGATGGCTGCACACGAAAGCACTCCTGTCCAATGATCGAGAATTAGTTTTCGCCAACACCCGAATCGACATCATATAAAACGACGATTAAATGTGTAGTCCACAAAAGCCTGACGGACATATTGAACAGGATTATCCGGTGCAACTTGGACGCATTCCGGAACCACAGGTTTTCGGGCTTCGCGGCCAGGAAGAAGTGAAACATTAAAACTGTGTGGCTTCCGACACCCACTGAGGTTGAACGCATTCAAACGGTTATGTGTATTTCAATCACAAGTCTCAACTCAACGTCTGCGCCAGATGCGACAGCCACCCAAGGAGCGGTGAGTGTCCACATGCAGCCTTGCATCGGGCGCTTTTCCTTCAACGCCTGCCCCAGTCATTTGCTTTGTTCCCGCTGCATTAGTCGACATCACCCTCGATTACCAGATGAAATTCGCCGATAAGGTTTATGACGCCGCTACTCCATTCATCACTGATGTCTTGCCGCAGCATGACTCCGCGTTTGCGTACCTCGAGATCTGCTGCAATAATCTCAACACCTTAGTCACCGCAGTCTGAAGTCCACCCAAAGAGTATCGCGTTCATCGCGTCCAAGCATTCGCTCTCTTTCACGCTCACATCATACTCGCAGCCTTAGCCGCCTGCCTCTCTGGTGGTACCACCAGCGTTTATGACATCGAGCCACGAAATGCAGATCTCAGTGTTCGTTGTCCGGAATACCGGCTGAGATTTGAGATCACTGCCAATGGCGTGTGATCTCTCCCGTCCTCCTAGCCATCTCTTTATGGTAACTGGCAAGCTATCTGTCGCCACATTCCTAATACATAAGAGTCAGGAGGCCCGTGATGTTCCTCCCGACGCGGACTGACAGATCCAAATCAATGGGTCTGTTACTACCATATTTTTGAATAGGTCTTCGTTATCACCGATGCCGCAACCCGGAAGATTATCACCTCGGATTACGCATCTTACTTCTAATTGCACGTCAGTTTGCGTCATCATCGCCTGACTGATGGTTTGAATCGCCTCTCCATATCTGGGTGCTGTCGAACTTTGCTGCCATCGGCATCCACACCTTGATAGCTTATCGCGATAATCCTGGAGGAATTTCCGGAGTTAACCTCACCTTGCAACCTCTTCGAGACAACTAAACGTACAGTGACACTTCAAATCGCTGCCCGTTGCCCACCTGCTGTCGTTTAACCATCCCATTACTTCGTGAACCGTCTGCCTATCGCCAAACGGGTATTTTACCACATGCTGCAGCTCGGCATTATACGCCCCATGTAGTACAATGCGTGGGCTTCTCCGCTGCATTTACTGGCCAGCTGGATCTCTGTGCCCGGCGTCCCTGCGGGTTCTAGTGAGCGTTGAACGCCAAGACTATCCACTGCCGCAGAAACAAGACTTAATAGCTCACCTTGATGGCTGTGCAATATTTAAAAAGTGGACGTTTTTAAAGCGTACCGTTGGATTTACATCGAGCCAGCCGATGTTCTTATGACAACAATCACAACACCATTTGGTTTGTTCCAGTATGCACAAATGCATTTTCGGCTCCCCAAAGTTTTCTAGCGCTTTATTGCGGAGGTCTGGCGGGGCCTGCCTACTGTGTTCGTGACACCGATGACATCCTGATCGCCAGTACTACGCCTGAAGCTCACGAGCCGCATCTGCGCGGCGTCTTTACCGCCTAAAGCAGTACGGCCTGGTCGTAAATACCACCAAGTTGTTTTCGGCCCGTCTGAGGTGGAGTTCTTCGGCTATCAAAACTTATCGCATGGTATCAACCCTTCCCAACCCACGGTTATTCCTAGGCACACCCTGCGCCGTTTATGACAAAAAATAGGGCTGGTAAAGTTTTCTGGCTGCTTTGTGCCACACTGCGAACAGCTACTCTGCCTACTAACAGGCTTTCTTCGGTACCCCGCTGGTGCATTTTGTGCTGTTAATCCGCCTTTCCTGCTCCCAAGCCAGCTGTTGCAAACGTCGTGCTTCTGACCCATCTAATCAGCATTGCTATGTTGATGATGCATAGAGCAGTACACCAACCCAGAGAGGCAGCCGTTGTCAATTTAGTCACGCAAGCTCTTGCTGCTGTGATTCACTACAGTTTCCTAGACCCCAATATGCTCGCCATTTATGCTGCGATGCAGCACTTCAGACGTATCCTGGAAAGATGCAAGTTTCACGCGCTTACTGATCGCAAGCTAGTGAAATATGTATTTCATATCAACTCATCGAGGCACGAGTCCAACGAAATTTGCCATCTCGCATATATTTCGAGATTACCTCCTGACATTCGCCATGTGAAAGGCGGTCAGAGGATCGCAGATGACGCCCTTTCTCGCCTAAATGCGGTTAACGCTCCATCTTCAACCATGGATTGGCCCGCATTCCAGTGCACAAAGCAAGACGATAGCCAGCCAAGGGCTTTATGAAGAACCAGTTTTCACCGAACGGGGCTTGTGCCCTTTGCGCACTAGCACTAACCATTATGGTGCGATTTCTCAGCCGAGATTCGCCACCGTTTTTGCTCCGGCTTCATAAGCTACACGACATTTGTGACCCAGGCGTTCATGTTACCCAGCGCGTTATCTCCCTGTGCTATGTCAGCCAAGACATTAACGGCTATGTCCGTTAGAAACGAACAGTATAAAAGAACTTTGCACAGTACTATACAGTTATTGTTTTAAACAAACCACACACTCCATGAAATAAAGTTAGGACATTTTACTAAAGGAACCATTCAGTGCAAATAAAAGACAACTTCTTTTAACCATGCCAAACACTGCCAATAAACAGTGCTTTAACATGCATTGATCGGTTTATACGGAGTTAAACCGCGACTAACTTATGTCGGGGACAAAACAAAAAACTCCAGAACCGAAGCGGGTACCCCGAGACATACAGCCTTCGTCAAAAATTAGAGCCCGGATGGTTTGCTTTTAAGCCGCATATTATGACTTTTTTTACAATCGTGAAAATTCCAGTCATTGCAAAGGGTAGGACGAAAAATCGTCTGGCCTTCAGCAAGTTTTCAAACCTGGGAATGCATAACGAGCCGCATAGTATGGCTCAGAAGTAGACTCCCTGGGCTCTAAGGATGTATGTCTCGGGGTACCCGCTTCGGCTCTGGCGTACGCACTCGTTTCCGCACAGTTTCGCCGTCCTGAACGCCGGCCGAGCGGCTACTTGGGAATGTAGGCTTATGCACGTGTGGGCGTGCGTGTGTATGTGTGGACGCGGTGGCGGCTGAACTTCGACATTCAAACCGACAAGGGTGCTGCGAGCGGGCGCTGAGTAGGCGACGACAAGAATGGAACCTGCTTTCGCCGCCATTTTTGAATGAAGCCATGTATCCGCCTGATGTCATCGACGGTACCGGAACCATAGAAGAATGCAAACATTATCCTCATTCATAAGAACAGGGACTCTAAAGACCTTAAAAATTACAGACCAATCAGCTTACTGTCTTTTACGTATAGGGTATTTACTAAGGTAATCGCTAATAGAAACAGGACAACCTTAGACTGCAATCAAGCAAAGGATCAAGCAGGGTTTCGGAAACGGTACTCTACTATCGATTATATCCATACCATCAATCAGGTGATAGAAAAACGATCGGAATATAACCAGCCCTTATACATAGCATTCATTGATTACGAAAAAGCATTTGACTCAGTTGAAACCTCGGCGGTGATGCAGGCATTGCGAAATCAGGGGTAGACGAGCCGTACGTGAAAGGGCTGGAAGATATATATAGTGGCTGCACAGCAACCATAGTTCTGCATACAGAAAGTAACAAAATTCCCATAAAGAAAGGTGTTAGGCAAGGAGATACAATATCCCCAGTGCTATTCACAACTTGCTTAGAAGAAGTATTGAGAGACTTGGAATGGGAGCAGCTAGGGATAAGGGTAGATGGAGAATACCTCAGTAATCTGCAATTTGCTGATGGCATTGCCTTGCTATGCAACTCGGGGGATGAACTGCAAATAATGATTGGTGACCTAGACAGGAAAAGTAGAAATGTAGGCTTGAAAATCAATATGCAGAAGACTAAGGTAATGTTCAACAGCCTCGGAAAGGAACAGCAGTTTACATTAGGTAGCGAAGTACTGGAAGTTGTAGGCGAATATATCTGCTTACGACAGGTAGTAACCGCAGATCCGGACCATGAAACGGAAATAAGAAGAATAAGATTGGGATGGAGCGCATTTGGAAAGCACTCACAGATTATGACTAGCAGCTTACCGGTATCGCTAAAGAGGAAAGTATATAACAGTTGCATCTTACCTGTACTCACCTATAGGGCTGAAACGTGGAGGCTAACCAAGAGAGTTCTACTGAAGTTGAGGAAAACTCAGAGGGCTATGGAACGAAAAATGGTAGGGGTGACATTAGGAGATAGGAAGCGTGCAGAGTGGGTCAAAGAAATAACTCAGGTTAGCGAAATTGTAGTGGAAATTAAGAAGAAGAAATGGGCGTGGGCAGGACATATAGTGCGAAGAGAGGATAACCGATGGTCGCTTAGGGTAACAAACCGAATTCCAAGGGAAGGAAAGCGTAGCAGGGGGCGGCAGAAAGTTAGGTGGGCGGATGAGGTTAAGAAGTTAGCAACGGTCACGTGGATGAAGCTAGCACAGAACCGGGTTAAGTGGAGAAATATGAGAGACGCCTTCGCCCTGCAGTGGGTATAGTCAGGCTGCTGCTGCTGCTGATGATGATGATATATCCGCCACGACTATACGAGTTTCGAAAACTCCACACAGGTGTATGCCTGCCGAGTACGATGGAGGTTAAAAAATGGAGACAAAGGAAGACCTGGAGAGGGGAGGGGGACAAGGCCAAGTGAACCGAGGACAGTAGCTTGCGAGACACCGTAGAAAACAATCATCCTGCCATTTTCTGTATAGTTTGCTGCGTTCGTGTAGCCAATTCAACGAGTTGTCAGATTTCACCTGAGTTTTGTTTTGTGGCCAAACCCCCACGCATAGACGACAACGACCAAAAAATAACATGTATTTTTTCACTGCTCTGTGGCACCAAATCCCGTTTTCTGCGGATTATAGCGTCGATCAATCCAATAGCACCATGAGCGCCCTCAAAATTGTCGAAGTGCCCGAGGTGAGCTGTGCGCTGCGCCGTAGTACTGCTCAACGAAAACAGTGTATATTTTCAGCCTTAAAACAAAATTTTTTCAAATAAACTATATCGAGTTAGAAGGAGATATATTAGACTATGGGCAGAGTTTATTATTTTCAGGTGCAGACCCTATGCGTGCATCCTGCAGCCAATTTTTCTGGAAATAGCTGTTTGTCGCGTACTTTCTGTTTTGTTCTAAAACCAATAGAGATCATGAGCACAATTTATTTTTTCTTTAAAGCACAGGATGTTGAAAATGTTTGAACACAATTTATTCAACCACAATACGAGCATGCTTTTCAAATCAATGCGAGAAATAACGCCCTTTTCGAGGGATATAAATAAACAAAATTTAGTGATGAAATGTTTCATTGCTGAGTGAAATGTGAGCGTCAAGGAACTTGTGTACATGTGGGAAAATATGTAAATATAGTAATGAGATCAATATAGGTGTTAAAAAAATCTGGTTCCTCCATTCGCAGCAAGCCTTATATTCGCTTCAAGATACATTTTGTCTGTCGAGAAATATTCGGCAGATTTCAAATATTATACCCACTACCACGAACGTTTTCTTTTTTTTGGGCGGGGGGGGGGGGGGTGAGGGGGGGGGCGAGATCTATGAGAGTCCCGTGCTTAGACAGTCCGCACACCTGGGATGTTTGAGATAGAATGACCCATCTACAACGATGTAAAAGCAGCTGGAGTGCTTAAACTCTAGTACCAATTTAGTTGTCAGAGAGAACGCGCATTCAGAACGAAACCGTCGGATCATGTCACGATCATGCGACATTCACAAGATAGCCTTTTTGTTGCCGAGAAGGTAGACGTTACCTTAAGGGAGGTTCATCGAACAAACGGCTGGGCTCACTGTCCCTTTCTTTTTCTTTGGTACGCTCTTACATTATCCATAAAGCACTTCGCGCCGCGTAGTCTGTTTACCTGGGGAAAGGGCAAAATCCGCTGTGCGTGCTTTCTAGACATATGACGTGCAAAATGAAAAGCAGGAAGACTCTCCCGGTTACCATTTTAGTTTCTTGAAGGCCAAAATAAGCGAAATGGCAGTTTCTCCCGCAGGCAGCGAGCATGACAAGTCTTGGCATGTATACATGGCGCACAACTCATGCATCGGCACGGCTAAACAATGAACTTGTTTGTCATACCAACCGCGCTGCGTGGTTGAAAATAAATAAACAAATACCACAGAGAAGGAGCGGTTCCTATGATTGGGAAGGGAAAGAGAAGAAAAGTATCAGTGCGCGCAACTATATGGGTTCAGACAACTTTATTGCGTTGCCAGAAACTATAACTTGATTGAGGACTGGGCGAATCTTCTGGTCATGACAAAATTTAAAACATTATCCTTTGAAGCTGCTGCAAGAGTTGTATAATACTTGCAGATGTGTGCATGCCTTTTGTTAGAAGCGTGGTCTACCACGCCAGGTCTTTGAAAAAGGGTAGGGATGGGATGATAGAGTCAGGATAGGCTCTTACAGCGCGCACGGTGCGCCCAGGATAGATAGGCATCTCTATGTAGGGCTTTACAATGGTACCACGGCTCAGTCGCTCCCTCCCTTTCTCACGATCCTTTGTAGCTCTCAGGCTGCCGTCACCTCAGATGCCAGGGGGAACATTCAGAAAGAAGGGATGTGTCTTTAGCGAAACCCAGTAGGAGAAGCCAAAAATGGCAAAAAATAGAAAAAAAAAACGTTTGAGGGCGGATGGGGAGGCTGTTTATTTTTTTTTTTTATACCAAGCGCTAATAGCTGTTACTGCGCGGATGCGCTGCCTCGTTCATAAGCGTTCTCTTCAGAGCTTCTTGGACTTGCTATAAGACCTATGATCCCTTGTTATGCCTTTTTTAAATTTTTCCCTTTGTTTTTTCTTGTCACATTGTCTTGTGTATAATTTCGTTATTTGACGCGTATACATGTTACATTTGCTCTAGTTTGTGCATGCCAATCATTTGTGAATAGCCGAGCTGTGAAATGTTGGCGACGTACGGAGTATATCCACGGCGGAAAACCATCGCCATTCTCTGTGAATGTTGTCATCTTAGATTGTGAGTATATATCCTTTCAGCATGTCTTTGGCCCATACGGAGTTCTGTATAATCTCCTACCAATAGCATATGTTCTTGCTTTCGTATCATGCTCGCAATAACGGCGCAAAGCATGACTTTAAAGTACTAGGCTACTTTTCGTCAGGAATACACGCAAGCAATTGCGTGGACTTAATTTGCTGGCTTTGATGTGAACAACATTTGCTCTGAAAATTGAGCAGCCACTCATAACAGGTGCGCGTGTCACCAAAGTGCGACCGAACGCAAATCAGCTATTTGCCTGAACTGTCCTGAATGCGCGGCGCGCCGCAATCATTTAGTAACTAGATGCTACGCGCCCGGCTTTGTACATTATATTTCGGGCAATGTCTCTTCTGTTCGCAGTAGCCCACTCGCAGGAACCCATGCTTGCTCGTGCAGTTTTAGTATTTTTAAGAGTGTATACAGGGCGATTTTTTGTTTTCATGTGTACACAAATTGTTTTGAAAACTTTTCTGTGCGGTCTGTGCAAACGAATTTTACAATGGGGCGGATATTATGTCCGTGATACCGCTTGATGAATAGGCTATATCCCATTCGAATAAAAGAATTGTATTGAATTGAAAGCCGTGAACAGCGAAAGTGAGCTCCGTTTTAAATTTTTCTGAATCGACCTCCGGTTCCCCCCCCCCCCCCACCCCCCTCCACCCTTCCCTCCGAGCAAGCTTCTTCGTGATTCCTCCCCAAGTACGCGCCTTCACATGCAGTACCGAACCTGTTTCGCCACCGCGGGCGGCCGCTCTTCGGAGGAGGAAAAAAACAAAACAAACAAAAAGGCCCACACGCCGCGTGTGCACCATACCTAGTGTGCACTGCGTCCATGTCACTGCGAAGTAAACAACGTGCACGCGCACTGATGACCGGTGTAAGGAGGCCATACCGTCCGAGATATATCCCTCGGTCACGGAGCCTACTTTCTGGTGAATATAGACAGGAGATCAGGTCCGCCTGTTTGGCAATTACGGCTCCTTGTGCCTAACTTGCCGCATACGTGAAGTGCACGTCATAGCCACCGCAGAAATGTTGAAACCGAAGCGGAGTCTACCAAGAATTTATATTTTGTTACAAACTATTTAGCTTCCTAGGTGAATACCAAAACATCATTTCGGAATAGAAACACTAACTGAAATCGGATGTCAACGGTACTTTTTTGAACAATACGCCTAAATAGTAGGCTCAATAGTTAAAATATGCAATGGAGTGTTGTGTCAGAATTCTTCACGACCGTGACTGCAATAAATATTAACCTTATTGCTCTGAGGTTTTGGCATTTGGATCCCTATGCAAAGAACCGACCAGCAGTCACAAGGTTTACAGCTGCTGATGAAAAGGTAGGTAATCATCCTATTAATGCAAGCATATTTTCTCCTTTTTGTAGCTCTGTTGCAAGCAAAACTTAATTTCATTTCCTATTTCTAAAGACGCTCGATCTCTTGCCATACCCACTGTTCAGTCGCTTTCAGTCAAGTTACTAAAAAGGAGTAAATGTGCATGCATTTATAGGACAGCAGCAAATAACATACCACTGCTGCTCGGTTCTTTAGATGTGTAATTGTCAATAAGAGTATCTGAGATTCCGAGCAATTGTCGTAACATTTATAGCAACCCCTGCAGTTAAAAAACAGGTAACGCTGCACCACTGTAACTGCTGCATCCACCCCATAATTGGCCGTAATTTTATTGCATTTTTCTATAGATGGTGAACCTCTTGCTACTGGCTTTGTTCCGTAACTGCCTTTCATTGTTTCAGTTCCTATCTGTCCACCACTTTCTTCTCGCTCTGATTGCAATCATTTCATTTCATTGCTCAAATCTCTTTATCGCTTGTGAATGATTTCTCCTAAACATACATTATTTGTTTTCTTATTATATGCACATCTGGAGTGGTTTTCACGTACAAATGGATCCATTGAGTTGATTCAATTATGACCCGTGTCCGGAAGACACGTGGTCTGTGGTTGGAAGGGGAATTAAGGAGGATAATCAATGGAAAAGCCGGCCTAAAAAACTTAATGATGGCACAAAAGCGAAATACAGATCAGCGTGAGTGTTTGATTTCTTTTCAGTTGTCCCACTTCACTTGCTAGGTGACGTGACTATAGATGGAGCACCTTAGTGTAATTTTGTGGTATACTCGCTGAAAACTGTGTCAACGCCAAATTTTTCCTCGTGCAATTTTTTCGTTGCACGCACTATGTAATACAGTAAGGTCACCCACGCAAGGCATTAGAGGCGTGGATGACCTCATTAGTAGTCTTCCTATGTGCATATGGAATAATTTGTAAAATATACGTCATGCCCCGTTAATATGACCCCCGTTAATATGGATGACCCGAATTATGGACAGTTTTTCTCGGGACGAAATCTTTTCAATGTATTTATGCCTCGTTAATATGGAAACTCGCTGCCCGGACAACGGACAGGAGAAGAATGCACGCGCCCCACTTTGGCCCATGTATTTTTGTCTCGTTAATATGGACAGTGCTTGAAAAAAAAAAGTAGAAGAGTCCGAACGCAAATTAAAGAAGGGCGCGCCGCTACGCGACAGCCTATACGGCGGGATGCCTGAACGAGTCCTGTGGGGTTGCAAAGAACCAAAGCGGGCGTAAGGGAGGGGGAGCGCAAGAGCGGAGAAGAACGTACACAGCAAACAGAGGGTCAGCGTAAGTAAGACCCCGAAAGGGGGGAACCAAGAGATTTCTGGGTGCAGCGGAAGTGCCGCCGCAGTCGGGAAGACAGCGACATGTGGTTGCAATAAATTCTGCTGAACGTGAACAGAGAGGCCGGTAAAAGCGTAAGAAAGAAATGACAGGAAGAAGGACAAGTGCCTACAGTGGCGGTGGGAACTGAAGTTTTCTTTCCCAAAGCGCAATATGTGTTCCATGAAGCCGTTAATGCTTTTCGGTGAGAGTTACGACCCACTCACAAAGTAGAGCGACAAAAGAAAGGCGACGTACGAACACGCTACCGGGACCGGGCGTCCCGTCCTGGACGCGCCTCCCTCTCATGCTCCTGGTTTTCGTCCCTGTTGCGCTGCCGAACTGCCAAACTTTGTACACTAGGCGGTCCATAAGTCGGCTGCGCTTTGAGGCAGCGATGCGGCCTTGACAAGGTCTGAGCTCTTCGTAGTCGGCTAGCCGTCGTTATAAACTATACTTCACCTTCCAATGTTTGTTTTATGGGAACACATAAAAACGGCACCAAGAAGATGGGATGCTCGATAACGCTCTGCATAGCAGCTTGCCAAGATGACTCCCTTGCTTCCTTACAGAAACAGTACAAGGCAAAAAAAGAAAGAATCAGAAGAACGAAAAGGCAGAAAGGTTAACTAGGCAAGAACGTGCACAGCGTCAGGAGCCTGTAACCCTCAACTTGAGTCTGGCTTTTGGCATGGCGGAAGTTAAATGCAAAAAAAAATAGAGCTGAAGGCAGGCGCGAAGAAATCTGTGAATATAAGCGGTAAAAGAAATCTCAGTCAATCCAAGCTGCGAGGGACTAGTATCGACGGCTCAGCTGTTTCCTCGCCTCAGGAGAATCTCAAGCAGCTACTTAGCGGCTACTTTGCTCAGTGAATAGGCCATTTTGGAAATGGCGGTGAGTAGAGAATAAGACCCTGATTCATCGGCCAATGAGGAGTTCGTGCTCGCAAGTTCGACCAACACAAAACCCAACATCACGGGTGTCATGGTAAGCGAGTCGCTTCCGACTGCGCTGCTATTTTTCGAAGACAACAGTGGCAATGATAATGCACTCAAAATTGGCGGTGTTCTGTGAACTTTTGAGTCCAGTGCACACCGTTGTGTACAAAAGCAGTCGTTAATTACATTTCTATTTTCTCAACAAAATTCTTTTTGTTTTTATTCATGACTCATTATTATGGATGACTCGCTTTATGGACAGGTTTGGTCGGAAACCAAAGTGTACCAATGTTATAAATCGACAGTGTTTACTGCTAAGCGGAGTAATACATATGCTGCATATCCAACCTTTAGTTTTCATATAATTAGTAACTGCTCTTTTATAAAATTTGCTTTGCTATGGTATGCGTAGGTTATCCCATACTTCTATTTAACTTGTAAACAACTTGCAATCGAAGTCATTTTGTGATTTTTCAACTACAAATAACGAATGACGGCCATGACATTATAGGGGGTCTTGGATATACCGTAAGGTATGAAAATTAAATATTCGATTATATTTTTATTCCCCCCATTGCCTAATCCAGCTTTCTTGAACAGACGATGTGAACATAATATGGATGTGTTGCAATAAGAATGATAACCGAGGCTCGATGACCATTTTGTAGCTTTCAAATAATTTTTTATATGTGGCGGGCGAATGCCTCGACATAAAGGAATGACTCTTAGGTTTGCAAAATGCGGCGTATTGTCCTCGGACAAAAAATTGTATATCGCTAGAGTAAGAAAACGCCTTTTTTGTCTTTACAAAAAGCTGCAAGTTTGGAGTTCTGCTGCTTGCGCACAAAACGGTTTCATACGTCGTTTCTTACTCATCACGTCTACGTGACGTTTACTTTATAAGAGGTATTAAAAGCTTGTTTTGTTAATGCAGTTGATTTAGTAAAGGATTGCAAAACTGCTTCGGAGCAGCACACTACATATATGTTCATTTTCAGCATCACATACAGACATGATGTTTTGTGTCTGCACTAAAACATTTTCCAGGTTATATCGCAGGTTATATCGTTAATTTAGGGAAGAATTGTGAGCTCTGCCCCCAGAATAGGTTTTCAGCTCTAACTGAGGATGGCGACATTACCCTAGAGGCAATGAACAATAATTTCAGAGATATTACTGAGTGCGCAGTAGAAGTAGGCGGTAGGATAGTTAAAGAGGATACCGGTAAGCTGTCTAAGGAGACGAAAGATTTGATTAAGAAACGGCAGAGTATGAAAGCTTCCAATCCAACAGACCAGATCGAATTGGCCGAGATATCAAAGCTAATCAATAAGCGCAAGGTGGCCGATATAAGGAAGTATAACATGGAGAAAATTGAGCATGCTGTAAAGAACGGGGGAAGCCTTAAAGCGGTAAAGAAGAAATTGGGCATAGGCAAAAACCAGATGTATGCGATAAGGGACAAGACGGGCAACGTCATCACTAATATGGACAAGATAGTCAAAGTAGCCGAGGAGTTCTATACAGATCTCTACAGTAGCCAAAGTAGTCAGGACCGTAGTGAGATTGGCGGTAGGGAAAAACAGTCAGACGTTCCACTAGTGACGAAGGACGAGGTCAAGAAAGCACTAGAAACTATGAAAAGGGGGAAATCAGCTGGAGAGGATCAGATAACTACAGATTTGCTGAAGGACGGGGGGGATATCGTGCTAGAAAAACTGGCCACCCTGTATACGCAGTGCCTGGTGTCATCGACGGTACCGGAAGCATGGAAGAATGCAAACATTATCCTCATTCACAAGAAAGGGGACTCTAAGGACCTTAAAAATTACAGACCAATCAGCTTACTGTCTGTTACGTATAAGGTATTTACTAAGGTAATCGCCAATAGAATCAGGACAACCTTAGACTGCAATCAAGCAAAGGATCAAGCAGGGTTTCGGAAACGGTACTCTACTATCGATCATATCCATACCATCAATCAGGTGATAGAAAAATGCTCGGAATATAACCAGCCCTTATACATAGCATTCATTGATTACGAAAAAGCATTTGACTCAGTTAAAACCTCGGCGGTGATGCAGGCATTGCGAAATCAGGGGGTAGACGAGCCGTACGTGAAAGTGCTGGAAGATATATATAGTGGCTGCACAGCAACCATAGTTCTACATAAAGAAAGCAATAAAATTCCCATGAAGAAAGGTGTTAGGCAAGGAGACACAATCTCCCCAGTACTATTCACAGCTTGTTTAGAGGAAGTATTTAGAGACTTGGAATGGGAGCAGTTAGGGATAAGGGTAGATGGAGAATACCTCAGTAATCTGCGATTTGCTGATGACATTGCCTTGCTAAGCAACTCGGGGGATGAACTGCAAATAATGATTGATGACCTAGACAGAAAAAGTAGAATGGTAGGCTTGAAAATCAATATGCAGAAGACTAAGGTAATGTTCAACAGCCTCGGGAAGGAACAGCAGATTACATTAGGGAGCGAAATACTGGAAATAGTAGGCGAATATGTCTACTTAGGACAGGTAGTAACCGCAGATCCAGACCATGAAAAGGAAATATCAAGAAGAATAAGATTGGGATGGAGCGCATTTGGCAAGCACTCGCAGATTATGACTAGCAGCTTACCGGTATCGCTCAAGAGGAAAGTGTACAACAGTTGCATCTTGCCTGTACTCACCTATGGGGCTGAAACGTGGAGGCTAACCAAGAGAGTTCTACTTAAGTTGAGGACAACCCAGAGGGCTATGGAACGAAAAATGGTAGGGGTAACATTAAGAGATAGAAAGCGTGCAGAGTGGGTCAGAGAAATAACTCAAGTTAATGACATTCTAGTGGAAATTAAGAAGAAGAAATGGACATGGGCAGGACATGTAGTGCGAAGAGAGGATAACCGATGGTCGCTGAGGGTAACAAACTGGATTCCAAGGGAAGGAAAGCGTAGCAGGGGGAGGCAGAAAGTTAGGTGGGCGGATGAGATTAAGAAGTTCGCAGGGGTCAAGTGGATGCAGCTAGCACAGAACCGGGTTAAGTGGAGAAATATGGGAGAGGCCTTCGCCCTGCAGTGGGTATAATCAGGCTGATGATGATGATGATGATGATGATGATGATGTGAGCTCTAGACCGCTAGGTGTATTTTCCATAACGCCACCAAAACTTTTGCGCCAAACCTATTTGCTATGATAATACACGTAAAGTGCACATTAAAAATCGTCTTCCAAAATATCAGTTCAGATCAGTTCAGTCGTTCAGTCGTGTCCGACTCTTCGTGACCCTATGGACCATGTCACGCCACGCTTTCCGATCTCTCACTATCTTCCTAACAACACATAACTTCATCTGCAGTGCCTCGAAGATGCCATCTAACCATCGCGTTCGCTGTCTACCCCTTCTCCGGCAACCCTCAACCTTTCCCAACATCAAATCTTTCTCCAGCGACTCCTCTCTTCTCATCAGATGACCAAAGTAGCTGAGCTTCAACTTTAGAATTTGACCCTCCCATGAGCAGTCAGGGTTTATGGTCGACAATATCGACTGATTTGATCTTCTGGCAGTCCAAGGAATTCTCAAGAGTCTTCGCCAGCACCACAATTCAAACGCGTCAATTCTTCGGCGGTCAGCCTTTTTCACAGTCCAACTCTCGCATGCATACATCACAACTGGAAAGACCATAGCACGAGTTATACGGATCTTGGTTGGCAGACTAATGTCTCTGCTCTTTACTAGGCTGTCAAGACTAACCATTGCTCTCTTTCCGAGAAGCAGGCGTCTCCTCATTTCATGGATGCAGTCTCTTTCCTAGGTAATCTTGGAGCCCAAGAAGAGAAAATCTGTCACAGCTTCCACTTCTTGTCCCTTGATGCTCCAGGACGTGATAGGGCAAGACGCCATGATCTTTGTCTTTTTAATGTTCAGTTTAAGGCCAAACTTCTCACTCTCTTCTTGTACGCGCATCAGAAGTCTCTTGAGTTCCACTTCACTTTCTGCCATTAAAGTGGTATCATCCGCATATCTAAGGTTGTTGATACGTTTTCCAGCAATCTTCACTCCAGCTGAAGACTCGTCAAGACCGGCCTTCCTCATGATGCACTCTGCATATAGGTTAAATAGGCAGGGCGACAGTATGCAGCCTTGCCTCTCTCCTTTCTCAATCGGAAACCAATCAGTAAGACCATGCCCAGTTCTGACTGTGGACTCTTGCCCTTCATACAGGTTCCTGAGGAGACAGATGAGGTGAATTGGAGCTCCCATCTCTTGGAGAGCTTGCCACAATCTGCTGTGATCTACGCAGTCAAACGCTTTCGCATAATCAATAAAGCAGAAGTAGATGCGTTTCTGGAACTGTTTTGCTTTTTCCATGATCCGGCGAAGGTTTGCAATTTGGTCTCTAGTTCCTCTGCCCTTGCGAAACCCAGCTTGCACATCCGGAAGCTCCCGATTCACATACTGTTGCAGCCTACCTGGGAGGAGTTTCAACATCAACTTGCTAGCATGTGAAATAAGCGCGATAGCGCGGTAGTTGGAACAATCTTTGGCACTGCCTTTCTTTGGAATGGGGATGTAAACTGACCTCCTCCAATCCTGTGACCACTGCAGGGTTGTCAAAATCTTCTGATAAAATATAGTATTGTTATTATTGCCAAAATGGAGAAATGGAATAACATAATTACGAAACTGGATTGAATGCTACTGCACCTCGCAATAAAAAAAAGGCAGGATAGCGCAAACAATCAATTTTCACTTGCGTTCTTCCAAAAAATGTTCAGAATTAACGATATTTCACCATTTTAGGCTATATTCAGTACTTCGCCAACAAGCTGAAAAATACTTGTATAAGCACTGAGAAGCCTTAATTTATTAAATAAAATGTAACTAAATGCTGCAAATACTAAACCGAAGTTTTGATACCTACTCCGTAAGGGGAAGCCATCAGCACATCTATATAATAAAAGCATGCGTTTTGTATTGATATTGCCACGTAGTGGTGACAAGGCCGTTGACATCAAAAGAAGAGACAGGCTTGATGGTACTGAAATTAACTCTTTATTGGGCTTATTTGCGCCCACAAAAGAACTGAGCAACTTGGCGGCGGCGATAGCAACAAGCGTGCTCGTCGATCGTCGATCAAAGAATTCCCGTTACAATCGTCAACTCTCAATTTAAAGGCTACTCAGAACTATCTGGATAACGTCGCAAGCTGCTACTAGCACAACCTGGAACATTGTAGAAGCATAAGTAAGGGATCGGAGCCTTCGAGACCGATCTCGGAGCATCGTTCGCGACAAAGAAAATCCTATGCTCTTAGTGACTGATAATACTAAAGTATTCTGCATTGTTCCCATAACTTTCAGTAAAGAACGCAGTTGTGGTAGTTTCTTAAATTCAAATCACCTTTTCATCTTCTGTTATTGTTGTATTTTGGCTATTTCAAAATAATATCCAGAAAAAACAAACAAACATAAAGTTTCAAACTTTTCCAGGATTTAAGAACAGAACCTGGATAATATAGAGAAATAATTTCAGTTCCTACCTTTTATTGCGAAAGCAATACTACTATAGGTTTTGAGCCTTCAGCGTAGTGCGGCTGGGAGCGTCTTACCCACATGACGCTGTGACGTCACACCCCACGAGACACTAGGGTGAGAGCTGGGCTACCAACTGAAGAGTTCGAGAGGAGCTGCCAACTTGGGTCTGTCGTTTCACATGGGACGGTTATGTTTGAATCAGCCTTCTAGGACCCTGGCATTCGCGTTATCCGTATAGGCCACCAAGGCACATTCATACGGCTTGGTTAAAGCTGGGCTCAATATGGGGGCTGGGGAAGAAGAGAGAAGAAGAACGGTCGGTCGCCCGCAGCTAGTGCTTTCACTCAATATGTGGTTCATCACCGTTGAACCCTTGTAATATTTTTATTGTATTGTGCCGGAATGCAGGGATGAATTTGGAAATTTGAAGAGAAGCACTCAGTTTTATATTTATTGTTATATTTTTAATCATTGTATTGCAACACTTTTTATTCCGTGATATTTCGAGATACTTATGACTCTAGAAAAAATTTGATCGAAAAAAGATTTTTTTGTAATTGGAATCAAATTTGGCCTATTTTTTCTATCTCCGAGTTTTGGTCGATTTTGATGCGTTGGGGAGAACGCACCTAGTCGTCTAGAGCTCTAAATGTTGCCTGAAATTAGGAACGTAGCGCGCGTAGGAAAGAGAAAAAGATTTAGTACAAACAACGTAAACGCGTCAGCCATTATGAAAGGTTCAAAATGGATACTTTTGCAGTTCGTTGCTCCTGAAACAAAGCTCGCTATGTGTACTAAACTAGCTGCAACAACTAAACCTGCTTATAGTTCTCCTAAAACTAAAAGTTACGTTGATTTAGGGAATAAAAAATAATGAAGGACAAAAGTTTGTTTCGCAAGCAGGTCTTCGAACTTGCAATTTTTGAAATTGTAAAAATGGCGTTTTCCACCCCTAGTGATATAAAATGTTTTCCCTACAAAACTACTCTGGATCTTGTATAACTAAGGATAATTGTTCTTTTCGAAAGAATTGCTCAGCACATATAAAACGTCCATTGAAAACAAAAAACAAATGGTCATGGGATCCGGATTGCCGTTCTTATCTGAGCACACTCATATATATGAGCGGGTTTGTTGCGTTTCTTAGTGCCTTAGTAAGCACCATTGAGGTCAAAACCATTGTTCACTTATTCATACCGAAAAAGTAGATGAGAAGAATATCACTTGCAAATTAAGCAGTCGCCATTGGTTAATTTCATGTGCTTGATCCTTACGCGCATTTTCAATACATTATTATTTAGGGTGAAACTCGAATCTAAATCTAGGTCTGCGTTCAGCTACTCTTTTGTTGTTATGGGGCGCTTGCATTCAGTGGAGGAAAAACGAAAAAGGCGCCCATCTGCTATGTAGGCAACAGTGTCAGCCTGTGTCGCCATGAGAATGCTTAAATATGCCTATAATGTCATACCTCCTTATGATCCTTTTCTCAGCTGTAGCAGTATGCGCCTCGGATTAATGAATAATTACGATTGATATCTTCTACACGCACGTCGCAGAGTTGTAGCTAATCAGTTTGCTTCTAGTGTATATGATGCTGGCTACATTTGTTTCTTATTGAAAATAAGAGTTGGAAGTAACTGCTGCTCTAAACATGTTTTCGCATGAATTTGGCATGACCGGGTCATGAACGTGCTACTAATGTCAATGGCAGAACCCGGAGAGCCAGTTTTTCTCGGTTTTCAGGAAATGCATAGGATGTGAAATTGTGTTGATATTCGTTACATGGCTTATATTAATCAATTTTCTGCTACCTTCAGGAAGCACTAATTACGCCTTAACTAAGACCCACAGTGGGTGGACATTGACTGCCTCAAGTGCTAAAACAAGCCTATGACTTTTATTCTTCTCCACCTGTTGAGTCAGAATAAATAATTTCACATATTATATTGGAAGCGAGGGTCATAGATCAATGCACATAATGCCTGTATTAATTGCATACTCCCTCAAGGTACTGATGCTGGCATTGTGGTATATTTTGTAGCGGTCTTATGAACCGTAACTAGGGTGAGCTGTGCTGACGAAGTCGCATATCTGTGTGATTTATCATATGGCATAATGTATTCGGATTTGTGATATTATATTGGTGGTATCTATATGAGTGTACGATATGATTAATTACTCACCTAGATCCTGGTATCATGGGGATCATATAGATGACATTTGGCTGATCTCCAATAGAATCATATAGGATCATAACGATCATATACATCTTATGTGTATGACGCAATAACCTCGCATAACTGATTTTGTGTGAGGTTTGCAAATATTATGCACACTTTATTCAGAAGGGATGGCACCGTTAAAGCAGATCGTGGGCGCCAGTATGAGTCGACGTTGTTTGCTTCCCTCAGCCGCATCCTCGGTGCCAGGCATTGCCGCACCTCTGCGTATCACACATCCACCAATTGTATGATGAAACGCCTTTATTATAAATTGAACGCCATTCCAGCAATCAGGCTCAATTGTATCAATTGGATTGGTGCCTTGCCGCTTGTACTCCTGTCTTTAGGCGCCATCCTTAGAGAACGCCTACATCGTTCTGAACCAGAGCTGGTGTATAGTATTTCCCTGCATCTCCCCAGAAACCTTTTTACATCAGCGCAGCTGCCATACCAGCCACAATAGTACCTTCAGGGTCATGTAGAATGTCTTAAAGAAGTCAGGCCTGTTCTGCCTCGCCTTTCCCGTCGCAATCTGATTTTTTTTATACCCCATTTTCCACTTCCACCCATGCTTTCTACGCCACGACGCTGACCGGCCACTGCTGACCTACCATGGTCTAATTCGGCGTCATTCGCCGCACACCAAAATCTGCCACCATTCTGAAAATCGCCGTTAATATAGTCAGTTCGGACGGTCTTGAGCCGGTGTTGCTGGAGACCACGGGCAAGTGCCGTGCAAAGCCGCCTAACATCGGCAAGCCCCCATCCGCGGTTTCCGACTGCCCATTGCCCCTCCTAGGCCGCCGGCTTTTAGTTCACCTAAGACTTTTTTACAGGTAGGGGGTGGGGGACTATAGCGTCCACTCTGACTGCGCCACAGCGCCGCCAACGCGAGGCCACCGGAACAACAAAAAAAAAGGCTCAGCGGCACCACATATACTGCTCCCACTCCAATGAGTTAAATATGTATGTCACGTGGTCTTTAAAGTGGTTTAGTTGCTCTGGCCTGTTTTATAACTTTTGTGTTGAGATAAGAGCCACAAATTAAAACATTGATTTTTAATCAATTACCAAAATGCATGGAAGCAAATAGACATTTGCAACTGTAGATGTTCTCATAAATAGACTGCACAGGATAAGTCACCGCCAACAGTTCTTTAGAGGTTTTGTTATCTTAAACTTGAGCGTCTTAATTAAACGAGGAAATAGACACCACCTGTTTTCGACTGCTTGGTTTCTGTATTACAGCACTAGTGCATGTGAGAAAAGCATATACAAGCGATAACTCAGAGAAACGCAATGAATTCAATATTTAGGTAATTGCGAGAATTTGCAACAGTGGTAAAATTAGTCTACTAGATGCCTTGTACCAATTTCAGGGTAATACACTGAGTGATAGCCTAGTTTTCAAAATAGCATGCTTCACACAAATAGGCTAAAAACACTCCGGCCTTAGCGCTGATATATTTTTTTCACTGCGCACATACTGGCAATAGACAAAAAACATCAGGGTTTAACCTCAAAGTTTCCGAAATAAAGCAGTTTTATACTAGACTGAGTGCAGACTGGGTCAGAGAAATAACTCAAGTTACCGACATTCTAGTAGAAATTAAGAAGAAGAAATGGACATGGGCGGGACATGTAGTGCGAAGAAAGGATAACCGATGGTCGCTGAGGGTAACAAACTGGATTCCAAGGGAAGGAAAGCGTAGCAGGAGGCGGCAGAAAGTTAGGTGGGCGGATGAGATTAAGAAGTTCGCAGGGGTCAAGTGGATGCAGCTAGCACAGAACCAGGTTAAGTGGAGAAATATCGGAGAGGCCTTCGCCCTGCAGTGGGTATAATCAGGTTGATGATGATGATGATGATACTAGACTGAAAATGAAACCAGATCGCTTGGTTTTCAGATTTTTACACTTTTTAAACCTGGCAAAATTATCGCGATGGCGTTTTTCCCCTCCTTTAAACTTATTGTTTAGTGCTGAACATCAACCTCGCTAAGAGGATAATGAATGAATTGAAACTTTATTTCCGCAGAAAAGGAGCCATTCATCTCCCGCCCCCGGCACTCAGGCCGGGGAGCGGGTCAGGAGGGCCCCGCAGGCTGAGGTCAGGTGAGGTTACAAGCACTCTTCACGGCCTCAGCAGCCAGGCGGGCCGCGTGCCGCTGAACGGTGGGATCTCCGCTCCGCAGCCAAACCTCCCAGGCTTCTCTACTATCAATGTTAATGCCGGCGCCTGAGGAGTAGGCGCATTGCCATATTATATGATCTAGCGTGCCTTTTTGTCCGCAATTTTTACATTTAGAATCTTCTTCCTCCCCCGTCTGTGTTAAGAAAACCCAGACAGGGCAGATGTAGTTATCGGCTTGTAATCGCTTCCAGATGTGTGCTTCATTGATAGTGAGAGACCGATCTGGGGGAGGGTATACTTTTCTATGTAATTTGTAAGATTGTGTGATCTCATTGTGTGTGATAGAGCAATCTTTATTTCCCTTGCATTCGGACTGTTCTACTGCTGCCCGGTGGTAAAGATCTCGGGCCAGCAGGTGCGCAGCTTCGCTGCCAGGGGCAGACTCGTGTGCTGGTATCCATATGATGGATATGGTTCTAGTAATGGGACTTGTGAGAAGAATATTTTTTGCCTCCTCTGAGATCCGTGAGAATCCATTTCAAGAATTAGATCTAGAAGACAAAGAGCCCGAAGAGATGTGGACTGATGTTCGTGATATAATATAAGAAGTTGCTACTGAGGTAGTTCCAAAGCAAAAGAAATGCAAGAAAGCAAACTGGTTACCTGAAGAGGCTTTGCAAATAGCTGAGAAAAGGAGGATGGCAAACGTTATGGGGGAAAGAGAAAGATACAAGGTTCTCAATACAGATTTTCAGAAAATAGCAAGGGGAGATAAGAATGCCTTCCTGAACATAAAGTGCCAAGCAACTGAGGGCAACCGCCAATTAAGGAACACAAGAGCTCTGTATAGGACAATCAAAGATATCAAAGGAAGCTTCTGTGCTAAGCTGGGCGTGATAAAGGACAAACGAGGCAAGGACCTCACTGAAGCCTCAGAGATAACGAAGAGGTGGCAGGAACACACACAAGAACTGTACAAGAAGGACCCGAATGTGCAAACCCAACATACGACGATTGTGATTACTGATCTCGAGCCGGGAATCCTGAAGAGTGAAGTTGAATGGACCTTAGCCAGCCTTGCTAAGAAAAAAGCTAGCGGAATTGATGGCATTCCAGCTGAGTTGCTTCAAAACCTCCACCATGACGCTGTTACAATTTGCATACAATCGGTCAGAAGATTTGGACAACCCTGCCGTGCCCACAGGATTGGAGGAGGTCAGTTTACATCCCCATTCCAAAGAAAGGTAGTGCGAAAGATTGTTCCAACTACAGCACGATCGCGCTTATTTCGCATATCTAGCAAGGTGATGTTGAAAATCCTCCAAGATAGGCTGCAGCAGTAGGTGGATCGGGAGCTTCCGGACGTGCAAGCTTGGTTTCCCAAGGGCAAAGGAACTAGAGACCAAATTGCCAACCTTCGCTGGATCATGGAAAAAGCAAGTGAGTTCCAGAATCCCTTCTACTTATGCTTTATTGATTATGCGAAAGCGTTTGACTGCGTAGATCACAGCAGATTGTCGCAAGCTCTCCAAGAGATGGGAGTTCCAATTCACCTCATCTGTCTCCTCAGGAACCTGTATGAAGGCCAAGAGGCCACATTTAGAACTGGGCATGGTCTTACTGGTTGGTATCCGATTGAGAAAGGAGTGAGGCAAGGCTCCATACTGTCGCCCTGCCTATTTAACCTATATGCAGAGTGCATAATGAGGAAGGCCGGTCTGGACGAGTCTTCAGCTGGAATGAAGATTGCTGGAAAACGTATCAACAACCTTAGATATGCGGATGATGCCACTTTAATGGCAGAAAGTGAAGTGGAACTCAAGAGACTTCTGATGCGCGTACAAGAAGAGAGTGAGAAGTTTGGGCTTAAACTGAACATTAAAAAGACAAAGATCATGGCGTCTTGCCCTAGCAAGTCCTGGAGCGTCAAGGGACAAGAAGTGGAAGCTGTGACAGATTTTCTCCTCTTGGGCTGCAAGATTACCTCGGAAGGAGACTGCAGCCATGAAATTAGGAGACGCCTGGTTCTGGGAAAGAGAAAAATGGTTAGCCTTGACAGCCTAGTAAAGAGCAGAGACATTAGTCTGCCAACCAAGATCCGTATAACTCGTGCTATGGTCTTTCCAGTTGTGATGTATGGATGCGAGAGTTGGACTGTGAAAAAGGCTGACCGCCGAAGAATTGACGCGTTGGAATTGTGGTGCTGGCGAAGACTCTTGAGAGTTCCTTGGACCGCCAGAAGATCAAATGAGTCGATATTGTCGACCTTAAACCCTGACTGCTCATTGAAGGGTCAAATTCTAAAGTTAAAGCTCAGCTACTTTGGTCATCTGATGAGAAGAGAGGAGTCGCTGGAGAAAGATTTGATGTTGGGAAAGGTTGAGGGTCGCCGGAGAAGGGGTAGACAGCGAACGCGATGGTTAGATGGCATCCTCGAGGCACTGCATATGAAGTTATGTGATGTTAGGAAGATAGTGAGAGACCGGAAAGCGTGGCGTGACATGGTCCATAGGGTCACGAAGAGTCGGACACGACTGAACGACTGAACTGAACTGAGATCTGTCCTTTTGCAAAATTTCAGATAGCCGTTTTGCTGTCGCTGATTATAGTTTTGGCCTGTGTACCATTGCATGCGAGCGCTATAGCGACCTCTTCAGCTGTACTAATGTCACAGGTGCGTGTTGAGGCCGCAGTTTTAGGGGCACCTTCTCCATTTACTACTGCTGAGACAGCTGCTCCGTGTCGTCCGCATGATGCGTTTACATAAGCAACTTCATCGACTGCTTTGCGTTTCATTCTTTTAACGATGGCTTTGGCTCTGTGTTCTATGCGTTCTTTGTTGTAGTCTAGGTGCATGTTGGGTGGGATAGATGTTTTCGTCTGTGGGCCTCTGTCTGATTGGAGTCCGACCCAGTCTAGGATGGTTCTGCCTGTATCCGTCTGACTTAGTCCTTCCAGTTGAGAGATTCTGACTGCATCAGTGAGCTCTTGCCATGTATTATGAATCCTCATTTTCTCCAGCTTCTCTGTTGATGTGGAAAAAAGGAGGCCTAGTGTGCGTTTGACGCATTTTCGAATGATGAAATCGATTTTTTCACGTTCTGTCTTTTTGAGATTGAGAAAAGGTGTTGCATAAAATATGCGACTGATGATGTAGGCCTGTGTCATTTTGAGTAGACTACGTTCCTTGAGACCGTGTCCTCTAAGCGCTACTCTTCTGAATATGCGCGTAACTTGGGCTGTGTAGTTATCCAATTTTTGATGGTGTTTGTGTTCTGCTTTCTTGCTTGGAGGATCATTCCTAAGATTCTATTTTCCTCTACTTGTGAAACCGGGTAGTTTTCAACATTTATCGTTATGTCTGCTTTATGTTTCTTATATTTGGGGTTGTAGACGAATAGTTCTTACTTTTGCGGCGAGCAGGATAGACCGCTTTCCGCAGCGTACTCAGCCACCTTATTTGCGGCAGCCAGGAGTTTTTTCTCTATTTCTGCGTCGTTACCTTTATTTATCCAGATATTTATGTCATCTGCGTACATGCTAAATTTTAAGTCCGGTGTTTTGTTTAGTTGTGCTGGTAGCCCTCTCATAGCAATGTTATATAGAAAGGGAGACAAGACAGTGCCTCGTGGCGTTCCCTTGCTACTAAAGGTGGTTGTGGGTGATTTGGCGCTTTGAAAGCTCATGGTGACTTCTCTTTTATTGAGAAAATCTTTGTTATATTTATAGGTTCTGATTCCAACCCCAACTTCTTGGAGACCTTCGAGCACTGCCTTATGCTTGACATTGTCGAAGGCTTTGGTTAGGTCAAGTCTAAGAATAGTCTTTGTATCTGAAGATTCATGTGTTACGATATCGTGTCTAAGTCTGAGCATCACGTCCTGTGGGCTTAGACCCGGCCGGAAGACCACCATTTCGTGTGGCCAGAGGTTCTCTTGCTCCATGTATTTGGTAAGTCTCGTCTCAATAACGCGTTCCATTAGCTTTCCCACGCACGAGGTCAGTGATATGGATATTAGGTTTTCTAGTTTTGCGGCTTCCCCGGTTTGGGTATGAGGACTATACTGGCATTTTTCCATGCCTGCGGTAGTTTTCCAGTCTCCCATACCTTATTCATGTATTCTGTCGCTAAAAGGATAGCCCTTGATCACGCATAAAAAAATGGAACACCACTTAGGCATCGCTTTTGTTATAAATAAAGTAGTGACTCTGCGCACGTATTGGGGTATTCGGTGTAAGGAAGATATTAGGGGTGGACTATTCGTAAAAGGTAGTAATCATAGATAATTAATGACAAGTTTACAAGCTGTACCTTCTTTACACATTACCGAAGCAACAGCTTTTAAAAAACAAAAGAAATAGCTAATTATCCCTCTGAAGCAAGGGAACAATTAAAAAAGGTTTGAACAAGCCGTTGCAATGTTTAGGCAAAATATCGCAGAATATTAGTCGTTTATTAGGACCAATATTATCTGTTTCAAAAGATTTTTATATCAAGCACACACAAGCAGTGACTTTGAAAATTCCTTTAGTATTAAAATGATTGTTTAGTGTATTTTAGTAGACACGTATATAACGGCTTCAGTCGTTTCCTTATCTAGAGGGAACATTATTTCGCCGGCAAAAGCAAACGATAATTAATAATTGCTTTGTCAGTTAATGTGTAGAGCACAATCATATTTTCTATTTGTGATTCATTACCTGCTTGCAATACGGCAAGAAGGTTTGACTTAGCTTGATTTTGAAAGACAAAAAACTCAATCTGCGGAGACACCATAAATACAAGCCTTAATCACCTAGAGCCGACGGGAGTGCCATTATCTCTTCGTTATTTCCCTGGGTTGGTATCTAGATCATAATTGCTTAACATATACATGTTGGATGTGGCTTCACCATCTCTATGTGTTTTTAACGTCCTCCATTCTAGCGGATAAACCCAAGAGAGCGTTTTAAATTCCAAAGAAATCGTTAATTCATTTTAGTATTGTTAAAGAATTTGCGAAGACGTCACTCGACGGGGCATGCCAAGAAAACAGCGCTCCAAGGCAGCTGTGGACTATCCGAGTGTTGAGCACATTGTAAAGGTTCTAATACAAGATGTTTCGGCGTTGACATTTTTCAGTGGCAGGAATATAAATCTAGTATATGTAAAACATCTGTTGTCTGAAGGAACTAACCTTTTGCTCGTTTTTCCGTTATACTTCTTCCCAGAAAGGTAAAAATTGTTCAGACACACTCAATGTTCCCGTACTAAAGACAGTTGCGCAGATTACTTAAAACTGTGTATACCTCCGAAAGAAGGGTGATTGTGTTGAAATGCTACTAGTTCTTTACAACTGTAGCAAAATAGACACAAACGAGAGAGATTTTGACGGAATCAGCGCTTACTTGCATCTTTATTTTCGAAATATCCACAATTTCGAACACAATATATCAAATCACCACTATCAGTCAATGACTTCACGCTTTTTTCATGCAGTTTCATGACTCACTCCAATTCATTGCCACATCAAATCCGCGTGCATCTTTAATTATATTTGCGACTTTAATTTCAGTTCGACATTGTGCAACGACCTGGCAACATTACGTAAGCACACGATTGAAAGTGATTTCCTCATATTTGGCTTATCTCATCTCATTACCAAGCCGCAAGGCAAGGCAATCATTCTTTTAAAGTTCACGACCAGTGCTCCAAACTGATCATACATATAATACCAAACACCACTATTATTCAATAACCTTACACAAATAACAACGCGATCTTCAGAACAGCGCGTGAAGACGAAGAAAATCACGGTACTGAGAAATAAACAGAATAAGGAGACGAGCTAGAAAACTTGATCATTGGGAAACTGCGGCTCTTAAAAGTTGTAGTAAAATATCAAAGCTGAACAAATAACACTAAAATAAAGCAAACGCATGAGTAAAATGCAGATCAAGAAAAAACAAATATGAAAGATACGTACAAAGTTCATACGCTAAAGAAGCATGAGATATTAAACAACAGCCCCTTATAAGAAGTAATTAACTAAAAAGATTACAATAATGTACAGGCCTCCGCGCAAAGTCAACCTTGTAGGGTAGAGAGACGAAATGGCAGTGAGGAATAGGGTATAGAGAAATGAAAAACATAAGGGAGAAGGAAATGAAAATGTGACAGAAATTAGGCCTAAACAAATAGGAGGTGTAAATGAAAATCTATAAATAACGGAAACAGCAACGACAAGGAAAGGAGGAAATTAAAATAAAGGGAAAAGAAGCAGACACAGTATAAGACACGAGCAGTACTATACATGGCTCCACTGAAAAACATATGGAACGGAAGGGGCAAAATTACAATGGGCGAATGACATATACGATTATAAATATTGAGCATAAAGAGGGAAGTAAATGCTAACAGAAAAAGTGCAAGAGAATAAAAAAAAAAACCCGAAGGGAATATGAAGCTATCCTAGTTCAAAGACCAATCACGCTTGAAGAATTGGTTACTGCCTACAGATTGCGAAAGAAGAGTTCAAACTAGCTTTCAAGAATATTAACAAGGGTGCTGACGCACGTCTCCCTACCATGTATTCGTTATGAAATGAGCCTCGATGACTTTACGCGGTTCTTCCCTTACCAAATGTTTGAATATGGCATTGATCATCCTTGGATAGTATCTATTCTCTTACTCTGCTTCACATGCGTTTCTGTGATTGGCAGGGTATTTCCCTCAGTTGTTCCCTACGTTCGCTCGGCAGCACGAATATCTTGACCCGATGTAATAAAGCCCGCTGCTATGGAATATTTGTGCGCGGTTTTTGTCTTGTACACCATAAATTGCTATTTACAAGTGTTCATATATTTTCTCGTTTTTTGTTTATTTTGGATACTTTGAAATGCTGGTTCGATGTTTCTAAAAAAACTCTCACATCTCAATAGGTACGAATTGTTTTCAAGTTTATAAGGAAAACTAAGGAAGTATGCTACACTTACTTTGGAGTATTCACATCTCTGTGCAATGTAAGAATTCCTTGATGATTTCCGGTTTTGTAAAAAGGTTTCACTGACTGCTAGTTCAAAATTTCTGAGGAATCTTGCCTCTTGAAGACGCCTGCTTTATTGTTGGAAGCTAGCGTCTATGAAGTGCATAAGGGATATTTTACGGCTCTGTATGAGCACTGATCCCCCGCATACATGCCTTCGGGTAAGAGCTGTCAACGCACCACAGACGCCTTCTTATTTATGTTTACTATGTCCACCTTATTTTAAGGTCCAGCAAATCCTATTCAATATCTGATTAAGGAATAAACCAGTGTAGATAATTGAGTCAACAGGGCAGGGCGCGCTCCCTTTTAAACATTAGATATTGATTAAGTGCGCTATGATAAAATAAAAACTCTCACATCTCAATAGGTACGAATTGTTTTCAAGTTTATAAGGAAAACTAAGGAAGTATTCTACACTTACTTTGGAGTATTCACATCTATGTGCACTGCAAGAATTCTTTGATGATTTCCGGTTATGTAAAAAGATTTCACTGACTGCTAGTTCAAAATTTCGGAGGAATCTTGCCTCTTGCAGACGCCTGACTTGCTTTTGGATGCTAGTATCCATGAGGTTCAAAAGAAAATTTGACGGCTGTGTACGAAGCACGGATCCCCCGATTAACTCCCTTAGAGTAGGAGCTGTCAACGCGCAACAGCGCTTTCTTGTTTATGGATAATATATCCAGCTTATTTTGTAGGTTCAGCAATTCCTATTCAATGTCTGATTAAGGAATAAGCCACTCTGTAAGTAACTCAGTAAGCTCGGCAACTCGCGCTCACTTCTAAATACTAGCGATGTTTTAAGGGGTGCTATGGTAAAATAATTGCCTGCGGAAAACCCAAGGTTAATCCCACCTGTTGTTAGCAACCTCAACCTCGCGTGATGGCACGTGCTAATTCTGGTCATCTACCCCTTACGTAAGTTGTGTAAGTTGTCATGCTGATGTTCCCTTCGGAAAAGCCTTCCCCATGCCACCGATGTTATTTCCTTCCTGCTGATAATGTCCTCAGCAAATCCTCACCCATCCGTGCCAGCCTGCTACCCGTGAACCGGCAAAGGACCTATGCCCGTGGTCCAACCACTGCTCCTCAATATGACCGCTCTGCAGAGTCCCCAAGAGGACTTCTCTTTGAACTGGCATCGTCTTTTCTCCCGACCACCCTCAGCCGGAATGAAGCAAAGATCAACACATCAAAATAAAAGGACCTACATGTTCGAGACATCCGAGAGTGGTTCCGGTCATTTACTCCTTACCGAGGTAATACCGAGCTTTACTTATTCGCCCCACATACTAATTATTGTGGTTTATGGATGCGGTCACACCCACGCCCCTGTCTAAATATCACCCACGATCGTGCTCAATTTTTGTTTTCTTAGAATATCCGGCGATGTTGAAGCAGCTCCTGAACACTACTCCTGTTTTATGTCTACGTAGAGCTCTTCCGACCAAAATGAATGAAAATAGAAATGGTCAAAAATTGCTCCTCAATGAAATTAACTTTTTCATACCAAGCTCTCAACTGACAAGGCTGTCGATGATGTGAACAAAGTAGTAGAAAATTTAAAATTATATGCCTTATTCCAATAAAGACAAATGTACTGCTCCGGCGAATGCCTTTTTAGGTTCGTCAAGTTTGAGAACAAAGCTTACACACTTCTTTATACGAACGTAATCAAGGATAACTTGACGTACGTTTTCGGCCACTCTTCCCTGACTGCAGTTCCACTTAAGACTGTCTTTCTCCAATAGGTATACCTACAGACCTGATCACGCCCCAAACCCCAATTTAGGCATTTACCTCTCATGCATACAAACATTAGAGGCATCTCAACAAAGTTACATTCATTACGCAACTTTAGTGACACCACCTAAAGTAAATTGCTGTACTAACAGAAACGTGGCTGTTATCAATCCGTTTCTCACCCCAATTATCTAACGCCTTTCCAAAGTATGATATTTTCGCCACAATCGCGACAACAGGAATGGGGCCGGTATACCCACTGCCGATCATCAAAGTTTACTTTTCTACTCCAAACATCTCACCTCATTCTTTGAAATTCTACTTGCATTTACCCGATTGTGTTGCATCGATTGTGTTGAAATGGGCTGGTCTCTGGTAGATAATAAAAAACACGAAGTCACCCGCGCCCACATCCCCATCAAACCTATCACCATACGGACATCAAGACCACTGGTAATCCAAAAGTTAAAAAAGCTGATCTACAAAAATGAAAAGACTCTTCAGTAACGCGAAGCAGTCTAGCATCGTACAAGCAAGGGCAAAGTACCTTGCTGCCGAAATATGTCTCTCCCAAGCAAAACAAACAAAAAACCGCAACTACCTGCCACGCTTCGAAGTTAGCGTAGCCAATTTTAGAAGGTTATCATTCTGGAACCACTCTCTCCAATATTTTTTGTGCGACGTACCTAGTTTATGCATCCCACACAGTGACACGACCCAAACAATAGATTATGCTTTTTCATAGAAATTTGTAATGATCCTGAAGACTAAATTTCTTTCTACTATTGTTTTGATCATCCTTCGTTGCTGAACATACGTTTTAACTCCGACGAATAAATAGCTTTAACTGATTGCCTGAAACAAATTTTATGAGCGGGCATACACAAAATTAACTAAAAATACTAAAAGTCATTAGAGAACGGTACAGTCTCTGGCGACTGGATAGTAGCAAATATCATCCCCATGCCTAAAAAGGCCCTTCCTCATCACTTGAGAATTCCCGACCCATATATCTCCACTAGCAATTACAAAAAATAATTGAGAATGTAATTTACTAACACATCATGAATTTTTTGAAGTCTGTCAATTTCTTTCATCCCTGTTCACATGGATTTCTAAAAAACATATCCTTCTCTATCCAGCTGGCTCTCTGTACCAACGACACCAGTTCTGTCATGAATACAACACACCGATGAATGCAATTATCTTAAAATTTGATACAGCTTTCGGCAAAATTGCCCTCCAACTCCGCTTATTCAAACTTTCTCGCCTATTTCCTTAACCTAGTGGTGTTTGACTGGCTCGAAATTTTCTAAAACTCACAAACAGTTTGTATCGTCTAACAACACATTTTTCATGTCCCCTGTTACGTCAGGGGTGCCAAAAGCTACCATTTTAGTGTAGGCCCTCTATTATGTTGAATCTACATTAATCTTCTTCGAAACAATCTATCTTCTGCCGTTCGTGTTCGCCAACGACCGTGTCATTTACCTGAGCATTACTAACATTAGAAACGCTTTAGAAACGCTTACCTTCTGTCATTTAACATACAAATTGTGCAAAAGTGGTGCGCTAACTGGCTAGTGTCTTTAAACGCTAATAAAACAAATATAATCTCATTTTATCGCCGTCAGTGATACCCTATGCCTGAAATACTATTTACAGAGAGTTGATATGTCGTGCATCTACATATGTATACTCAGTAATCAGCCAGGCGCGCGATCTTTTTGGATAACCCAACTTACTTTTGGCAACGGCTCCAGTAGAACTTTCCGCATATTTACCTCCTGTCTGCACTAAACTAGAATACTCATGCCCAATGTTGGGCCCTCCACACAACATCCGTTCCTAAACATTCGAGTCCTTTCAAACCCGCGCCATATGATAGCTATATTTTGATTATTCATATGATACGGTCATAACATCATTTAAAAAAAAACCTAAACTCCCCAGCCTTGCATCCCGTCGTAATATAGCCACACTTTCGCTTTGCCTCAAGTTTCATCATTCCTTTATAAGCCTTGTTCATGGCGCTTCACTTGGCACCAGTCACTAAAAAGCAGTTCATATACCCCAGTCTTGCACTTCTACGCATCTCAAAATTATTTTTCTTCCAGACTGAAAGAGATTGAAACACCATGCCAGCTGAAGCTTCATTCTATCCTGGCCAAGAATATTTCAATTTATGCATCACCGAACAAGTTAAATGATCTCTAGCCCAGCCTTCAAGGAACGTGCATAGTGGGTTTTGAGGTGCGAACAAATAAATAAAAACCATGTGATTTTTCTCGCCTCTGTTCTCTAAAAATGGTCAACTTCTTGTCAACATCAGATGCGCAATCATACTGTTACTGAGAGGGGTTCAGCAAAACTAAGAAAAGGAAGAAAGAGGTGTTTTATGGGTGCGCGCTCCGTGGGACCTTGTCTGGTGGTGCATATGTTACTGTCCTTTTGGCTGTGTGAAACTGGCCTGTCAAACCTGTGTGAAGGTCATATTGGTTACGTTACGGACATGCAACTGAGGTGGAAGTGATAGGTAAATATCCTAGGTACTACATTGAGCACAGCTAGAAGTGGAGTATCGTAGGAGTTATCGCCTTGCTGGTCTTGAACTAATGACCCATGCCGTGCAACCTGCCGATGACCCGCCAGCAGCTAACGGTGACACTGCAATCCAGGCTCGAGACCAGTCTGGGTAGCAGGGATTGGTTTCTCGCCACATTATCGAGATCACTGGACTTTCGCAGCAGCGGTGAGCGAGGACGTCCACGAGTGGCTGACCTACTACCATCGGGTGAGCCGCTATAACCGATGGGATGCCGCTCCTCAGTTAGCGAACGTACTTTTCTTCGTGACAAATATCGCACTGGTCCTGTTAGAAAATCAAGAGGACTCTGTGACAATTTGTGGAACGCCTTTGTTTTGGTCCCTGTCTTACGCAGAAAAAACGCGCTGAACCCCGGCTCGCACACAGAGCTCAGCTACCGGGAGAAATGTGCAAAACCTACATAGAGACCTTGAAGCTCAGTGAAGCAAGGAATGCTTAGATGACCGAAGAAAATAAAATATGAGATTGCTGAAAAGCATCGCTAACGATGTGTATAATTTCTTGATAGCAAAAGGTGACCTGGACGCCGTTTCTGATCTCATTCGCCATCTCCGCACTTTTGAGATATTGAAGACTCATCTAATAACACCGAAATCGGGGTGGCTAGCCAACATTCCAACTGTGATAGCATTGAAAATATCTTCAGGGACTTGCCGTCAACGATGCGGCAAATAGTTCGCTAGGAACTACAGCGGGTCGAGCCGTCAGCATGGTTCCCACCGTTCGTGCCTGCTGACGTTATCGTTGCTCGAGAGGCTCCCTTGAGCTCCGAGAGGAATTCCGTCAATGCAGCACACAGAGAGGCCTACCGCCAACCGACATAAGTCGATAGCCATAATCATTTGTCTCCAACAGCTCTCGTACGGCTCATTACTCGCAGCCCTAGGAGCCACGTTATGCGTTCCGCCCGTGGCCACACCTGCCCGCTCTTCCTGGCATCCAGTCCGAACACCTGCAGTTACGTTTGGATATAAAGTGGCCTCTACCTACTTGGAGGCTTCCAGGGAACCAGGTTTTCGCTTTTGAAAAATACATTCAAGAAGTCTTTAACATATCTCAACCCGTTCGAAACAGCGTTGTCAGAAAAAGTCACTGCAGTGCAATTTTCCAGCGCTGATAACCAGGCACAAACATAAAACGTATCCAAATCCCTCTTAAAAACGCTGCGGTCACTTGGCCTACTAACGTGCTGTGTACTCAGCATTATGGTTAAGATATCAAAATAGGACTAAATTGCGCTGTGTCTGATGGGCATGGGAGTCGGAGAAAACACTTATTCTGTTTGACGACTGGGACCAGAAATCATCACACTTAGTCGCGCACGTAGTAGCATACAGTGGCACACACAACACAAAAAGGGTAACTACTTTAGCGTAGTGGCGGGTAGAATTGTACGCACTGCTATAATGTGCAAATAGGTGCACCTTATGCTCGTACCCTGTAGAAAAAGCGTGCAGAAATCTACGCGTCGTTCATTTAACGTATGTTAATAGTTAAATAAACGTTTTTGTATGTACAGTTCAGTTCAGTTCAGTCCTTCACTCGTGTCCGACTCTTCGTGACCCTATGAACCATATCACGCCTCACTTTCCGGTCTCTCACTATGTACCTAACCTCACATAACTTCATCTGCAGCGCCTCGAGGATACAATTTAACCATCGCGTTCACTGCCTACTCTTTCTCCGGTGACCCTCAACCTTTACCAACATCAAATCTTTCTCCAGCGACTCCTCTCTTCTGATCAGATGACAAAAGTAGCTGAGCTTTACTTTAGAATGTGACCATCCAATGAGCACTCACGGTTTATGGTCGACAATATCGATTGATTTGACCTTCTGGCAGTCCAAGGAGCTCTCAAGAGTTTCAGCCAGCACCACAATCAAACGCGTCAATTCTTCGGTGGTTAGCCTTCTTCACAGTCCCTCTCTCGCATCCATACATCATAACTGGAAAGACGATAGCACGAGTTATACGCATCATGGTTGGCAGACTAATGTCTCTCTTTACTAGGCGGTCAAGGCTAGCCATGGCTCTCTTTCCCAGAAGCAGGCGTCTCCTAATTTCATGACTGCAATCTCCTTCCAGGGTAATCATAGAGCCCAAGAGAAAATCTGTCACAGCTTCCACTTCTCGTCCGTTGACGCTCCAGGACTTGATAGGGCAAGACGCCATGATCTTTGTCTTTTTAATGTTCGGTTTAAGCCGAAAGTTCTCATACTATTCTTGTACGCGCACCAGAAGTCTCTTGAATTCCACTTCAATTTCTGTCATTAAAGTGGTATCATCCGCATATCTAAGGTTGTTGCTACGTTTTCCAGCAATCTTCACTCCTTCTGAAGACTCGTCCAGACCGGCCTTCCTCATTATATACTCAGCATATAGACTAAATAGGCAGGTCGACAGTATGCAGCCTTAATTGTCTCACTCCTTTCTCAATCGGAAACCAATTAGTAAGACCATGCCCAGTTCTGACTGTGGCCTCTTTGTCTTCATACAGGTTCATGAGGAGACAGATGAGGTGAATTAGAACTCCCATCTCTTGGAGAGCTTGCCACAATCTTCAGTGATCTACGCATTCAAACGCTTTCGCATAATCAATAAAGCAGAAGTAGATGGGTCTCTGGAACCCTCTTGCTTTTTCCATGATTCAGCGAAGATTGGCAATCCGGTCTCTAGTTACTCTGTCTTCCCGAAACCCAGCTTGCATATCCGGAAGCTCCCGATCCACATACTGCTGCAGCCTACCTTGGAGGATTTTCAGCATCACCTTGCTGGCATGCGAAATAGGCGCGATCGTGCGGTAGTTGGAAGAATCTTTGGCACTGCCTTTCTTTGGAATGGGGGTGTAAACTTACCTCCTCCAATCTTGTGGCCACTGCAGGTTTGTTCAAATTTGCTGATATAATGTATGCAGAACGTGAACGGCGTCATGGTTTAGGTTTTGAAGCAACTCAGCTGGAATGCCATCAATTCCGCTAGCTTTGTTCTTAGCAAGGCTGGCTAAAGCCCATTATACTTCACTCTTCAGGATGCCTGGCTCGGGATCAGTAATCACAACCGTCTTATGTTGACTTTGCACATCCGGGTCCTTCTTGTACACTTCTGTGTATTCCTGCCACCTCTCCTTTATCTCTGAGGCTTCAGTGAGGTCCCTGCGTCGTTTGTCCTTTATCACACCCCGCTTAGCACAGAAGCTTCCTTTGATATTTTTGATTGCCTTATACAGAGCTCTTGTGTTCCTCAGTTAGCTGTTGTCCTCAACTGCTTGGCACTGTATGTTCAGGAAGGCATTCTTATCTTTCCTTGCTATTTTCTGAAAATCCGCATTGAGAGGCTTGTATCTTTCTCTTTCCCCCATACCATTTGCCATCCTCCTTTCCTCAGCTTTTTGAAAAGCCTCTTTGGATAACCAGTTTGCTTTCTTTCATTTCTTTTCCTTTCGAACTAAATAGGTAGCAACTTCTTGTATTATATCACGAACTTCTCTCCACACCTCCTCGGGCTCTCTGTATTCTAGATCTAAATCTTGAAATCGATTTTTCACTTCCACAGCATATTCTAATTAAATTTGATCCAGATCATACCTGAAAGGTCTTCTAGTTTTCAGCGTTTTCCTCAATTGAAGCCTAAATTTGGCAAAACGAAGCTGATGATTGGTGCCACAATCGGCCCCAGGATTATCTTTACTGCTTGTATAGCACTTCTCCATCTCTGTCGGCAAAGAATATAATCAATCTGATTCCTGTAAAAACAGCCCGGTGAAGTCCATGTGTACAAGCGCCTCTGGTGCTGTTGAAAATGAGTATTCTCTATCATCAGGTTGCTTTCTTGGCAAAACTTTACTAGCCTCTCCCCAGCTTAATTTGGCTCATCATGGCCGAACTTGCCTGTAATTCGGGATATTTCTTCACTCCCCACCTTAGCATCTCCGTCTCCTATGAGAAAAAGCACGTCTTATGATGGATTGTGGTCTAAAAGGCATTGCAGGGCAGCATAAAATCTCTCAACGTCAGCTTTTTCAGCAGTAGTGTTTAGTGTATAGACTTGGATAACTTTTATGTTAAAAGGGTGACCTTGGGTCCGAAGTAAATCGTTCGGTCGTTTTTTGGGGTTGTACCCAAGCACAATTTTGCTCATTCTTCTGTTTACTAAGAGAACGACCCCATTCCTTCTCCTGGATTCGTGTCCACAATAAAAGACATAACGGTCGCCGGCATTCAATTCTCCCATTCCGGTCCACTTGCGCTCACTGATGCCCAAGATATCAATGCTCAATAAGTCTATTTCTCGCTTGACGACACCCAGTTTACCTCAAGTCATAGATCTTACATTCCATGTTGTTATGTGATATATATCCTTGCAACATTGGACTTTCCGGTCGCTTCCCGATACATCCACATCTGGGCGTCCGTTTGGCTTTAGCCCAGCCGCTTCGTTCGTCCTCGAGCTACTAGGGACCACCCTATGTTAATCCCCAGTAACATGTGGGACGTCGTCCAACCTGGGGGGTTCATCTTCCGGCTCCCTATCATTAATGCTATTGTGAGTGGTCATAGGGTTTTCTTGGCAGGAAATACTGGATTGGGTTGCCATTACCTTCTCCAGTGAACCATATTTTGTTCGAACTCTCTGCCGTGACCTGTCTATCTTGGGTGGCCCTACACAGCAGAGCTCACGACTTCATCGAGTTTCGCAAGCCCCTCCCCCAGGTCAAGGCAGTGACCCATGAAGGGGTTTTATATGTACACTGCTGAATTAATGCCTCCGCATTGCTGGACTATTTTCTTCCCTTCGGGTGTCCCTCGTTACATTTTATTGGAGCAGCCTGAAAACTGCACCCGCCAGTGAAGCTCCAGGATCTGTGGCCATCGAGTTTTACTCTGAGCAAATAATGAATATTTCTTGTTTTCCTGAAGATAATATATCGTGCTTTGAACAATAACACAACCTTCGTAGCTGGTATCTAAGCAGCTGTAAGATGTTTCAATTATGCACCATCAAGTCCTTGCCTTGAGTGTCACTACAAACGGAAGTGTTCCAAAACACCGAGCTCGGATTCTTAGTCCTTGCTGTCCAGAAGTAGCAACATTCACCCTTTTCCAGATTATTTCTGCACTCAGGCTTCAAAGCACCGCGAGCGAACGGCAGTGTGGTTGAGCAGCTGAAGGTTGTAAATGTCTTGCAAAAGGTTTCGTCTTATTTCGGCTGCTGTGAGTTCGGCCCTTTAGATTACTTCGCGAGCGGCATCAGCAATTAAATCATGCCAAACTGTCTTCTATAAAACGCTTAGTATTTAGGCATATCACGCTCCTCCTTGAAAGCGTCTATTGGCTCGCGCCTCTGTTATCATCTTTAGTTTTATATGGACCAAAGAAGCATACGTGCACGAGGAGCCAGCGCGAATGAGCTGAGTCGTGGGATCGTTTGTATGGCACCGCCTGCCAAAATCAACGGACGAATGGAGATTTCACGGTCACTTAACCTTTACGCTACTTCATCCCAGAGTAGAATCACCAACCAGCAAATAGTCCGGGACTAGAAAACCTACTGCATCCAATGTGTTCTTTCATGGCGCGTTGAGCTCTGACCTCCTTTTGTTTTATATCTCGCATTGTGTTGTGGCGAATCTCGGCCCCATGCTTTACTGCGGAGTAGCATCAAAGTTGTACCTTTGCTGGGTGCTGTTTGTTTACGTAGAAGAAAAAAAGGTGTTTTTAGAACGACATGCTTGGTCACTAGTCGGTTGAGACTACAGCTTGCGGACATGGTGTCTAGAAAGACAGCCATTCAAGTGTTTCAGGAATTTTATTTAATCGTTATACCATAGAGGTCCACAAAAATATATTTGAGGCAGGTTGTAGCACGACTACAAAAAGCCTAAAGAATGCAAAAACCGTTTTTTGAAGAGATGATGAAATGCTTTTTATAACAAGTGTGTCCTAAAAGATATGAGGTGACGCGCTCTCGATGTAATATGCGGCTTCGTCACGTAACAGTTACCGGTGGATATCACTAAGACGGAGAATATTTTCCATTACACGTAGACCGGTACTTTTTCAGATAGTGCCCCTAATCATGGTTGCTTATTTGCCGCTATCACTACGCATTATGACAGCAGTATATAGTGCACAATGCAACAACTTAGGAGGAAACTGAAGAGTACTACGTATTTTAAGTAGCTCAAGTACCACCTTACGTGCATAGTGAACGCCGAAAAATGTAACTAAAAGCTTCAAGAAAGCTTCAAAATCGCTTGAAACATGAGGGCGTATGTAGCTTCTCAAAGCAGTAACCTAAAAGACTGGTGATTCATCCAAATCCGCGCCTTATTATACTTTCATCCACCATTACACTCTTTAATGTTAAACCTTTTACACCCCATCAGAAACGCTCCAGATACATCCATCCTAATAAATAATTCAGTCAAGCTTCTATGTGAACCCGCTATTTTCACATCGATAAAAGAGCTGGCGCTTCCATGGCCACGGCTTCGTCTCCAGAACACACCACGCACAATGGTAAGGAGGTATAGCGCCCCCATGTGCCTTCAAATAAAGAGGCTTTGCTTTTCAAAATGAATTAGGATAGTGTTGCACTCTTCCATGATTGCGGTATTTTCGATGTCATCAGGCATTGCGTATACATGGTGGCTTGTTGCTCTATCACGAATTTCCCTCCGTCCTTCAACGAATCTGTAGTTACCTTATGATCACAAGCTGCTTTCCGCCTTTTCATAGCTTCTAATGATTTCTTAACCTGGTGCTTCGTTACCGGCACGACATCTGAGCACAGCCCATTCATTTTCGTCCTGACTAGGTCAGTTTATAACTGCTCGGATACCTTGGTTATCTTGTCCATGTTAGTAATCAGTGATTACTGACGCCCTTGTCCCTCAGTGCATATACCTGATTTTTGCCATAGCCTAATTTCCTCTTTACCGCTTTCAGGCTACTACCGTTCTTTAGAGAATTCTCAATTTTATTCGTGTTATACTACCATATATCGGCCAGCTTGCGCAGGGTCGCGCAATCTCCGGAAGCTGAAGACAGAAACGGGTCTAGCGGACGCTGGCGAGCGACCGCTGCCAAAGCCATTGAAGTAGCGGCGCCAGTGGTAGTGTGAACGTTTGTCTACTGATGCGGCGGCCAACCTTCCACGCCTCCCCCCCCCCCTTCGGGACGGAGACGGGCTGCCTTTCGAGCCTTAATCCCCCTTGGCATCCACGGCGGCGACAGCAGGAAACGTGTCCTTGTTTATAATGGACCAGAGGCGCTTCACCGAGCAGCCTTGATGGTGACCCCGCTCGCCGAATTCTTGAAGAAGGCGGGTGACCTTGAAATTATGCGGGGCAAATGGCCACCGCCAGCAGGCGAATTCGCGGGATGTTTCACATTAATGCAAGATCTCCATCACTAGCACAAGATCGTCATCGACACTGGAGAGGTTTGCCCTCGTCACCGAAAGATGTGAGAGGAGGTTTGGGCACAACCTTCGGCACTGGACACCTCTAGTGACCTTTCAGTCGCCTCTCAGAGCTCGGTGGGAGCGGATGCGTGCGGCTCTTGCTCCGGCAAGCTCGTGCGTTCCCGCTCTCGCCGCGCACTCATCGGCCTTAATCGTCCCTCCCGTGTTCGCACGTCCTGCTCGCCCCCCTTGCGGGGTCAGTCCTCCCTGCTCCAGTATCCTGGTGCGCATTCCCTGGGCCATCGGCCCCATCTCACTGGCATCTGCCAGCACTCCTGCCGCGGCGGTGCCCTGGACCAGTGCCTTCCTTCACGCACCTCGTAGCTGCAGTGTGCGAGGCGCGACCCAGTGCTGCACTGATTCCAGGATCGCCGGATCCTCTCAGTACGCCCCTGCCGCCCTCGAGGCGTCGTCCCAGGGCTGTGCCGGTGACCTGGATTTCCCCGTGGCACACCTCTCGTCACCTCCACGTTTGCGGCGCGCCGCTGTGTTGGACCGGGCTGATGGCAACTTCGGCGGCCCCCTGCAGCTCCTCCATGGACGCAGCCTTACTGGCCACTGCAAGTCTCCCGCGGACTTCACGGTCCGCGGGACCTGACGCACCTGCGTCTACTGCCGCTCCAGCGGTCCCCCCGCTGCTTCGCCAGCACTCCCGTGGACCTTGTGTTTGCGGTCCTCGACGCGCAGCCTTGCCAGCGGCTTCTCCAGCGTCACCCGCCGCACCTCTGCAACGGCAGAGGTATATCAACGGTCCTCCCTGCTGCGGCTCGGATTCTCCAGCGACAAAGCTTGTCGTGGGCTCCCTGCTCGGGGGCCTCGGCGTGCTGTCTATAGACGGTCTCCTCAGCGCCACTCGCCGCGCTGCTGCCTTGGCAACAGTGTATCGCGGTCCTCACCTGCTGCTGCGGTAGACTCAATCAATCAATCAATCAGTTTATTTCCAGTTTTCTTTACAAAAAAACTGAGGGCGGCAAGATAAAAGCAGTCGTTACGACCGCTTGACAAGCCTCGCCACCCCTACAAAGAGGCAGTTTTGTAGCGACTGAAAGGGCGAGATTGATAAACACTTGTTGTTACACACGGAATAGAAGGTAAAAGACGCATACACTCAAAATTATCAGGGTACATTGGACGTTCTAGAATAAAAAGAAAGAATAAGAAAGGAAAAAGAAACATAGTGGTTACATAACATTACAATTCAATACATGTTGGCAGAAGCACAGTACAATCAATTTATTCAAGGAATGTGTTCCGAATAGCTGCGGAAGACATACTCTGCAACTGGTCATAAAACGGTGTGTTTAAATACTTGGGGAGTATATATTTTAGTGTAGAAAGACCGTAATTTGTTCGGCATCGCGGTAAAGAGTAGGTAGGGCTTTTTCGTGTCGTATACGGCGTTTGGTGTCGGGAAAGTACCACCATGTTAGAAAAGAATTTGTTATTGGCCGTTGTTTTTTTATAGAACGATGCAAACCTGTAGTCAAACATTTTGTTTATCGGTATTATTTTGTATTGCAGGTAGATCGGACTTGTATGTGCGGCATATGGCACGTTGGCAATTACACGAAGTACTCTTTTCTGCAGAATTAAGATCTTCTGGATGTTAGAAGCTGTAGTTTTTCCCCAAACAAGGAAGCAATACGATACATAGGAATAAAAGAACGCGTAGTAAAGGTGCAGCTTTGTCTTGACAGGAAGAATATACTTATTCCGTGCAATAATCCCGACATATTTAGAGAGAGCTGCGCAGACTTTGCTCACATGGGCATCCCAGGACATAGTGGCTGAAAACACATAGGACATAGTGGCTGAAATCGTCGTGGCGTCCTGCTGTCACCAGGTGTCCTAGCTGTACCTCGCAGAAGCGCAGTACCAGGCTTCGCCTGGAGATACCCCGGAATGCCTCCACACCGGACTGCCGACCTGCCGATGTTCACCGGGCTGTTTTCTTGGTGCGGTCCATGACGAACTCCCCCACCCCTCCCCACGTCCCATCTCCCCATCCCCCGGACACCAAGAGTGTCGCCGCGACTTTAGGCCGGCATAACCCGTGTACAGTATCTCCCGCCCCCCTCAATATCCCACAAAACCCTAGATAGATAGATAGATAGATAGATAGATAGATAGATAGATAGATAGATAGATAGATAGATAGATAGATAGATAGATAGATAGATAGATAGATAGATAGATAGATAGATAGATAGATAGATAGATAGATAGATAGACAGACAGACAGACAGACAGACAGACAGACAGACAGACAGACAGACAGACAGACAGACAGACAGACAGACAGACAGACAGACAGACAGACAGACAGACAGACAGACAGACAGACAGACAGACAGACAGACAGACAGACAGACAGACAGACAGACAGACAGACAGACAGACAGACAGACAGACAGACAGACAGACAGACAGACAGACAGACAGACAGACAGACAGACAGACAGACAGACAGACAGACAGACAGACAGACAGACAGACAGACAGAGACAGACAGAGACAGACAGACAGACAGACAGACAGACAGACAGACAGACAGACAGACAGACAGACAGACAGACAGACAGGCAGGCAGGCAGGCAGGCAGGCAGGCAGGCAGGCAGGTGGATGGATGTGTGGATGGATGGATGGATGATTGGATGGATGTTCCTTAGAAGGACAAGAGCTGGGTTGGCACTTACCACGTCGAATATGCCGATGAGATTCTCAAGAAGACATGAGGCCCACTACATGCCCGAAGTGTTCGACACCATCTGCAGAAGTGGATGTTCGTCACCTGCTGTGGACTTGCGCAGGGACAATTGCATCAAGAACTCAGGTTCTGCAGGAAGCGGGACTAACCGCAACAAGGGAACAGGACTTCTTCAAATGGGTCACTGACAACAATAAGAGCAAGAGCCTTCTTCGGTTCCTTACGGAAAACAATTTACATGGACTTTTATAACCAGCTTATTGACAAGCTTGCGTAATAAAAAAAGACTTCTTCCTCGCTAGCCTTTTCCGCTTGCTCTTCAAATCCCCATTAATTATTTTCCTTTGCATCTTGTGGCCACTGCATCGAACCTTTCCGCTACACCTACATCCTGCACAATTCCAGGGTTAGAGCACAGTATCAGCTTAATTACATTCTTCTTCTCCCATACGGCTTTGCCATGCCCACTTCCGGTTCTATCCTTTGTTGAAGAAAGCATTCATGATTCGCAAGTTATTTCATTCAGCCAACTGAACTAAAACCTTCTCCTTGCTATTCGTTAACCCAATGCCATAGCTGCCCATTGCCTCCTTTTCAGTTCGCATTCTGCCTAATTTGGCATCGAAGTCGTCCATTAGAACAGTATATACTTTGTTTTTACTTTCCCCATTGCCAATTCTACGTCCTCGTAGAAGTTTACGACTTCCTGGACGTCATAAGTACATGTAGTCGTGTAAGGTTGTACAACCTTCAGTTTATACCGCTTATTAAGCATAATTTCGACGCCTGCCAGCCTCTCATTATTGCTATAGAGTTCATCTATGTCGATATGACAACAAACCCTAGTCCTAGTTCTCGTCTCTCCGGTATAACTCGATATCACAGTACATACCCTTACTTCATTAAACTATAGCTTAATTCGGCCTCCTAGCTGCACTAAGTCCTACAATATTCTATTTCATGCCCTCTAGTTCCTACAACAGTACTGATAAACTAGCCTCAGTGGCCAGGGTTCTAGCATTACACATTGCCAGGGTTAGTGTCCAGTGGTAGCCTTTCCGGAGCCAGAACTTCTTAGCACCCACCGCTGCGCTGCAGGTCTGACCGCAGCCGTGGTCAGTTGATCCACAGCCACAGCCATCGACACGCGGACTGTTCTGTTCTCTTTTTTTTTCTGATTCGGTGGACAGTTACGCAGCACCGGCATTAGAACCACAGTCCCCTCACATACGAGGCGGGCATTCTACCTCTGCGCCAGCGCTGCGGTCCTCAGAGGCATTTAATCAGTGTTACTCACAAATAACATAATAACAAAATGTTTCAGCTAGCCTAACACAGGAGATATCCATGATTAAAATGGCCTTCCTCTCTCCCATCTGATCTCAACACTCCAGATACAAAAAAAAAAACAATGAATACAGTTCAAAAGCCCCGCCCCGCTCATGAAACCATCATTTAGTAAACCGCAGACTTGCGTTGTCACACCTATTTTCCCGAGTGTCGCCCGCGCATTTATCTCTGTCTGCCCTTCTGTTCCCTTATGCGCTTGCATAGATTTCAACGTTATCTGGTGTCTTCCTTGGCCGGCGGCTTCCGCATTTCCTTGACCACTCGGAATTGTGTGTGACAGCAGCCCGAACGACCCGGGCCTTTCACGAGGGCATGCCTGCAGCTAGGCAAGGGGCTGTGAAGTACTTACCTCAATATCCTTGTCCAATTGAGCGCCAATCTGCGTGCACTCCTACCCAGTACGGCTTTCTAGAAGACCCCTTTTTACTTTTGCCCTGCCTGTCAGTCTCCCATGTATGTAACTGTAGTACCGTCTTCTGTGGCTAGCCAACGGCGACTGGTCTCCTCATGTATAGTTGACGCGCAGCAACGACTGTGCATGGATTCTGGCGTACGACTATGAGAGTTGTCGCTTTTAGCCAGAATTGCGCTTTCACAATGGTCGGCGAGACGCATCTCTTTGGGGTGCATAACAAATGGAATGTATGTATTATAGGCGTCAGCATGGACTGATCATTTCAAAAGATCGCTAAAAAATTTGGATATCGTGTTACAGGTGTGCACGATTTACTCATCCGCGAATCTTAAGAACTAAGATTAGCACGAGGGTAGTGGTCGTGATTTTTGTTTTTGCAATCGCACATCGTTTAGGAAGTGCTAACCTGCCGCGTGAACGCGTGTTTTATATCGTATGAGGCTTTATCTCATGTGATGCATACAAAAATGTGTATGCATAATCCGACCAGATTCGACACCGCAGAGCATCGCAAAGCAGGTCGGCACATGTAGTTCGGCAACGCAGGTTGACACCGATTTCCACAGCTACACGCAACACGGGGTTACAGGAGCCCGCGAGTGGCAACGCTGAAGAGGCAACGAAGCGGCCGATTCCAAAAACCCATCCGCCGTGGCTTCAATGCTAAACGAATAAGGCCTAGCGACGACCAGGAAGCCGCGTACGGCCGGATTACCCTCGGCCGCAGCGCTCGCTGATGACATGTCTGCGGGAACCTGGTAGTATCCGGTGCTGCTTTTAACCGGTGCGAGTTTGGGTACTTTGGCGAGGCAGCTCAGGGCAGGCATTTTTGGACACACGTTCCATTTAATATCAACACGGCGCACTAACGGTCGATGCTGCAAAAAGAGCAGACAACAGTGCTCTGTTGCTGCACCATCGATCGCTACTCCAAGGTTGACGCCGCCTATTTTATGAGCTGCTTTTGAAAAATGATATGAAGCAGAGGTGTACAACCGGTAGTATTTTGAATCGGACAAGCTGATGCGCTTTTCGCACTCAGGTGCCGACCCGCACGTTCAGTCAGACGCCTCCACTTTTTCGGTTAACATCACGAACCAAGCGCCAAACTCAGGGCTTCAAGCATGCAGTGCATGCAGGGCTCGAACAGACGATTTTAGCAGCTCCCGTGTGTGTGTGAAAAACTTTTTTCCACCAGAATGAAGACCCCTACTCTCCGCCCCCGGCACGCAGACCTAGGGGACGGGCCTGGGACCTCCGCGATTAGAGGCATGCAGATAGGTCTTGGTTCCTTGCGGCCTCTTCCGCCATGCGGATGGCTTGCTTTTGACGATTTGGGTCTTCGCTCCGCAGAAGTGTTTCCCAGGCTTCTCTACTAACTATTTTTGTTTTAGCACCTGAGAAGCTAGCGCATTCCCAAATTACGTGGTTGGGGGTCCCTTTTTGTTCACATTGCTTACGTTTATCGTCCCCTCACACATATTTCTGGACGTGATAGGCCTAGACCGGGTGCATGTAATTCACTGCCTGTAGACGCCATCATGCGGTCGCCTCTGTTTCTCAGGCGCTTATCCGGTGGTGGCACCAGCTTTCTCGTTTGTCTGTTATTTTACACTATTTCTGTGTAATTTAGTAGACGTTTGTCTATGGTACGGTAATCAGGCGGTTCCACAGTTACCCGGAAATAGAAAGCTCAGGCTAACTCGTGTGCCGCCTAGTTACCACAAACAGATGCGTGTGCTTGAGTCCATATTAAGCTGACTTTTCTATTAAGCTGCTTTCCGGTCAGCATTCTCACCGCTTCCAGTGCGATTATGCCCTTTGCGTAATTGTAGAAAGCTGTTTTGTTGTCACTAATCATGAATATTGCTTCCGTTCCTACGCAAGATAGCGCTACTACCACTTCTTCAGCTGTTGCGGAGTTCTGGCTTCTGATAGTGGCTGCCGATAACGGGGGCCTCGGACGTTGGCTACCAAGGCTACCGCCGCACCCGAATTCCCACTCACCGCATCAAAGTATGCAACTGCCTTGCTGTCCAGTGGCTACAAGCTATTTTTGAGTGCTTCTGCTCTCTTTTGCCCCCTTTCCGCATTGTATATGGGGCGCAAGTTTCAGGGAAGAGGTGCGGTGGTTAGTTTATCTCGGTATATATGTGGGATGCTCGACGTTTGTTGTATCACCTGTCAGTCTGTCTGTCTGTCTGCAGGCCTACCATATATACAATTGCTCTTCCTGTAGTTCCTTGGCTTAGCCTTTCGAGTTGCGACACTAAATCTGCCTCTGCTATTTCTTCCCACATATTGTGTACCCCAATGTGCTCATTGATAAGCCCTGGGCCCTCTTTGTGCATCGTCAAGTGAGCGCTTCTAATTTTTGTTCTCACTGCTTTAAGGCTTAAATATGGCGTGGAGTAGCTTACGCGGCTTTTGATATATGCTTGCATAAGAGTCATCAAGCCCGATTCTTTTAAGCCTCGGCCCTTTAATGCTATTCTCCTGAATATGCCTAGGATTTGTGTGGCGTAGCCTTCCAGTTTCTTTTGTATCCCGTCGTTGTATCCGTTCTATTGAATGTATAGCCCTAGGATTCGTGTTTGGCCAACTATTGGTACGGACATTCCTTCCACTTTGATATCAACGTCTCTGACTTGCTTGCACCAAAGAGATTTAGGATTTTAGACTAATAGTTCTGATTTCTGCGGTGATCACGAAAGCCCCCTACTAGCCGCGTTGTCCTCTACTCTGTCTGCAGCAGATTGCAGTTGTCTCTGTATGCTCGCATCACTCCCCTGGGTTATGCTAAATTTTACATGCTAAATTTTAGCCCCTGGATGTTGCGCAGCGCTTTTGGGAGACCCCTCATTGCCACATTGAAGACGAATGGGGAGAGAACCGATTTCTGCGGTGTGCCCCTGCTTTCTAGTTGCAATGTTAGAGACGCAATGTCTTGGAATTTAATACAGCCTGTTCTGTCTGTTAAGAAGTCGCTTATGTAGTTATATGTTCTGTATCCCACTACAATCTCCTGGAGACCGCTGACAATCACCTTACGTCTGACGTTGCCGGAGGCTTTCGTTAAGTTTAGTCCCAAGTTTACTTCGGCGTCCCAAGATCGTGGGTATATATGTTATGTTTTAATCGGAGCATCACGTCCTGCGTGCTCAAGTCTTGTCGGGAACCAACCATTTCTTGTGGCCATAGGTTGTTTGGCTCCATGAAACGCGTTAGTCTGCTTTGTACCCCGTGCTCCATTAATTTCCCTACGCACGAAGTTAACGAAATGAATCTTAGGTTTTCCCAGCTTTGAAGGTTTTCCCGATTTTAGTATTAGTATTACGTTTGCCGCCTTCCAATGCTGGGGTATCTCTCATTTGGTTCAGATTTTTTGCATGTACTCCGTTAGGGCACCATGGAGTCATTATCCATGTTTCTCAGGCTTTTGCTGGTGACCCCGTCGGGTCCTGAAGCTGATTTGACTTCCTAAAAGTCCTAAAAGTTCTGCTCTGACATCTGCTTCTGTGATAGGCGCGTTACATTCCTCGTTAGCGGCTCCACTGTACTCTGGGAGTGCGATCCTATTGATGTCCCCTATGCACGTGTTTGCCACTTTGTCCACGAACTCCTCAGCCGTCCCCTCGAAAGCATGTCTAGTTTTCGATAGTCTGATTCTTGGTTGGGTTTTTTATTTAGTTTGGTCAAGCAGGTGCCTCAATAGACACAACGTCAAGACAGGCTCATGCCTTTTTTATATTGTCGCATCGGCTATACTAATTTTATTTGCAAAGCTTGGTCATGCAATCCTCTATCTTCCTATTCTCCCTGGCAAGCCTCCTTCTAAGGTTGAGATTCCACCTTTGGTTTTTAAGCCTGCGTTCAGTGCAATGTTCGGCCTCCCAAACGTGCAGTAGTTTTGATATCTGCTGTTTCTGGGGTGTCTTCCCCTTCGATCGTTTTTGTTGCTTCTTCAACAAGTCGCTTGAGGGATTTTTCCATTCCTCTGAGTTCGTAATTCTTCATATGGAGTGCCCTTCTCGTATCTCTCTGAACTTCTCCTATTCCATTACTTTCGGTTGACGCGCTCGATGTGTCCTGACCCCTTTTTGAGGACAGAGGCGAGGGTGAAGTGGTCAGAGCCAAAATGTTGTTTCGAGTTATACCAATTTAGGTTTGTCAGGTTGTTGTGAAGGTTAGCTCTGGGCAGGGATCTCCACATACGCTATTTCCCACTCTAGGCGGACACCCGGGGTCCGTGTGCAGGGTGAGCGCTAGTTCGTGCGCGTCCTCCGAAAGTGGCCTGCCTTTAGGATGATGCATAGCGTAGCCCCATTCTTGATGTCTAGCGTTAATATCTCCCCCTATTTTCAAGGAGTTGGTTCCTGTCACTTTCATCGTTTTGAGAGAGAGGGTCCTGACCCTCACCTTCTATTGCTTGGGGATAGTGTACATGTTCCCCTTCCTAGATCACTGCCTTGTCGTGGCGGAGGGGCTTGCGAAACTCGATGAAGTCGTGAGTTCCTTTGTGTAGGGCGCCCCAAGATTGACAGGTCACGGCAGAGAGTTCTGAAAAAATGTGATTCGCCGGAGAAGGTAGTGGCAACCCACTCCAGTATTTCCTGACAAGAAAACCCTATGGCCAGTCACAATAGCATTAATGACAGGGCAGCGGATGATGAGTACTCCAGGTTGGAAGGCGTCCCACAGGCTATTGGGGATGAACAAAGGGCGATTTCTAGTAGCTCCAGGACGAATGAAGCGGCTGAGCTAAAGCCAAAAGGACACTCACTTGTGGATGTGTCGGGAAGCGACCGGAAAGTCCGATGTTGCCTGGAGATATATCACAAAGCAACATGGAATGCAAGATGTAAGGGAGAAATGGACAGATTGAACAATAATATCTTGGGTATCAGCGAGCTCAAACGGACCGAAATGGGGGAATTTAATTACGGCGACAAATTATATATTTCATTTTGGGCGCGAATCCAGGAGAAGGAATGGGGTCGCTCTCATAATAAACAGAAGAATGGGCAAAGCAGTGCTAGGGTACAACCCCAAAAACGACCGAATAATTTCACTTCGAATCCAAGGTCACCTTTTCAACATAACAGTTATCCAAGTCTATGCACCAACCACTACTGCTCAAGAAGCTGACGGTGAGAGATTTTATGCTGAGCTGTAATGCCTTTAGGCCGCAATCCATCCTCAGACGTGCTTTTTCTCATAATAGACTGGAATACTAAGGTGCGACGTGAAGAAATATCCGGAATTAGAGGCAAACTTGGTCTTGGTGAGCCAAATGAAGCTGGGCAGAGGCTAGTAAAGGTTTGTCAAGGTAATAACCTGACCGTAGCGAATACTCATTTTCAACACCACTAGAGGCGCATGTACACATAGACTTCACCGGATGGTCGGTACAGGAATCTGATTGATCATAATCTTTGCAGACAGAGATGGAGAAGCGTTATACAAGCAGTAAAAACAAGGCCTGGTGCTGATTGTGGCACCGATCATCAGATTCTTGTTGCCAAATTTAAGCTTCGACTGAGAAACACGCACAAAACTAGAAGGCCTTTCAGGTATGATCTGGATCAAATTCCATCAGAATATGCTGTGGAAGGGAGGAATCGATTTCAAGATTTAGATCTAGAAGACAGAGAGCCCGAGGAGGTGTGGAGTGAAGTTCGTGATATAGTACAAGAAGTTGCTACCTATTTAGTTCGAAAGGAAAAGAAATGAAAGAAAGCAAACTGGTTATCCAAAGAGGCTTTTCAAATAGCTGAGGAAAGGAGGATGGCAAATGGTATGGGGGAAAGAGAAAGATACAAGCCTCTCAATGCGGATTTTCATAAAATAGCAAGAAGAGATAAGAATGCCTTCCTGAACATACAGTGCCAAGCAGTTGAGGACAACGGCCAATTGAGGAACACAAGAGCTCTGTATAAGAGAATCAAATATATCAAAGGAAGCTTCTGTGCTAAGCTGGCCGTGATAAAGGACAAAGGAGCAGGGAGCTCTCTGAAACCTCAGAGATAAAGGAGAGGTGGCAGGAATACACAGAACTCTACAAGAAGGACCCGGATGCACAAACCCAACATAGACGATTGTGATTACCGATCTCGAGCCGGGCATCCTGAAGAGTGAAGTTGAATGGCCCTTATCCAGCCTTGCTAAGATCAAAGCTAGCGGAATTAATGGCATTTCAGCTGAGTTGCTTCAATACCTCAACCATGACGCTGTTAATGTTGTGTATACATTATGTCAGAAGATTTGGACAACCCTGCAGTGGCCACAAGATTGGATGAGGTCAGTTTACATCCCCATCCCAAAGAAAGGCAGTGCCAATGATTGTTCGAACTACCGCACGATCGCGCTTATTTCGCATGCTGACAAGGTGATGTTTAAAATCCCCCAAGGTAGGCTGCAGCAGTATGTGGATCGGGAGCTTCCGGATGTGAAAGCTGGGTTTCGCAAGGGGAGAGGATCTAGAAACCACATTACCAACCTTCGCTGGGTTATGGAAAAAGCAAGAGAGTTCAAGAAACCCATCTACTTCTGCTTTATTGATTCTGCGAAAGCGTGTGACTGCGTAGATCACAGCAGATTGTGGCAAGCTCTCCAAGAGGTGGGAGTTCCAATTCACCTCCTCTGTCTCCTCAGGAACCTGTATGAAGGTCAAGAGGCCACATTCAGACCTGGGCATGGTCATACCGATTCGGTTCTGATTGAGAAAGGATTGAGACAAGGCTGCATACTGTCGCCCTGCCTATTTAACCTATATGCGGTGTGCATCATAAGGAAGAGCGGTTTGGGCGAGTCTTCAGCTGGTCTGAAGATTGCTGGAAAACTTATCAACAAGCTTAGATATGCCGATGATACCACTTTAATTGCAGAAAGTGAAGTGGAACTCAAGAGACTTCTGATGCGCGTACCAGAAGAGAGTGAAAAGTTTAGGCTTAAACTGAACATTAAAAAGACAAAGATCATGGCGTCTAGTTCTATCAAGTCTTGGAGCATCAAGGGACGAGAAGTGGAAGCTGTGACAGATCTTCTCTTCTTGGGCTCCAAGATTACCCCGGAAGGAGACTGCAGCTATTAAATTAGGAGACTTGTGCTTCTGGGATAGAGAGCCATGGCTAACCTTCACCGCCTAGTAAAGAGCAGAGACATTAGAATGCCAACTAAGATCCGTATAATTCTTGGTATGGTATTACCAGTTGTAATGTATGGATGCGAGAGTTGGACTTTGAAGAAGGCTGACCGTCGAAGAATTGACGCATTTGAATTGTGGTGCTGTCAGAGACTTTTTAGAGTTCCTTGAACTGCCAGATGATCAATTCAGTCCATATTGTCGACCATAAACCCTGACTGCTCATTAGAGGATCAAGTTCTAAAGTTAAAGCTCGCTTACTGTAGTCATATGATGAGAAGAGAGAAGTCGCTGGAGGAAGACTTGATGTTAGGAAAGGTTGAGGGTCACAGGAGAAGGGGTAGGCAGCGAATGCGATGGTTAGACGGCATCCTTGAGGCGTTGCAGATGAAGTTATGTGATGTTAGGAAAATAATGAGAGACCGGAAAGTGTGGCGTGATATGGTCCATAAGGTCACGAAACGTCGGACACTACTGAACGACTAAACTGAGCTGAGTGTACATGTTTAGAAGGAATAAGCTTGGTTTCCCATTTCGTCCCGTTAAAATGTGCAGCCGTACGGCTTCCATGTCCTTCGTGTTGACCTCGTGTTCGACACTGCGATGTTGCTTTTAACGAGCGTGGCGACTCGTGATTTCGCCCCCTATTACTATGAAAGGCCTGACAGCCTGAGAATGCGGCTTCTTTACCAGTCTGTTGTAAAGGTATGGCTAGTGGGTTTTCACTTATTAGCTCTAGGTATTGTTGCAGTAGCGCTCGCCCTCATTGGAAGCCACGGCAGTTCCGCTGGCAGATATTGGAAGCAGTAGTTGCGTTTTTGGTAGTTGTGACATATTATCTCACGGCGGAATAGTTATAACTATCACCGTGACTCGAAAACCGACCATCCCGCGAGTTTAAAAACACGCTGTTGTTAAAAATATTAATAAATTTCTGGCTTTGTTACAAGGAGTTGGACATTGCTTGAATGCTCTGAAGCATTCGTTGTACACGTTAAAACTGTTTATCAGGGCTTTCTAGGGAGTTCATAGTCCTTTTTTTAAGCTATTGCGTGTTTTGCTAGGACCCGATTTCCTAACCCTACTAGTACCATCTAAACGCACTGACCAACTATTTCTTTATCCTGATCCTTGTCTAGCATTGCTGCCGTTTCGAATAACGATGCACTTTGTGTAAATGATCGTGATAAATCTAATGATGATAATGACATTCACACTGTGACAACGGGAAATAAATGTGCACGTGACAATGACGCCGCGTTTAGTTGATATTTCCACTAGTGATGATTATGATTGCAGAAATGAAAATTATGATGTAGTTTTCGAAAACATTGTTTAAAGTGCTTTTCTAGATTTTCGATCTTCAACAGATTTAAGCACATTTGTGTAATTTTTTTCTTTAATGCCCTAACCAACGAAACCCACTGCGTTGCATCTCAACCACTGTCCTAACTTTCATTCTCCCAAATATTTTATTGATTCGGCTAGAGGTATTAGAGGCTTTAGAAAACTCTCAAAACTTTAGAAAATACGCACTGTTATCAACAAGTTTTCATGGTTGTATTTGGTGTGTGCTGTCAAAGGTCTACAAAATTTTCAAACACAATACACACTTCCAGCCGCCTGCAGAGATCACGCACTTGTATTTCGCCCTGTCAGGCTGATGATGAAATGAGGCTCCTAACTACAGAAGAATAGTGTGTTACTGTGCGTAAGTCTGTGCACATGAAAAGATACGAAGGTTCGGGAAAAGGCCTACCGTGCCCTAAACACGTGATGCATTGAAGATATTGAAGATTGATGCATTGTGCCAAGGATATGTACATGTGCTAAAATGGCATTCATGAAGTGCGTGAAATGACGACGCTATTTAAGCACCTCTGTCGCTCACAACCATGAAGTCAGATGCACTGGGCAAAACCTGCTGCATACACCTTATAGGTTGAAGTAAGTACGAAAGTATTGATGTTTACTTCTTCATGTTTTAAATGATGGTATATTGTATTCCATATGTCCAGTGCAAGATTACAAAGCCTATCAAAAGCTGTGCTTCTTATAGTAAAAGAATTTGTTTACTGGAAGGGAAGGACACAGTATCTGCTACACTTGTTTCTTTGGACACCTCTACAGCGCGTCGGAAGTGAAGAGAGCAAAGTGGGAGTTAAAATGGAAAAAGAGAAAGAGAAGCCACCCTGGAGGACTACGGAGTAATTTTGTTTCCTTGGGGATATTTAACGTGCGCTGACATTGCACAGCATACGGACGCCTCTTCGTTTCGCCTCTATCGAAACGTAGCCGCCGAGGGTCGGAATTGAATCGGCCATTCCATGCTGAATACGCCGGTTCTCGTCCGATTACCGAAGCTGTGCGTCTACAAAAAGCACACTTCAGAGAGTACTGTTCAGCGATAGAAATATATGACGTAAAGAAGCGATAGACCGTTCAAACAATAGCACCTTTTGAGGCACATTAAAGGTATGATATATATATATATATATATATATATATATATATATATATATATATATATATATACATATGTGAGAATAAACACTGGTGCTTTGGTGGCCATGGAGGAGAAACACCATCATAGGCTCGAAGGTCGCCGGAGTGCTATGGAGGCGAATTGGTGCGAAATTAAATATATATATATATATATATATATATATATATATATATATATATATATATATATATATATATATATATATATTAAAGGGAAATGAGGGTGCTCGTTATAATACATGAAGGAAAGAAGCCAACAGTCGGCGAGGCCAAGGAAAGCGTTGGGGATGGTACTTTGTCTTTTTTTTATGTTTACTTGGATAATCACAGAAATTATTAATGTAATGTTAGGGGAAAGATAATTAAACACAAAGTAGAAGAAAAAACAACGTGCCGATGGTGGGATCCGAACCCACGACCTCCGAATAACGCGTCCGGTGCTCTACCAACTGAGCTACATCGGCCGCTGTCCCCCCTGCTACTTGCTTGGGTATTTATGTTGTCTGTATACGAACCTTGAGAGTGTTCACCAGCGCCACCCTCAACCATAGCGGCGGACGTAGAACGTCCTTTGTTACCGCCAGCGTCACGTAGAACGTGATCAAGAGCGAGGGCGAAAGCTGTGCTAGAACCCACTTACGCTACCTATGGCTTCAATACTGCCAGAACCGAGACCCCCGTGAGCTACAAGCAGATCAATTAAAGGGAAATGAGGGTGCTCGTTATAATACATGAAGGAAAGAAGCCAACAGTCGGCGAGGCCATGGAAAGCGTTGGGGATGGTACTTTATGTCTTTTTTTTTTTTAATGTTTACTTGGATAATCACAGAAATTATTAATGTAATGTTAGGGGAAAGATAATTAAACACAAAGTAGAAGAAAAAACAACGTGCCGATGGTGGGATCCGAACCCACGACCTCCGAATAACGCGTCCGGTGCTCTACCAACTGAGCTACATCGGCCGCTGTCCCCCCTGCTACTTGCTTGGGTATTTATGTTGTCTGTATACGAACCTTGAGAGTGTTCACCACAGCCACCCTCAACCATAGCGGCGGACGTAGAACGTCCTTTGTTACCGCCAGCGTCACGTAGAATGTGATCAAGAGCGAGGGCGAAAGCTGTGCTAGAACCCTCTTACGCTACCTATGGCTTCAAGACTGCCAGAACCGAGACCCCCGTGAGCTACAAGCAGATCAATTAAAGGGAAATGAGGGTGCTCGTTATAATACATGAAGGAAAGAAGCCAACAGTCGGCGAGGCCAAGGAAAGCGTTGGGGATGGTACTTTATGTCTTTTTTTTTAATGTTTACTTGGATAATCACAGAAATTATTAATGTAATGTTTGGGGAAAGATAATTAAACACAAAGTAGAAGAAAAAACAACGTGCCGATGGTGGGATCCGAGCCCACGACCTCCGAATAGCGCGTCCGGTGCTCTACCAACTGAGCTACATCGGCCGCTGTCCCCCCTGCTACTTGCTTGGGTATTTATGTTGTCTGTATACGAACCTTGAGAGTGTTCACCAAGGTTCGTATACAGACAACATAAATACCCAAGCAAGTAGCAGGGGTGACAGCGGCCGATGTAGCTCAGTTGGTAGAGCACCGGACGCGTTATTCGGAGGTCGTGGGTTCGGATCCCACCATCGGCACGTTGTTTTTTCTTCTACTTTGTGTTTAATTATCTTTCCCCTAACATTAGATTAATAATTTCTGTGATTATTCAAGTAAACATTAAAAAAAAGACATAAAGTACCATCCCCAACGCTTTCCTTGGCCTCGCCGACTGTTGGCTTCTTTCCTTCATGTATTATAACGAGCACCCTCCTTTCCCTTTAATTGATCTGCTTGTAGCTCACGAGGGTCTCGGTTCTGGCAGTCTTGAAGCCATAGGTAGCGTAAGAGGGTTCTAGCACAGCTTTCGCCCTCGCTCTTGATCACGTTCTACGTGACGCTGGCGGTAACAAAGGACGTTCTACGTCCGCCGCTATGGTTCAGGTTGGCGCTGGTGAACACTCTCAAGGTTCGTATACAGACAACATAAATACCCAAGCAAGTAGCAGGGGGGACAGCGGCCGATGTAGCTCAGTTGGTAAAGCACCGGACGCGTTATTCGGAGGTCGTGGGATCGGATCCCACCATCGGCACGTTGTTTTTTCTTCTACTTTGTGTTTAATTATCTTTCCCCTAACATTACATTAATAATTTCTGTGATTATCCAAGTAAATATTAAAAAAAAGACATAAAGTACCATCCCCAACGCTTTCCTTGGCCTCGCCGACTGTTGGCTTCTTTCCTTCATGTATTATAACGAGCACCCTCATTTCCCTTTAATTGATCTGCTTGTAGCTCACGGGGGTCTCGGTTCTGGCAGTCTTGAAGCCATAGGTAGCGTAAGAGGGTTCTAGCACAGCTTTCGCCCTCGCTCTTGATCACGTTCTACGTGACGCTGGCGGTAACAAAGGACGTTCTACGTCCGCCGCTATGGTTGAGGGTGGCGCTGGTGAACACTCTCAAGGTTCGTATACAGACAACATAAATACCCAAGCAAGTAGCAGGGGGGACAGCGGCCGATGTAGCTCAGTTGGTAGAGCACCGGACGCGTTATTCGGAGGTCGTGGGTTCGGATCCCACCATCGGCACGTTGTTTTCTCTTCTACTTTGTGTTTAATTATCTTTCCCCTAACATTACATTAATAACTTCTGTGATTATCCAAGTAAATATTAAAAAAAAAAGACATAAAGTACCATCCCCAACGCTTTCCTTGGCCTCGCCGACTGTTGGCTTCTTTCCTTCATGTATTATAACGAGCACCCTCATTTCCCTTTAATTCATCTGCTTGTAGCTCACGGGTGTCTCGGTTCTGGCAGTCTTGAAGCCATAGGTAGCGTAAGAGGGTTCTAGCACAGCTTTCGCCCTCGCTCTTGATCACGTTCTACGTGACGCTGGCGGTAACAAAGGACGTTCTACGTCCGCCGCTATGGTTGAGGGTGGCGCTGGTGAACACTCTCAAGGTTCGTATACAGACAACATAAATACCCAAGCAAGTAGCAGGGGGGACAGCGGCCGATGTAGCTCAGTTGGTAGAGCACCGGACGCGTTATTCGGAGGTCGTGGGTTCGGATCCCACCATCGGCACGTTGTTTTTTCTTCTACTTTGTGTTTAATTATCTTTCCCCTAACATTACATTAATAATTTCTGTGATTATCTAAGTAAACATTTAAAAAAAAGACATAAAGTACCATCCCCAACGCTTTCCTTGGCCTCGCCGACTGTTGGCTTCTTTCCTTCATGTATTATAACGAGCACCCTCATTTCCCTTTAATTGATCTGCTTGTAGCTCACGGGGGTCTCGGTTCTGGCAGTCTTGAAGCCATAGGTAGCGTAAGAGGGTTCTAGCACAGCTTTCGCCCTCGCTCTTGATCACGTTCTACGTGACGATGGCGGTAACAAAGGACGTTCTACGTCCGCCGCTATGGTTGAGGGTGGCGCTGGTGAACACTCTCAAGGTTCGTATACAGACAACATAAATACCCAAGCAAGTAGCAGGGGGACAGCGGCCGATGTAGCTCAGTTGGTAGAGCACCGGACGCGTTATTCGGAGGTCGTGGGTTCGGATCCCACCATCGGCACGTTGTTTTTTCTTCTACTTTGTGTTTAATTATCTTTCCCCTAACATTACATTAATAATTTCTGTGATTATCCAAGTAAACATTAAAAAAAAAGACATAAAGTACCATCCCCAACGCTTTCCTTGGCCTCGCCGACTGTTGGCTTCTATCCTTCATGTATTATAACGAGCACCCTCATTTCCCTTTAATTGGTCTGCTTGTAGCTCACGGGGGTCTCGGTTCTGGCAGTCTTGAAGCCATAGGTAGCGTAAGAGGGTTCTAGCACAGCTTTCGCCCTCGCTCTTGATCACGTTCTACGTGACGCTGGCGGTAACAAAGGACGTTATACGTCCGCCGCTATGGTTGAGGGTGGCGCTGGTGAACACTCTCAAGGTTCGTATACAGACAACATAAATACCCAAGCAAGTAGCAGGGGGGACAGCGGCCGATGTAGCTCAGTTGGTAGAGCACCGGACGCGTTATTCGGAGGTCGTGGGTTCGGATCCCACCATCGGCACGTTGTTTTTTCTTTTACTTTGTGTTTAATTATCTTTCCCCTAACATTACATTAATAATTTCTGTGATTATCCAAGTAAACATTAAAAAAAAAGACATAAAGTACCATCCCCAACGCTTTCCTTGGCCTCGCCGACTGTTGGCTTCTTTCCTTCATGTATTATAACGAGCACCCTCATTTCCCTTTAATTGATCTGCTTGTAGCTCACGGGGGTCTCGGTTCTGGCAGTCTTGAAGCCATAGGTAGCGTAAGAGGGTTCTAGCACAGCTTTCGCCCTCGCTCTTGATCACGTTCTACGTGACGCTGGCGGTAACAAAGGACGTTCTACGTCCGCCGCTATGGTTGAGGGTGGCGCTGGTGAACACTCTCAAGGTTCGTATACAGACAACATAAATACCCAAGCAAGTAGCAGGGGGGACAGCGGCCGATGTAGCTCAGTTGGTAGAGCACCGGACGCGTTATTCGGAGATCGTGGGTTCGGATCCCACCATCGGCACGTTGTTTTTTCTTCTACTTTGTGTTTAATTATCTTTCCCCTAACATTACATTAATAATTTCTGTGATTATCCAAGTAAACATTAAAAAAAAAGACATAAAGTACCATCCCCAACGCTTTCCTTGGCCTCGCCGACTGTTGGCTTCTTTCCTTCATGTATTATAACGAGCACCCTCCTTTAATTGATCTGCTTGTAGCACACGGGGGTCTCGGTTCTGGCAGTCTTGAAGCCATAGGTAGCGTAAGAGGGTTATAGCACAGCTTTCGCCCTCGCTCTTGATCACGTTCTACGTGACGCTGGCGGTAACAAAGGACGTTCTACGTCCGCCGCTATGGTTGAGGGTGGCGCTGGTGAACACTCTCAAGGTTCGTATACACACAACATAAATACCCAAGAAAGTAGCAGGGGGGACAGCGGCCGATGTAGCTCAGTTGGTAGAGCACCGGACGCGTTATTCGGAGGTCGTGGGTTCGGATCCCACCATCGGCACGTTTTTTTTTTCTTCTACTTTGTGTTTAATTATCTTTCCCCTAACATTACATTATTAATTTCTGTGATTATCCAAGTAAACATTAAAAAAAAGACATAAAGTACCATCCCCAACGCTTTCCTTGGCCTCGCCGACTGTTGGCTTCTTTCCTTCATGTATTATAACGAGCACCCTCATTTCCCTTTAATTGATCTGCTTGTAGCTCACGGGGGTCTCGGTTCTGGCAGTCTTGAAGCCATAGGTAGCGTAAGAGGGTTCTAGCACAGCTTTCGCCCTCGCTCTTGATCACGTTCTACGTGACGCTGGCGGTAACAAAGGACGTTCTACGTCCGCCGCTATGGTTGAGGGTGGCGCTGGTGAACACTCTCAAGGTTCGTATACAGACAACATAAATACCCAAGCAAGAAGCAGGGGGGACAGCGGCCGATGTAGCTCAGTTGGTAGAGCACCGGACGCGTTATTCGGAGGTCGTGGGTTCGGATCCCACCATCGGCACGTTGTTTTTTCTTCTACTTTTTGTTTAATTATCTTTCCCCTAGCATTACATTAATAATTTCTGTGATTATCCAAGTAAACATTAAAAAAAAAGACATAAAGTACCATCCCCAACGCTTTCCTTGGCCTCGCCGACTGTTGGCTTCTTTCCTTCATGTATTATAACGAGCACCTTCATTTCCCTTTAATTGATCTGCTTGTAGCTCACGGGGGTCACGGTTCTGGCAGTCTTGAAGCCATAGGTAGCGTAAGAGGGTTCTAGCACAGCTTTCGCCCTCGCTCTTGATCACGTTCTACGTGACGCTGGCGCTAACAAAGGACGTTCTACGTCCGCCGCTATGGTTGAGGGTGGCGCTGGTGAACACTCTCAAGGTTCGTATACAGACAACATAAATACCCAAGCAAGTAGCAGGGGGGACAGCGGCCGATGTAGCTCAGTTGGTAGAGCACCGGACGCGTTATTCGGAGATCGTGGGTTCGGATCCCACCATCGGCACGTTGTTTTTTCTTCTACTTTGTGTTTAATTATCTTTCCCCTAACATTACATTAATAATTTCTGTGATTATCCAAGTAAACATTAAAAAAAAGACATAAAGTACCATCCCCAACGCTTTCCTTGGCCTCGCCGACTGTTGGCTTCTTTCCTTCATGTATTATAACGAGCACCCTCCTTTAATTGATCTGCTTGTAGCACACGGGGGTCTCGGTTCTGGCAGTCTTGAAGCCATAGGTAGCGTAAGAGGGTTCTAGCACAGCTTTCGCCCTCGCTCTTGATCACGTTCTACGTGACGCTGGCGGTAACAAAGGACGTTCTACGTCCGCCGCTATGGTTGAGGGTGGCGCTGGTGAACACTCTCAAGGTTCGTATACAGACAACATAAATACCCAAGAAAGTAGCAGGGGGGACAGCGGCCGATGTAGCTCAGTTGGTAGAGCACCGGACGCGTTATTCGGAGGTCGTGGGTTCGGATCCCACCATCGGCACGTTTTTTTTTCTTCTACTTTGTGTTTAATTATCTTTCCCCTAACATTACATTAATAATTTCTGTGATTATCCAAGTAAACATTAAAAAAAAAGACATAAAGTACCATCCCCAACGCTTTCCTTGGCCTCGCCGACTGTTGGCTTCTTTCCTTCATGTATTATAACGAGCACCCTCATTTCCCTTTAATTGATCTGCTTGTAGCTCACGGGGGTCTCGGTTCTGGCAGTCTTGAAGCCATAGGTAGCGTAAGAGGGTTCTAGCACAGCTTTCGCCCTCGCTCTTGATCACGTTCTACGTGACGCTGGCGGTAACAAAGGACGTTCTACGTCCGCCGCTATGGTTGAGGGTGGCGCTGGTGAACACTTTCAAGGTTCGTATACAGACAACATAAATACCCAAGCAAGTAGCAGGGGGGACAGCGGCCGATGTAGCTCAGTTGGTAGAGCACCGGACGCGTTATTCGGAGGTCGTGGGTTCGGATGCCACCATCGGCACGTTGTTTTTTCTTCTACTTTGTGTTTAATTATCTTTCCCCTAACATTACATTAATAATTTCTGTGATTATCCAAGTAAACATTAAAAAAAAAAGACATAAAGTACCATCCCCAACGCTTTCCTTGGCCTCGCCGACTGTTGGCTTCTTTCCTTCATGTATTATAACGAGCACCCTCATTTCCCTTTAATTGATCTGCTTGTAGCTCACGGGGGTCTCGGTTCTGGCAGTCTTGAAGCCATAGGTAGCGTAAGAGGGTTCTAGCACAGCTTTCGCCCTCGCTCTTGATCACGTTCTACGTGACGCTGGCGGTAACAAAGGACGTTCTACGTCCGCCGCTATGGTTGAGGGTGGCACTGGTGAACACTCTCAAGGTTCGTATACAGACAACATAAATACCCAAGCAAGTAGCAGGGGGGACAGCGGCCGATGTAGCTCAGTTGTTAGAGCACCGGACGCGTTATTCGGAGGTCGTGGGTTCGGATCCCACCATCGGCACGTTGTTTTTTCTTTTACTTTGTGTTTATTTATCTTTCCCCTAACATTACATTAATAATTTCTGTGATTATCCAAGTAAACATTAAAAAAAAACGACATAAAGTACCATCCCCAACGCTTTCCTTGGCCTCGCCGACTGTTGGCTTCTTTCCTTCATGTATTATAACGAGCACCCTCATTTCCCTTTAATTGATCTGCTTGTAGCTCACGGGGGTCTCGGTTCTGGCAGTCTTGAAGCCATAGGTAGCGTAAGAGGGTTCTAGCACAGCTTTCGCCCTCGCTCTTGATCACGTTCTACGTGACGCTGGCGCTAACAAAGGACGTTCTACGTCCGCCGCTATGGTTGAGGGTGGCGCTGGTGAACACTCTCAAGGTTCGTATACAGACAACATAAATACCCAAGCAAGTAGCAGGGGGGACAGCGGCCGATGTAGCTCAGTTGGTAGAGCACCGGACGCGTTATTCGGAGGTCGTGGGTTCGGATCCCACCATCGGCACGTTGTTTTTTCTTCTACTTTGTGTTTAATTATCTTTCCCCTAACATTACGTTAATAATTTCTGTGATTATCCAAGTAAACATTAAAAAAAAAGACATAAAGTACCATTCCCAACGCTTTCCTTGGCCTCGCCGACTGTTGGCTTCTTTCCTTCATGTATTATAACGAGCACCCTCCTTTAATTGATCTGCTTGTAGCTCACGGGGGTCTCGGTTCTGGCAGTCTTGAAGCCATAGGTAGCGTAAGAGGGTTCTAGCAGAGCTTTCGCCCTCGCTCTTGATCACGTTCTACGTGACGCTGGCGGTAACAAAGGACGTTCTACGTCCGCCGCTATGGTTGAGGGTGGCGCTGGTGAACACTCTCAAGGTTCGTATACAGACAACATAAATACCCAAGCAAGTAGCAGGGGGGACAGCGGCCGATGTAGCTCAGTTGGTAGAGCACCGGACGCGTTATTCGGAGATCGTGGGTTCGGATCCCACCATCGGCACGTTGTTTTTTCTTCTACTTTGTGTTTAATTATCTTTCCCCTAACATTACATTAATAATTTCTGTGATTATCCAAGTAAACATTAAAAAAAAAGACATAAAGTACCATCCCCAACGCTTTCCTTGGCCTCGCCGACTGTTGGCTTCTTTCCTTCATGTATTATAACGAGCACCCTCCTTTAATTGATCTGCTTGTAGCACACGGGGGTCTCGGTTCTGGCAGTCTTGAAGCCATAGGTAGCGTAAGAGGGTTATAGCACAGCTTTCGCCCTCGCTCTTGATCACGTTCTACGTGACGCTGGCGGTAACAAAGGACGTTCTACGTCCGCCGCTATGGTTGAGGGTGGCGCTGGTGAACACTCTCAAGGTTCGTATACACACAACATAAATACCCAAGAAAGTAGCAGGGGGGACAGCGGCCGATGTAGCTCAGTTGGTAGAGCACCGGACGCGTTATTCGGAGGTCGTGGGTTCGGATCCCACCATCGGCACGTTTTTTTTTTCTTCTACTTTGTGTTTAATTATCTTTCCCCTAACATTACATTATTAATTTCTGTGATTATCCAAGTAAACATTAAAAAAAAGACATAAAGTACCATCCCCAACGCTTTCCTTGGCCTCGCCGACTGTTGGCTTCTTTCCTTCATGTATTATAACGAGCACCCTCATTTCCCTTTAATTGATCTGCTTGTAGCTCACGGGGGTCTCGGTTCTGGCAGTCTTGAAGCCATAGGTAGCGTAAGAGGGTTCTAGCACAGCTTTCGCCCTCGCTCTTGATAACGTTCTACGTGACGCTGGCGGTAACAAAGGACGTTCTACGTCCGCCGCTATGGTTGAGGGTGGCGCTGGTGAACACTCTCAAGGTTCGTATACAGACAACATAAATACCCAAGCAAGAAGCAGGGGGGACAGCGGCCGATGTAGCTCAGTTGGTAGAGCACCGGACGCGTTATTCGGAGGTCGTGGGTTCGGATCCCACCATCGGCACGTTGTTTTTTCTTCTACTTTTTGTTTAATTATCTTTCCCCTAGCATTACATTAATAATTTCTGTGATTATCCAAGTAAACATTAAAAAAAAAGACATAAAGTACCATCCCCAACGCTTTCCTTGGCCTCGCCGACTGTTGGCTTCTTTCCTTCATGTATTATAACGAGCACCTTCATTTCCCTTTAATTGATCTGCTTGTAGCTCACGGGGGTCACGGTTCTGGCAGTCTTGAAGCCATAGGTAGCGTAAGAGGGTTCTAGCACAGCTTTCGCCCTCGCTCTTGATCACGTTCTACGTGACGCTGGCGCTAACAAAGGACGTTCTACGTCCGCCGCTATGGTTGAGGGTGGCGCTGGTGAACACTCTCAAGGTTCGTATACAGACAACATAAATACCCAAGCAAGTAGCAGGGGGGACAGCGGCCGATGTAGCTCAGTTGGTAGAGCACCGGACGCGTTATTCGGAGATCGTGGGTTCGGATCCCACCATCGGCACGTTGTTTTTTCTTCTACTTTGTGTTTAATTATCTTTCCCCTAACATTACATTAATAATTTCTGTGATTATCCAAGTAAACATTAAAAAAAAGACATAAAGTACCATCCCCAACGCTTTCCTTGGCCTCGCCGACTGTTGGCTTCTTTCCTTCATGTATTATAACGAGCACCCTCCTTTAATTGATCTGCTTGTAGCACACGGGGGTCTCGGTTCTGGCAGTCTTGAAGCCATAGGTAGCGTAAGAGGGTTCTAGCACAGCTTTCGCCCTCGCTCTTGATCACGTTCTACGTGACGCTGGCGGTAACAAAGGACGTTCTACGTCCGCCGCTATGGTTGAGGGTGGCGCTGGTGAACACTCTCAAGGTTCGTATACAGACAACATAAATACCCAAGAAAGTAGCAGGGGGGACAGCGGCCGATGTAGCTCAGTTGGTAGAGCACCGGACGCGTTATTCGGAGGTCGTGGGTTCGGATCCCACCATCGGCACGTTTTTTTTTCTTCTACTTTGTGTTTAATTATCTTTCCCCTAACATTACATTAATAATTTCTGTGATTATCCAAGTAAACATTAAAAAAAAAGACATAAAGTACCATCCCCAACGCTTTCCTTGGCCTCGCCGACTGTTGGCTTCTTTCCTTCATGTATTATAACGAGCACCCTCATTTCCCTTTAATTGATCTGCTTGTAGCTCACGGGGGTCTCGGTTCTGGCAGTCTTGAAGCCATAGGTAGCGTAAGAGGGTTCTAGCACAGCTTTCGCCCTCGCTCTTGATCACGTTCTACGTGACGCTGGCGGTAACAAAGGACGTTCTACGTCCGCCGCTATGGTTGAGGGTGGCGCTGGTGAACACTCTCAAGGTTCGTATACAGACAACATAAATACCCAAGCAAGTAGCAGGGGGGACAGCGGCCGATGTAGCTCAGTTGGTAGAGCACCGGACGCGTTATTCGGAGGTCGTGGGTTCGGATGCCACCATCGGCACGTTGTTTTTTCTTCTACTTTGTGTTTAATTATCTTTCCCCTAACATTACATTAATAATTTCTGTGATTATCCAAGTAAACATTAAAAAAAAAAGACATAAAGTACCATCCCCAACGCTTTCCTTGGCCTCGCCGACTGTTGGCTTCTTTCCTTCATGTATTATAACGAGCACCCTCATTTCCCTTTAATTGATCTGCTTGTAGCTCACGGGGGTCTCGGTTCTGGCAGTCTTGAAGCCATAGGTAGCGTAAGAGGGTTCTAGCACAGCTTTCGCCCTCGCTCTTGATCACGTTCTACGTGACGCTGGCGGTAACAAAGGACGTTCTACGTCCGCCGCTATGGTTGAGGGTGGCACTGGTGAACACTCTCAAGGTTCGTATACAGACAACATAAATACCCAAGCAAGTAGCAGGGGGGACAGCGGCCGATGTAGCTCAGTTGTTAGAGCACCGGACGCGTTATTCGGAGGTCGTGGGTTCGGATCCCACCATCGGCACGTTGTTTTTTCTTTTACTTTGTGTTTATTTATCTTTCCCCTAACATTACATTAATAATTTCTGTGATTATCCAAGTAAACATTAAAAAAAAACGACATAAAGTACCATCCCCAACGCTTTCCTTGGCCTCGCCGACTGTTGGCTTCTTTCCTTCATGTATTATAACGAGCACCCTCATTTCCCTTTAATTGATCTGCTTGTAGCTCACGGGGGTCTCGGTTCTGGCAGTCTTGAAGCCATAGGTAGCGTAAGAGGGTTCTAGCACAGCTTTCGCCCTCGCTCTTGATCACGTTCTACGTGACGCTGGCGCTAACAAAGGACGTTCTACGTCCGCCGCTATGGTTGAGGGTGGCGCTGGTGAACACTCTCAAGGTTCGTATACAGACAACATAAATACCCAAGCAAGTAGCAGGGGGGACAGCGGCCGATGTAGCTCAGTTGGTAGAGCACCGGACGCGTTATTCGGAGGTCGTGGGTTCGGATCCCACCATCGGCACGTTGTTTTTTCTTCTACTTTGTGTTTAATTATCTTTCCCCTAACATTACGTTAATAATTTCTGTGATTATCCAAGTAAACATTAAAAAAAAGACATAAAGTACCATTCCCAACGCTTTCCTTGGCCTCGCCGACTGTTGGCTTCTTTCCTTCATGTATTATAACGAGCACCCTCCTTTAATTGATCTGCTTGTAGCTCACGGGGGTCTCGGTTCTGGCAGTCTTGAAGCCATAGGTAGCGTAAGAGGGTTCTAGCAGAGCTTTCGCCCTCGCTCTTGATCACGTTCTACGTGACGCTGGCGGTAACAAAGGACGTTCTACGTCCGCCGCTATGGTTGAGGGTGGCGCTGGTGAACACTCTCAAGGTTCGTATACAGGCAACATAAATACCCAAGCAAGTAGCAGGGGGGACAGCGGCCGATGTAGCTCAGTTGGTAGAGCACCGGACGCGTTATTCGGAGGTCGTGGGTTCGGATCCCACCATCGGCACGTTGTTTTTTCTTCTACTTTGTGTTTAATTATCTTTCCCCTAACATTACATTAATAATTTCTGTGATTATCCAAGTAAACATTAAAAAAAAAGGCATAAAGTACCATCCCCAACGCTTTCCTTGGCCTCGCCGACTGTTGGCTTCTATCCTTCATGTATTATAACGAGCACTCTCATTTCCCTTTAATTGGTCTGCTTGTAGCTCACGGGGGTCTCGGTTCTGGCAGTCTTGAAGCCATAGGTAGCGTAAGAGGGTTCTAGCACAGCTTTCGCCCTCGCTCTTGATCACGTTCTACGTGACGCTGGCGGTAACAAAGGACGTTATACGTCCGCCGCTATGGTTGAGGGTGGCGCTGGTGAACACTCTCAAGGTTCGTATACAGACAACATAAATACCCAAGCAAGAAGCAGGGGGGACAGCGGCCGATATAGCTCAGTCGGTAGAGCACCGGACGCGTTATTCGGAGGTCGTGGGTTCGGATCCCACCATCGGCACGTTGTTTTTTCTTCTACTTTGTGTTTAATTATCTTTCCCCTAACATTACATTAATAATTTCTGTGATTATCCAAGTAAACATTAAAAAAAAAGACATAAAGTACCATCCCCAACGCTTTCCTTGGCCTCGCCGACTGTTGGCTTCTTTCCTTCATGTATTATAACGAGCACCCTCATTTCCCTTTAATTGATCTGCTTGTAGCTCACGGGGGTCTCGGTTCTGGCAGTCTTGAAGCCATAGGTAGCGTAAGAGGGTTCTAGCACAGCTTTCGCCCTCGCTCTTGATCACGTTCTACGTGACGCTGGCGGTAACAAAGGACGTTCTACGTCCGCCGCTATGGTTGAGGGTGGCGCTGGTGAACACTCTCAAGGTTCGTATACAGACAACATAAATACCCAAGCAAGTAGCAGGGGGGACAGCGGCCGATGTAGCTCAGTTGGTAGAGCACCGGACGCGTTATTCGGAGGTCGTGGGTTCGGATCCCACCATCGGCACGTTGTTTTTTCTTCTACTTTGTGTTTAATTATCTTTCCCCTAACATTACGTTAATAATTTCCGTGATTATCCAAGTAAACATTAAAAAAAAAGACATAAAGTACCATCCCCAACGCTTTCCTTGGCCTCGCCGACTGTTGGCTTCTTTCCTTCATGTATTATAACGAGCACCCTCATTTCCCTTTAATTGATCTGCTTGTAGCTCACGGGGGTCTCGGTTCTGGCAGTCTTGAAGCCATAGGTAGCGTAAGAGGGTTCTAGCACAGCTTTCGCCCTCGCTCTTGATCACGTTCTACGTGACGCTGGCGGTAACAAAGGACGTTCTACGTCCGCCGCTATGGTTGAGGGTGGCGCTGGTGAACACTCTCAAGGTTCGTATACAGACAACATAAATACCCAAGCAAGTAGCAGGGGGGACAGTGGCCGATGTAGCTCAGTTGGTAGAGTACCGGACGCGTTATTCGGAGGTCGTGGGCTCGGATCCCACCATCGGCACGTTGTTTTTTCTTCTACTTTGTGTTTAATTATCTTTCCCCTAACATTACGTTAATAATTTCTGTGATTATCCAAGTAAACATAAAAAAAAAGACATAAAGTACCATCCCCAACGCTTTCCTTGGCCTCGCCGACTGTTGGCTTCTTTCCTTCATGTATTATAACGAGCACCCTCATTTCCCTTTAATTGATCTGCTTGTAGCTCACGGGGGTCTCGGTTCTGGCAGTCTTGAAGCCATAGGTAGCGTAAGAGGGTTCTAGCACAGCTTTCGCCCTCGCTCTTGATCACGTTCTACGTCACGCTGGCGGTAACAAAGGACGTTCTACGTCCGCCGCTATGGTTGAGGGTGGCGCTGGTGAACACTCTCAAGGTTCGTATACAGACAACATAAATACCCAAGCAAGTAGCAGGGGGGACAGCGTCCGATGTAGCTCAGTTGGTAGAGCACCGGACGCGTTATTCGGAGGTCGTGGGTTCGGATCCCACCATCGGCACGTTGTTTTTTCTTCTACTTTGTGTTTAATTATCTTTCCCCTAACATTACGTTAATAATTTCTGTGATTATCCAAGTAAACATTAAAAAAAAAGACATAAAGTACCATCCCCAACGCTTTCCTTGGCCTCGCCGACTGTTGGCTTCTTTCCTTCATGTATTATAACGAGCACCCTCCTTTAATTGATCTGCTTGTAGCTCACGGGGGTCTCGGTTCTGGCAGTCTTGAAGCCATAGGTAGCGTAAGAGGGTTCTAGCACAGCTTTCGCCCTCGCTCTTGATCACGTTCTACGTGACGCTGGCGGTAACAAAGGACGTTCTACGTCCGCCGCTATGGTTGAGGGTGGCGCTGGTGAACACTCTCAAGGTTCGTATACAGACAACATAAATACCCAAGCAAGAAGCAGGGGGGACAGCGGCCGATGTAGCTCAGTCGGTAGAGCACCGGACGCGTTATTCGGAGGTCGTGGGTTCGGATCCCAAAATCGGCACGTTGTTTTTTCTTCTACTTTGTGTTTAATTATCTTTCCCCTAACATTACATTAATAATTTCTGCGATTATCCAAGTAAACATTAAAAAAAAAAGACATAAAATACCATCCCCAACGCTTTCCTTGGCCTCGCCGACTGTTGGCTTCTTTCCTTCATGTATTATAACGAGCACCCTCATTTCCCTTTAATTGATCTGCTTGTAGCTCACGGGGGTCTCGGTTCTGGCAGTCTTGAAGCCATAGGTAGCGTAAGAGGGTTCTAGCACAGCTTTCGCCCTCGCTCTTGATCACGTTCTACGTGACGCTGGCGCTAACAAAGGACGTTCTACGTCCGCCGCTATGGTTGAGGGTGGCGCTGGTGAACACTCTCAAGGTTCGTATACAGACAACGTAAATACCCAAGCAAGTAGCAGGGGGGACAGCGGCCGATGTAGCTCAGTTGGTAGAGCACCGGACGCGTTATTCGGAGGTCGTGGGTTCGGATCCCACCATCGGCACGTTGTTTTTTCTTCTATTTTGTGTTTAATTATCTTTCCCCGAACATTACGTTAATAATTTCTGTGATTATCCAAGTAAACATTAAAAAAAAAAGACATAAAGTACCATCCCCAACGCTTTCCTTGGCCTCGCCGACTGTTGGCTTCTTTCCTTCATGTATTATAACGAGCACCCTCCTTTCCCTTTAATTGATCTGCTTGTAGCTCACGGGGGTCTCGGTTCTGGCAGTCTTGAAGCCATAGGTAGCGTAAGAGGGTTCTAGCACAGCTTTCGCCCTCGCTCTTGATCACGTTCTACGTGACGCTGGCGGTAACAAAGGACGTTCTACGTGCGCCGCTATGGTTGAGGGTGGCGCTGGTGAACACTCTCAAGGTTCGTATACAGACAACATAAATACCCAAGCAAGTAGCAGGGGGGACAGCGGCCGATGTAGCTCAGTTGGTAGAGCACCGGACGCGTTATTCGGAGGTCGTGGGTTCGGATCCCACCATCGGCACGTTGTTTTTTCTTCTACTTTGTGTTTAATTATCTTTCCCCTAACATTACGTTAATAATTTCTGTGATTATCCAAGTAAACATTAAAAAAAAGACATAAAGTACCGTCCCCAACGCTTTCCTTGGCCTCGCCGACTGTTGGCTTCTTTCCTTCATGTATTATAACGAGCACCCTCATTTCCCTTTAATTGATCTGCTTGTAGCTCACGGGGGTCTCGGTTCTGGCAGTCTTGAAGCCATAGGCAGCGTGAGAGGGTTCTAGCACAGCTTTTGCCCTCGCTCTTGATCACGTTCTACGTGACGCTGGCGGTAACAAAGGACGTTCTACGTCCGCCGCTATGGTTGAGGGTGGCGCTGGTGAACACTCTCCAGGTTCGTATACAGACAACATAAATACCCAAGCAAGTAGCAGGGGGTTCAGCGGCCGATGTAGCTCAGTTGGTAGAGCACCGGACGCGTTATTCGGAGGTCGTGGGTTCGGATCCCACCATCGGCACGTTGTTTTTTCTTCTAATTTGTGTTTAATTATCTTTCCCCTAACATTACATTAATAATTTCTGTGATTATCCAAGTAAACATTAAAAAAAAAGACATAAAGTACCATCCCCAACGCTTTCCTTGGCCTCGCCGACTGTTGGCTTCTTTCCTTCATGTATTATAACGAGCACCCTCATTTCCCTTTAATTGATCTGCTTGTAGCTCACGGGGGTCTCGGTTCTGGCAGTCTTGAAGCCATAGGTAGCGTAAGAGGGTTCTAGCACAGCTTTCGCCCTCGCTCTTGATCACGTTCTACGTGACGCTGGCGCTAACAAAGGACGTTCTACGTCCGCCGCTATGGTTTAGGGTGGCGCTGGTGAACACTCTCAAGGTTCGTATACAGACAACATAAATACCCAAGCAAGTAGCAGGGGGGACAGCGGCCGATGTAGCTCAGTTGGTAGAGCACCGGACGCGTTATTCGGAGGTCGTGGGTTCGGATCCCACCATCGGCACGTTGTTTTTTCTTCTACTTTGTGTTTAATTATCTTTCCCCTAACATTACATTAATAATTTCTGTGATTATCCAAGTAAACATTAAAAAAAAAAGACATAAAGTACCATCCCCAACGCTTTCCTTGGCCTCGCCGACTGTTGGCTTCTTTCCTTCATGTATTATAACGAGCACCCTCATTTCCCTTTAATTGATCTGCTTGTAGCTCACGGGGGTCTCGGTTCTGGCAGTCTTGAAGCCATAGGTAGCGTAAGAGGGTTCTAGCACAGCTTTCGCCCTCGCTCTTGATCACGTTCTACGTGACGCTGGCGGTAACAAAGGACGTTCTACGTCCGCCGCTATGGTTGAGGGTGGCGCTGGTGAACACTCTCAAGGTTCGTATACAGACAACATAAATACCCAAGCAAGAAGCAGGGGGGAAAGCGGCCGATGTAGCTCAGTTGGTAGAGCACCGGACGCGTTATTCGGAGGTCGTGGGTTCGGATCCCACCATCGGCACGTTGTTTTTTCTTCTACTTTGTGTTTAATTATCTTTCCCTTAACATTACATTTATAATTTCTGTGATTATCCAAGTAAACATTAAAAAAAAAAGACATAAAGTACCATCCCCAACGCTTTCCTTGGCCTCGCCGACTGTTGGCTTCTTTCCTTCATGTATTATAACGAGCACCCTCATTTCCCTTTAATTGATCTGCTTGTAGCTCACGGGGGTCTCGGTTCTGCAGTCTTGAAGCCATAGGTAGCGTAAGAGGGTTCTAGCACAGCTTTCGCCCTCGCTCTTGATCACGTTCTACGTGACGCTGGCGGTAACAAAGGACGTTCTACGTCCGCCGCTATGGTTGAGGGTGGCGCTGGTGAACACTCTCAAGGTTCGTATACAGACAACATAAATACCGAAGCAAGTAGCAGGGGGGACAGCGGCCGATGTAGCTCAGTTGGTAGAGCACCGGACGCGTTATTCGGAGGTCGTGGGTTCGGATCCCACCATCGGCACGTTGTTTTTTCTTTTACTTTGTGTTTATTTATCTTTCCCCTAACATTACATTAATAATTTCTGTGATTATCCAAGTAAACATTAAAAAAAAAAGACAAAGTACCATCCCCAACGCTTTCCTTGGCCTCGCCGACTGTTGGCTTCTTTCCCTCATGTATTATAACGAGCACCCTCATTTCCCTTTAATTGATCTGCTTGTAGCTCACGGGGGTCTCGGTTCTGGCAGTCTTGAAGCCATAGGTAGCGTAAGAGGGTTCTAGCACAGCTTTCGCCCTCGCTCTTGATCACGTTCTACGTGACGCTGGCGGTAACAAAGGACGTTCTACGTCCGCCGCTATGGTTGAGGGTGGCGCTGGTGAACACTCTCAAGGTTCGTATACAGACAACATAAATACCCAAGCAAGTAGCAGGGGGGACAGCGGCCGATGTAGCTCAGTTGGTAGAGCATCGGACGCGTTATTCGGAGGTCGTGGGTTCGGATCCCACCATCGGCACGTTGTTTTTTCTTTTACTTTGTGTTTATTTATCTTTCCCCTAACATTACATTAATAATTTCTGTGATTATCCAAGTAAACATTAAAAAAAAGACAAAGTACCATCCCCAACGCTTTCCTTGGCCTCGCCGACTGTTGGCTTCTTTCCTTCATGTATTATAACGAGCACCCTCATTTCCCTTTAATTGATCTGCTTGTAGCTCACGGGGGTCTCGGTTCTGGCAGTCTTGAAGCCATAGGTAGCGTAAGAGGGTTCTAGCACAGCTTTCGCCCTCGCTCTTGATCACGTTCTACGTGACGCTGGCGGTAACAAAGGACGTTCTACGTCCGCCGCTATGGTTGAGGGTGGCGCTGGTGAACACTCTCAAGGTTCGTATACAGACAACATAAATACCCAAGCAAGTAGCAGGGGGGACAGCGGCCGATGTAGCTCAGTTGGTAGAGCACCGGACGCGTTATTCGGAGGTCGTGGGTTCGGATCCCACCATCGGCACGTTGTTTTTTCTTCTACTTTGTGTTTAATTATCTTTCCCCTAACATTCAATTAATAATTTCTGTGATTATCCAAGTAAACATAAAAAAAAAGACATAAAGTACCATCCCCAACGCTTTCCTTGGCCTCGCCGACTGTTGGCTTCTTTCCTTCATGTATTATAACGAGCACCCTCATTTCCCTTTAATTGATCTGCATGTAGCTCACGGGGGTCTCGGTTCTGGCAGTCTTGAAGCCATAGGTAGCGTAAGAGGGTTCTAGCACAGCTTTCGCCCTCGCTCTTGATCACGTTCTACGTGACGCTGGCGGTAACAAAGGACGTTCTACGTCCGCCGCTATGGTTGAGGGTGGCGCTGGTGAACACTCTCAAGGTTCGTATACAGACAACATAAATACCCAAGCAAGTTGCAGAGGGGACAGCAGCCGATGTAGCTCAGTTGGTAGAGCACCGGACGCGTTATTCGGAGGTCGTGGGTTCGGATCCCACCATCGGCACGTTGTTTTTTCTTCTACTTTGTGTTTAATTATCTTTCCCCTAACATTACGTTAATAATTTCTGTGATTATCCAAGTAAACATTAAAAAAAAGACATAAAGTACCATCCCCAACGCTTTCCTTGGCCTCGCCGACTGTTGGCTTCTTTCCTTCATGTATTATAACGAGCACCCTCATTTCCCTTTAATTGATCTGCTTGTAGCTCACGGGGGTCTCGGTTCTGGCAGTCTTGAAGCCATAGGTAGCGTAAGAGGGTTCTAGCACAGCTTTCGCCCTCGCTCTTGATCACGTTCTACGTGACGCTGGCGGTAACAAAGGACGTTCTACGTCCGCCGCTATGGTTGAGGGTGGCGCTGGTGAACACTCTCAAGGTTCGTATACAGACAACATAAATACCCAAGCAAGTAGCAGGGGGTTCAGCGGCCGATGTAGCTCAGTTGGTAGAGCACCGGACGAGTTATTCGGAGGTCGTGGGTTGGGATCCCACCATCGGCACGTTGTTTTTTCTTCTACTTTGTGTTTAATTATCTTTCCCCTAACATTACATTAATAATTTCTGTGATTATCCAAGTAAACATTAAAAAAAAAGACATAAAGTACCATCCCCAACGCTTTCCTTGGCCTCGCCGACTGTTGGCTTCTTTCCTTCATGTATTATAACGAGCACCCTCATTTCCCTTTAATTGATCTGCTTGTAGCTCACGGGGGTCTCGGTTCTGGCAGTCTTGAAGCCATAGGTAGCGTAAGAGGGTTCTAGCACAGCTTTCGCACTCGCTCTTGATCACGTTCTACGTGACGCTGGCGGTAACAAAGGACGTTCTACGTCCGCCGCTATGGTTGAGGGTGGCGCTGGTGAACACTCTCAAGGTTCGTATACAGACAACATAAATACCCAAGCAAGAAGCAGGGGGGACAGCGGCCGATGTAGCTCAGTTGGTAGAGCACCGGACGCGTTATTCGGAGGTCGTGGGTTCGGATCCCACCATCGGCACGTTGTTTTTTCTTCTACTTTGTGTTTAATTATCTTTCCCCTAACATTACGTTAATAATTTCCGTGATTATCCAAGTAAACATTAAAAAAAAAGTCATAAAGTACCATCCCCAACGCTTTCCTTGGCCTCGCCGACTGTTGGCTTCTTTCCTTCATGTATTATAACGAGCACCCTCATTTCCCTTTAATTGATCTGCTTGTAGCTCACGGGGGTCTCGGTTCTGGCAGTCTTGAAGCCATAGGTAGCGTAAGAGGGTTCTAGCACAGCTTTCGCCCTTGCTCTTGATCACGTTCTACGTGACGCTGGCGGTAACAAAGGACGTTCTACGTCCGCCGCTATGGTTGAGGGTGGCGCTGGTGAACACTCTCAAGGTTCGTATACAGACAACATAAATACCCAAGCAAGTAGCAGGGGGGACAGCGGCCGATGTAGCTCAGTTGGTAGAGCACCGGACGCGTTATTCGGAGGTCGTGGGTTCGGATCCCACCATCGGCACGTTGTTTTTTCTTCTACTTTGTGTTTAATTATCTTTCCCCTAACATTATGTTAATAATTTCTGTGATTATCCAAGTAAACATTAAAAAAAAAAGACATAAAGTACCATCCCCAACGCTTTCCTTGGCCTCGCCGACTGTTGGCTTCTTTCCTTCATGTATTATAACGAGCACCCTCATTTTCCTTTAATTGATCTGCTTGTAGCTCACGGGGGTCTCGGTTCTGGCAGTCTTGAAGCCATAGGTAGCGTAAGAGGGTTCTAGCACAGCTTTCGCCCTCGCTCTTGATCACGTTCTACGTGACGCTGGCGGTAACAAAGGACGTTCTACGTCCGCCGCTATGGTTGAGGGTGGCGCTGGTGAACACTCTCAAGGTTCGTATACAGACAACATAAATACCCAAGCAAGTAGCAGGGGGGACAGCGTCCGATGTAGCTCAGTTGGTAGAGCACCGGACGCGTTATTCGGAGGTCGTGGGTTCGGATCCCACCATCGGCACGTTGTTTTTTCTTCTACTTTGTGTTTAATTATCTTTCCCCTAACATTACGTTAATAATTTCTGTGATTATCCAAGTAAACATTAAAAAAAAAGACATAAAGTACCATCCCCAACGCTTTCCTTGGCCTCGCCGACTGTTGGCTTCTTTCCTTCATGTATTATAACGAGCACCCTCCTTTAATTGATCTGCTTGTAGCTCACGGGGGTCTCGGTTCTGGCAGTCTTGAAGCCATAGGTAGCGTAAGAGGGTTCTAGCACAGCTTTCGCCCTCGCTCTTGATCACGTTCTACGTGACGCTGGCGGTAACAAAGGACGTTCTACGTCCGCCGCTATGGTTGAGGGTGGCGCTGGTGAACACTCTCAAGGTTCGTATACAGACAACATAAATACCCAAGCAAGAAGCAGGGGGGACAGCGGCCGATGTAGCTCAGTCGGTAGAGCACCGGACGCGTTATTCGGAGGTCGTGGGTTCGGATCCCAAAATCGGCACGTTGTTTTTTCTTCTACTTTGTGTTTAATTATCTTTCCCCTAACATTACATTAACAATTTCTGTGATTATCCAAGTAAACATTAAAAAAAAAGACATAAAGTACCATCCCCAACGCTTTCCTTGGCCTCGCCGACTGTTGGCTTCTTTCCTTCATGTATTATAACGAGCACCCTCATTTCCCTTTAATTGATCTGCTTGTAGCTCACGGAAGTCTCGGTTCTGGCAGTCTTGAAGCCATAGGTAGCGTAAGAGGGTTCTAGCACAGCTTTCGCCCTCGCTCTTGATCACGTTCTACGTGACGCTGGCGCTAACAAAGGACGTTCTACGTCCGCCGCTATGGTTGAGGGTGGCTCTGGTGAACACTCTCAAGGTTCGTATACAGACAACATAAATACCCAAGCAAGTAGCAGGGGGGACAGCGGCCGATGTAGCTCAGTTGGTAGAGCACCGGACGCGTTATTCGGAGGTCGTGGGTTCGGATCCCACCATCGGCACGTTGTTTTTTCTTCTATTTTGTGTTTAATTATCTTTCCCCGAACATTACGTTAATAATTTCTGTGATTATCCAAGTAAACATTAAAAAAAAAGACATAAAGTACCATCCCCAACGCTTTCCTTGGCCTCGCCGACTGTTGGCTTCTTTCCTTCATGTATTATAACGAGCACCCTCATTTCCCTTTAATTGATCTGCTTGTAGCTCACGGGGGTCTCGGTTCTGGCAGTCTTGAAGCCATAGGTAGCGTAAGAGGGTTCTAGCACAGCTTTCGCCCTCGCTCTTGATCACGTTCTACGTGACGCTGGCGGTAACAAAGGACGTTCTACGTGCGCCGCTATGGTTGAGGGTGGCGCTGGTGAACACTCTCAAGGTTCGTATACAGACAACATAAATACCCAAGCAAGTAGCAGGGGGGACAGCGGCCGATGTAGCTCAGTTGGTAGAGCACCGGACGCGTTATTCGGAGGTCGTGGGTTCGGATCCCACCATCGGCACGTTGTTTTTTCTTCTACTTTGTGTTTAATTATCTTTCCCCTAACATTACGTTAATAATTTCTGTGATTATCCAAGTAAACATTAAAAAAAAAGACATAAAGTACCATCCCCAACGCTTTCCTTGGCCTCGCCGACTGTTGGCTTCTTTCCTTCATGTATTATAACGAGCACCCTCATTTCCCTTTAATTGATCTGCTTGTAGCTCACGGGGGTCTCGGTTCTGGCAGTCTTGAAGCCATAGGTAGCGTAAGAGGGTTCTAGCACAGCTTTTGCCCTCGCTCTTGATCACGTTCTACGTGACGCTGGCGGTAACAAAGGACGTTCTACGTCCGCCGCTATGGTTGAGGGTGGCGCTGGTGAACACTCTCAAGGTTCGTATACAGACAACATAAATACCCAAGCAAGTAGCAGGGGGTTCAGCGGCCGATGTAGCTCAGTTGGTAGAGCACCGGACGCGTTATTCGGAGGTCGTGGGTTCGGATCCCACCATCGGCACGTTGTTTTTTCTTCTACTTTGTGTTTAATTATCTTTCCCCTAACATTACATTAATAATTTCTGTGATTATCCAAGTAAACATTAAAAAAAAAGACATAAAGTACCATCCCCAACGCTTTCCTTGGCCTCGCCGACTGTTGGCTTCTTTCCTTCATGTATTATAACGAGCACCCTCATTTCCCTTTAATTGATCTGCTTGTAGCTCACGGGGGTCTCGGTTCTGGCAGTCTTGAAGCCATAGGTAGCGTAAGAGGGTTCTAGCACAGCTTTCGCCCTCGCTCTTGATCACGTTCTACGTGACGCTGGCGCTAACAAAGGACGTTCTACGTCCGCCGCTATGGTTTAGGGTGGCGCTGGTGAACACTCTCAAGGTTCGTATACAGACAACATAAATACCCAAGCAAGTAGCAGGGGGGACAGCGGCCGATGTAGCTCAGTTGGTAGAGCACCGGACGCGTTATTCGGAGGTCGTGGGTTCGGATCCCACCATCGGCACGTTGTTTTTTCTTCTACTTTGTGTTTAATTATCTTTCCCCTAACATTACATTAATAATTTCTGTGATTATCCAAGTAAACATTAAAAAAAAAGACATAAAGTACCATCCCCAACGCTTTCCTTTGCCTCGCCGACTGTTGGCTTCTTTCCTTCATGTATTAAACGAGCACCCTCATTTCCCTTTAATTGATCTGCTTGTAGCTCACGGGGGTCTCGGTTCTGGCAGTCTTGAAGCCATAGGTAGCGTAAGAGGGTTCTAGCACAGCTTTCGCCCTCGCTCTTGATCACGTTCTACGTGACGCTGGCGGTAACAAAGGACGTTCTACGTCCGCCGCTATGGTTGAGGGTGGCGCTGGTGAACACTCTCAAGGTTCGTATACAGACAACATAAATACCCAAGCAAGAAGCAGGGGGGACAGCAGCCGATGTAGCTCAGTTGGTAGAGCACCGGACGCGTTATTCGGAGGTCGTGGGTTCGGATCCCACAATCGGCACGTTGTTTTTTCTTCTACTTTGTGTTTAATTATCTTTCCCCTAACATTACATTTATAATTTCTGTGATTATCCAAGTAAACATTAAAAAAAAGACATAAAGTACCATCCCCAACGCTTTCCTTGGCCTCGCCGACTGTTGGCTTCTTTCCTTCATGTATTATAACGAGCACCCTCATTTCCCTTTAATTGATCTGCTTGTAGCTCACGGGGGTCTCGGTTCTGCAGTCTTGAAGCCATAGGTAGCGTAAGAGGGTTCTAGCACAGCTTTCGCCCTCGCTCTTGGTCACATTCTACGTGACGCTGGCGGTAACAAAGGATGTTCTACGTCCGCCGCTATGGTTGAGGGTGGCGCTGGTGAACACTCTCAAGGTTCGTATACAGACAACATAAATACCGAAGCAAGTAGCAGGGGGGACAGCGGCCGATGTAGCTCAGTTGGTAGAACACCGGACGCGTTATTCGGAGGTCGTGGGTTCGGATCCCACCATCGGCACGTTGTTTTTTCTTTTACTTTGTGTTTATTTATCTTTCCCCTAACATTACATTAATAATTTCTGTGATTATCCAAGTAAACATTAAAAAAAAAAAAGACAAAGTACCATCCCCAACGCTTTCCTTGGCCTCGCCGACTGTTGGCTTCTTTCTTTCATGTATTATAACGAGCACCCTCATTTCCCTTTAATTGATCTGCTTGTAGCTCACGGGGGTCTCGGTTCTGGCAGTCTTGAAGCCATAGGTAGCGTAAGAGGGTTCTAGCACAGCTTTCGCCCTCGCTCTTGATCACGTTCTACGTGACGCTGGCGGTAACAAAGGACGTTCTACGTCCGCCGCTATGGTTGAGGGTGGCGCTGGTGAACACTCTCAAGGTTCGTATACAGACAACATAAATACCCAAGCAAGAAGCAGGGGGGACAGCGGCCGATGTAGCTCAGTTGGTAGAGCACCGGACGCGTTATTCGGTGGTCGTGGGTTCGGATCCCACCATCGGCACGTTGTTTTTTCTTCTACTTTGTGTTTAATTATCTTTCCCCTAACATTACGTTAATAATTTCCGTGATTATCCAAGTAAACATTAAAAAAAAAGACATAAAGTACCATCCCCAACGCTTTCCTTGGCCTCGCCGACTGTTGGCTTCTTTCCTTCATGTATTATAACGAGCACCCTCATTTCCCTTTAATTGATCTGCTTGTAGCTCACGGGGGTCTCGGTTCTGGCAGTCTTGAAGCCATAGGTAGCGTAAGAGGGTTCTAGCACAGCTTTCGCCCTCGCTCTTGATCACGTTCTACGTGACGCTGGCGGTAACAAAGGACGTTCTACGTCCGCCGCTATGGTTGAGGGTGGCGCTGGTGAACACTCTCAAGGTTCGTATACAGACAACATAAATACCCAAGCAAGTAGCAGGGGGGACAGCGGCCGATGTAGCTCAGTTGGTAGAGCACCGGACGCGTTATTCGGAGGTCGTGGGTTCGGATCCCACCATCGGCACGTTGTTTTTTCTTCTACTTTGTGTTTAATTATCTTTCCCCTAACATTATGTTAATAATTTCTGTGATTATCCAAGTAAACATTAAAAAAAAAGACATAAAGTACCATCCCCAACGCTTTCCTTGGCCTCGCCGACTGTTGGCTTCTTTCCTTCATGTATTATAACGAGCACCCTCATTTCCCTTTAATTGATCTGCTTGTAGCTCACGGGGGTCTCGGTTCTGGCAGTCTTGAAGCCATAGGTAGCGTAAGAGGGTTCTAGCACAGCTTTCGCTCTCGCTCTTGATCACGTTCTACGTGACGCTGGCGGTAACAAAGGACGTTCTACGTCCGCCGCTATGGTTGAGGGTGGCGCTGGTGAACACTCTCAAGGTTCGTATACAGACAACATAAATACCCAAGCAAGTAGCAGGGGGGACAGCGTCCGATGTAGCTCAGTTGGTAGAGCACCGGACGCGTTATTCGGAGGTCGTGGGTTCGGATCCCACCATCGGCACGTTGTTTTTTCTTCTACTTTGTGTTTAATTATCTTTCCCCTAACATTACGTTAATAATTTCTGTGATTATCCAAGTAAACATTAAAAAAAAAGACATAAAGTACCATCCCCAACGCTTTCCTTGGCCTCGCCGACTGTTGGCTTCTTTCCTTCATGTATTATAACGAGCACCCTCCTTTAATTGATCTGCTTGTAGCTCACGGGGGTCTCGGTTCTGGCAGTCTTGAAGCCATAGGTAGCGTAAGAGGGTTCTAGCACAGCTTTCGCCCTCGCTCTTGATCACGTTCTACGTGACGCTGGCGGTAACAAAGGACGTTCTACGTCCGCCGCTATGGTTGAGGGTGGCGCTGGTGAACACTCTCAAGGTTCGTATACAGACAACATAAATACCCAAGCAAGAAGCAGGGGGGACAGCGGCCGATGTAGCTCAGTCGGTAGAGCACCGGACGCGTTATTCGGAGGTCGTGGGTTCGGATCCCAAAATCGGCACGTTGTTTTTTCTTCTACTTTGTGTTTAATTATCTTTCCCCTAACATTACATTAATAATTTCTGTGATTATCCAAGTAAACATTAAAAAAAAAGACATAAAGTACCATCCCCAACGCTTTCCTTGGCCTCGCCGACTGTTGGCTTCTTTCCTTCATGTATTATAACGAGCACCCTCATTTCCCTTTAATTGATCTGCTTGTAGCTCACGGGGGTCTCGGTTCTGGCAGTCTTGAAGCCATAGGTAGCGTAAGAGGGTTCTAGCACAGCTTTCGCCCTCGCTCTTGATCACGTTCTACGTGACGCTGGCGCTAACAAAGGACGTTCTACGTCCGCCGCTATGGTTGAGGGTGGCGCTGGTGAACACTCTCAAGGTTCGTATACAGACAACATAAATACCCAAGCAAGTAGCAGGGGGGACAGCGGCCGATGTAGCTCAGTTGGTAGAGCACCGGACGCGTTATTCGGAGGTCGTGGGTTCGGATCCCACCATCGGCACGTTGTTTTTTCTTCTATTTTGTGTTTAATTATCTTTCCCCGAACATTACGTTAATAATTTCTGTGATTATCCAAGTAAACATTAAAAAAAAAGACATAAAGTACCATCCCCAACGCTTTCCTTGGCCTCGCCGACTGTTGGCTTCTTTCCTTCATGTATTATAACGAGCACCCTCATTTCCCTTTAATTGATCTGCTTGTAGCTCACGGGGGTCTCGGTTATGGCAGTCTTGAAGCCATAGGTAGCGTAAGAGGGTTCTAGCACAGCTTTCGCCCTCGCTCTTGATCACGTTCTACGTGACGCTGGCGGTAACAAAGGACGTTCTACGTGCGCCGCTATGGTTGAGGGTGGCGCTGGTGAACACTCTCAAGGTTCGTATACAGACAACATAAATACCCAAGCAAGTAGCAGGGGGGACAGCGGCCGATGTAGCTCAGTTGGTAGAGCACCGGACGCGTTATTCGGAGGTCGTGGGTTCGGATCCCACCATCGGCACGTTGTTTTTTCTTCTACTTTGTGTTTAATTATCTTTCCCCTAACATTACGTTAATAATTTCTGTGATTATCCAAGTAAACATTAAAAAAAAGACATAAAGTACCATCCCCAACGCTTTCCTTGGCCTCGCCGACTGTTGGCTTCTTTCCTTCATGTATTATAACGAGCACCCTCATTTCCCTTTAATTGATCTGCTTGTAGCTCACGGGGGTCTCGGTTCTGGCAGTCTTGAAGCCATAGGTAGCGTAAGAGGGTTCTAGCACAGCTTTTGCCCTCGCTCTTGATCACGTTCTACGTGACGCTGGCGGTAACAAAGGACGTTCTACGTCCGCCGCTATGGTTGAGGGTGGCGCTGGTGAACACTCTCAAGGTTCGTATACAGACAACATAAATACCCAAGCAAGTAGCAGGGGGTTCAGCGGCCGATGTAGCTCAGTTGGTAGAGCACCGGACGCGTTATTCGGAGGTCGTGGGTTCGGATCCCACCATCGGCACGTTGTTTTTTCTTCTACTTTGTGTTTAATTATCTTTCCCCTAACATTACATTAATAATTTCTGTGATTATCCAAGTAAACATTAAAAAAAAAAGACATAAAGTACCATCCCCAACGCTTTCCTTGGCCTCGCCGACTGTTGGCTTCTTTCCTTCATGTATTATAACGAGCACCCTCATTTCCCTTTAATTGATCTGCTTGTAGCTCACGGGGGTCTCGGTTCTGGCAGTCTTGAAGCCATAGGTAGCGTAAGAGGGTTCTAGCACAGCTTTCGCCCTCGCTCTTGATCACGTTCTACGTGACGCTGGCGCTAACAAAGGACGTTCTACGTCCGCCGCTATGGTTTAGGGTGGCGCTGGTGAACACTCTCAAGGTTCGTATACAGACAACATAAATACCCAAGCAAGTAGCAGGGGGGACAGCGGCCGATGTAGCTCAGTTGGTAGAGCACCGGACGCGTTATTCGGAGGTCGTGGGTTCGGATCCCACCATCGGCACGTTGTTTTTTCTTCTACTTTGTGTTTAATTATCTTTCCCCTAACATTACATTAATAATATCTGTGATTATCCAAGTAAACATTAAAAAAAAAGACATAAAGTACCATCCTAAACGCTTTCCTTGGCCTCGCCGACTGTTGGCTTCTTTCCTTCATGTATTAAACGAGCACCCTCATTTCCCTTTAATTGATCTGCTTGTAGCTCACGGGGGTCTCGGTTCTGGCAGTCTTGAAGCCATAGGTAGCGTAAGAGGGTTCTAGCACAGCTTTCGCCCTCGCTCTTGATCACGTTCTACGTGACGCTGGCGGTAACAAAGGACGTTCTACGTCCGCCGCTATGGTTGAGGGTGGCGCTGGTGAACACTCTCAAGGTTCGTATACAGACAACATAAATACCCAAGCAAGAAGCAGGGGGGACAGCGGCCGATGTAGCTCAGTTGGTAGAACACCGGACGCGTTATTCGGAGGTCGTGGGTTCGGATCCCACCATCGGCACGTTGTTTTTCTTTTACTTTGTGTTTATTTATCTTTCCCCTAACATTACATTAATAATTTCTGTGATTATCCAAGTAAACATTAAAAAAAAAGACAAAGTACCATCCCCAACGCTTTCCTTGGCCTCGCCGACTGTTGGCTTCTTTCCCTCATGTATTATAACGAGCACCCTCATTTCCCTTTAATTGATCTGCTTGTAGCTCACGGGGGTCTCGGTTCTGGCAGTCTTGAAGCCATAGGTAGCGTAAGAGGGTTCTAGCACAGCTTTCGCCCTCGCTCTTGATCACGTTCTACGTGACGCTGGCGGTAACAAAGGACGTTCTACGTCCGCCGCTATGGTTGAGGGTGGCGCTGGTGAACACTCTCAAGGTTCGTATACAGACAACATAAATACCCAAGCAAGTAGCAGGGGGGACAGCGGCCGATGTAGCTCAGTTGGTAGAGCATCGGACGCGTTATTCGGAGGTCGTGGGTTCGGATCCCACCATCGGCACGTTGTTTTTTCTTTTACTTTGTGTTTATTTATCTTTCCCCTAACATTACATTAATAATTTCTGTGATTATCCAAGTAAACATTAAAAAAAAGACAAAGTACCATCCCCAACGCTTTCCTTGGCCTCGCCGACTGTTGGCTTCTTTCCTTCATGTATTATAACGAGCACCCTCATTTCCCTTTAATTGATCTGCTTGTAGCTCACGGGGGTCTCGGTTCTGGCAGTCTTGAAGCCATAGGTAGCGTAAGAGGGTTCTAGCACAGCTTTCGCCCTCGCTCTTGATCACGTTCTACGTGACGCTGGCGGTAACAAAGGACGTTCTACGTCCGCCGCTATGGTTGAGGGTGGCGCTGGTGAACACTCTCAAAGTTCGTATACAGACAACATAAATACCCAAGCAAGTAGCAGGGGGGACAGCGTCCGATGTAGCTCAGTTGGTAGAGCACCGGACGCGTTATTCGGAGGTCGTGGGTTCGGACCCCACCATCGGCACGTTGTTTTTTCTTCTACTTTGTGTTTAATTATCTTTCCCCTAACATTACGTTAATAATTTCTGTGATTATCCAAGTAAACATTAAAAAAAAAGACATAAAGTACCATCCCCAACGCTTTCCTTGGCCTCGCCGACTGTTGGCTTCTTTCCTTCATGTATTATAACGAGCACCCTCCTTTAATTGATCTGCTTGTAGCTCACGGGGGTCTCGGTTCTGGCAGTCTTGAAGCCATAGGTAGCGTAAGAGGGTTCTAGCACAGCTTTCGCCCTCGCTCTTGATCACGTTCTACGTGACGCTGGCGGTAACAAAGGACGTTCTACGTCCGCCGCTATGGTTGAGGGTGGCGCTGGTGAACACTCTCAAGGTTCGTATACAGACAACATAAATACCCAAGCAAGAAGCAGGGGGGACAGCGGCCGATGTAGCTCAGTCGGTAGAGCACCGGACGCGTTATTCGGAGGTCGTGGGTTCGGATCCCAAAATCGGCACGTTGTTTTTTCTTCTACTTTGTGTTTAATTATCTTTCCCCTAACATTACATTAATAATTTCTGTGATTATCCAAGTAAACATTAAAAAAAAAGACATAAAGTACCATCCCCAACGCTTTCCTTGGCCTCGCCGACTGTTGGCTTCTTTCCTTCATGTATTATAACGAGCACCCTCATTTCCCTTTAATTGATCTGCTTGTAGCTCACGGGGGTCTCGGTTCTGGCAGTCTTGAAGCCATAGGTAGCGTAAGAGGGTTCTAGCACAGCTTTCGCCCTCGCTCTTGATCACGTTCTACGTGACGCTGGCGCTAACAAAGGACGTTCTACGTCCGCCGCTATGGTTGAGGGTGGCGCTGGTGAACACTCTCAAGGTTCGTATACAGACAACATAAATACCCAAGCAAGTAGCAGGGGGGACAGCGGCCGATGTAGCTCAGTTGGTAGAGCACCGGACGCGTTATTCGGAGGTCGTGGGTTCGGATCCCACCATCGGCACGTTGTTTTTTCTTCTATTTTGTGTTTAATTATCTTTCCCCGAACATTACGTTAATAATTTCTGTGATTATCCAAGTAAACATTTAAAAAAAAAAGACATAAAGTACCATCCCCAACGCTTTCCTTGGCCTCGCCGACTGTTGGCTTCTTTCCTTCATGTATTATAACGAGCACCCTCATTTCCCTTTAATTGATCTGCTTGTAGCTCACGGGGGTCTCGGTTCTGGCAGTCTTGAAGCCATAGGTAGCGTAAGAGGGTTCTAGCACAGCTTTCGCCCTCGCTCTTGATCACGTTCTACGTGACGCTGGCGGTAACAAAGGACGTTCTACGTGCGCCGCTATGGTTGAGGGTGGCGCTGGTGAACACTCTCAAGGTTCGTATACAGACAACATAAATACCCAAGCAAGTAGCAGGGGGGACAGCGGCCGATGTAGCTCAGTTGGTAGAGCACCGGACGCGTTATTCGGAGGTCGTGGGTTCGGATCCCACCATCGGCACGTTGTTTTTTCTTCTACTTTGTGTTTAATTATCTTTCCCCTAACATTACATTAATAATTTCTGTGATTATCCAAGTAAACATTAAAAAAAAAGACATAAAGTACCATCCCCAACGCTTTCCTTGGCCTCGCCGACTGTTGGCTTCTTTCCTTCATGTATTATAACGAGCACCCTCATTTCCCTTTAATTGATCTGCTTGTAGCTCACGGGGGTCTCGGTTCTGGCAGTCTTGAAGCCATAGGTAGCGTAAGAGGGTTCTAGCACAGCTTTCGCCCTCGCTCTTGATCACGTTCTACGTGACGCTGGCGCTAACAAAGGACGTTCTACGTCCGCCGCTATGGTTTAGGGTGGCGCTGGTGAACACTCTCAAGGTTCGTATACAGACAACATAAATACCCAAGCAAGTAGCAGGGGGGACAGCGGCCGATGTAGCTCAGTTGGTAGAGCACCGGACGCGTTATTCGGAGGTCGTGGGTTCGGATCCCACCATCGGCACGTTGTTTTTTCTTCTACTTTGTGTTTAATTATCTTTCCCCTAACATTACATTAATAATTTCTGTGATTATCCAAGTAAACATTAAAAAAAAAAAGACATAAAGTACCATCCCCAACGCTTTCCTTGGCCTCGCCGACTGTTGGCTTCTTTCCTTCATGTATTAAACGAGCACCCTCATTTCCCTTTAATTGATCTGCTTGTAGCTCACGGGGGTCTCGGTTCTGGCAGTCTTGAAGCCATAGGTAGCGTAAGAGGGTTCTAGCACAGCTTTCGCCCTCGCTCTTGATCACGTTCTACGTGACGCTGGCGGTAACAAAGGACGTTCTACGTCCGCCGCTATGGTTGAGGGTGGCGCTGGTGAACACTCTCAAGGTTCGTATACAGACAACATAAATACCCAAGCAAGAAGCAGGGGGGACAGCGGCCGATGTAGCTCAGTTGGTAGAACACCGGACGCGTTATTCGGAGGTCGTGGGTTCGGATCCCACCATCGGCACGTTGTTTTTCTTTTACTTTGTGTTTATTTATCTTTCCCCTAACATTACATTAATAATTTCTGTGATTATCCAAGTAAACATTAAAAAAAAAAAGACAAAGTACCATCCCCAACGCTTTCCTTGGCCTCGCCGACTGTTGGCTTCTTTCCCTCATGTATTATAACGAGCACCCTCATTTCCCTTTAATTGATCTGCTTGTAGCTCACGGGGGTCTCGGTTCTGGCAGTCTTGAAGCCATAGGTAGCGTAAGAGGGTTCTAGCACAGCTTTCGCCCTCGCTCTTGATCACGTTCTACGTGACGCTGGCGGTAACAAAGGACGTTCTACGTCCGCCGCTATGGTTGAGGGTGGCGCTGGTGAACACTCTCAAGGTTCGTATACAGACAACATAAATACCCAAGCAAGTAGCAGGGGGGACAGCGGCCGATGTAGCTCAGTTGGTAGAGCATCGGACGCGTTATTCGGAGGTCGTGGGTTCGGATCCCACCATCGGCACGTTGTTTTTTCTTTTACTTTGTGTTTATTTATCTTTCCCCTAACATTACATTAATAATTTCTGTGATTATCCAAGTAAACATTAAAAAAAAGACAAAGTACCATCCCCAACGCTTTCCTTGGCCTCGCCGACTGTTGGCTTCTTTCCTTCATGTATTATAACGAGCACCCTCATTTCCCTTTAATTGATCTGCTTGTAGCTCACGGGGGTCTCGGTTCTGGCAGTCTTGAAGCCATAGGTAGCGTAAGAGGGTTCTAGCACAGCTTTCGCCCTCGCTCTTGATCACGTTCTACGTGACGCTGGCGGTAACAAAGGACGTTCTACGTGCGCCGCTATGGTTGAGGGTGGCGCTGGTGAACACTCTCAAGGTTCGTATACAGACAACATAAATACCCAAGCAAGTAGCAGGGGGGACAGCGGCCGATGTAGCTCAGTTGGTAGAGCACCGGACGCGTTATTCGGAGGTCGTGGGTTCGGATCCCACCATCGGCACGTTGTTTTTTCTTCTACTTTGTGTTTAATTATCTTTCCCCTAACATTACATTAATAATTTCTGTGATTATCCAAGTAAACATTAAAAAAAAAAGACATAAAGTACCATCCCCAACGCTTTCCTTGGCCTCGCCGACTGTTGGCTTCTTTCCTTCATGTATTATAACGAGCACCCTCATTTCCCTTTAATTGATCTGCTTGTAGCTCACGGGGGTCTCGGTTCTGGCAGTCTTGAAGCCATAGGTAGCGTAAGAGGGTTCTAGCACAGCTTTCGCCCTCGCTCTTGATCACGTTCTACGTGACGCTGGCGCTAACAAAGGACGTTCTACGTCCGCCGCTATGGTTTAGGGTGGCGCTGGTGAACACTCTCAAGGTTCGTATACAGACAACATAAATACCCAAGCAAGTAGCAGGGGGGACAGCGGCCGATGTAGCTCAGTTGGTAGAGCACCGGACGCGTTATTCGGAGGTCGTGGGTTCGGATCCCACCATCGGCACGTTGTTTTTTCTTCTACTTTGTGTTTAATTATCTTTCCCCTAACATTACATTAATAATTTCTGTGATTATCCAAGTAAACATTAAAAAAAAAAAGACATAAAGTACCATCCCCAACGCTTTCCTTGGCCTCGCCGACTGTTGGCTTCTTTCCTTCATGTATTAAACGAGCACCCTCATTTCCCTTTAATTGATCTGCTTGTAGCTCACGGGGGTCTCGGTTCTGGCAGTCTTGAAGCCATAGGTAGCGTAAGAGGGTTCTAGCACAGCTTTCGCCCTCGCTCTTGATCACGTTCTACGTGACGCTGGCGGTAACAAAGGACGTTCTACGTCCGCCGCTATGGTTGAGGGTGGCGCTGGTGAACACTCTCAAGGTTCGTATACAGACAACATAAATACCCAAGCAAGAAGCAGGGGGGACAGCGGCCGATGTAGCTCAGTTGGTAGAACACCGGACGCGTTATTCGGAGGTCGTGGGTTCGGATCCCACCATCGGCACGTTGTTTTTCTTTTACTTTGTGTTTATTTATCTTTCCCCTAACATTACATTAATAATTTCTGTGATTATCCAAGTAAACATTAAAAAAAAAAAGACAAAGTACCATCCCCAACGCTTTCCTTGGCCTCGCCGACTGTTGGCTTCTTTCCCTCATGTATTATAACGAGCACCCTCATTTCCCTTTAATTGATCTGCTTGTAGCTCACGGGGGTCTCGGTTCTGGCAGTCTTGAAGCCATAGGTAGCGTAAGAGGGTTCTAGCACAGCTTTCGCCCTCGCTCTTGATCACGTTCTACGTGACGCTGGCGGTAACAAAGGACGTTCTACGTCCGCCGCTATGGTTGAGGGTGGCGCTGGTGAACACTCTCAAGGTTCGTATACAGACAACATAAATACCCAAGCAAGTAGCAGGGGGGACAGCGGCCGATGTAGCTCAGTTGGTAGAGCATCGGACGCGTTATTCGGAGGTCGTGGGTTCGGATCCCACCATCGGCACGTTGTTTTTTCTTTTACTTTGTGTTTATTTATCTTTCCCCTAACATTACATTAATAATTTCTGTGATTATCCAAGTAAACATTAAAAAAAAGACAAAGTACCATCCCCAACGCTTTCCTTGGCCTCGCCGACTGTTGGCTTCTTTCCTTCATGTATTATAACGAGCACCCTCATTTCCCTTTAATTGATCTGCTTGTAGCTCACGGGGGTCTCGGTTCTGGCAGTCTTGAAGCCATAGGTAGCGTAAGAGGGTTCTAGCACAGCTTTCGCCCTCGCTCTTGATCACGTTCTACGTGACGCTGGCGGTAACAAAGGACGTTCTACGTCCGCCGCTATGGTTGAGGGTGGCGCTGGTGAACACTCTCAAGGTTCGTATACAGACAACATAAATACCCAAGCAAGTAGCAGGGGGGACAGCGGCCGATGTAGCTCAGTTGGTAGAGCACCGGACGCGTTATTCGGAGGTCGTGGGTTCGGATCCCACCATCGGCACGTTGTTTTTTCTTCTACTTTGTGTTTAATTATCTTTCCCCTAACATTCAATTAATAATTTCTGTGATTATCCAAGTAAACATAAAAAAAAAGACATAAAGTACCATCCCCAACGCTTTCCTTGGCCTCGCCGACTGTTGGCTTCTTTCCTTCATGTATTATAACGAGCACCCTCATTTCCCTTTAATTGATCTGCATGTAGCTCAGGGCGGTCTCGGTTCTGGCAGTCTTGAAGCCATAGGTAGCGTAAGAGGGTTCTAGCACAGCTTTCGCCCTCGCTCTTGATCACGTTCTACGTGACGCTGGCGGTAACAAAGGACGTTCTACGTGCGCCGCTATGGTTGAGGGTGGCGCTGGTGAACACTCTCAAGGTTCGTATACAGACAACATAAATACCCAAGCAAGTAGCAGGGGGGACAGCGGCCGATGTAGCTCAGTTGGTAGAGCACCGGACGCGTTATTCGGAGGTCGTGGGTTCGGATCCCACCATCGGCACGTTGTTTTTTCTTTTACTTTGTGTTTATTTATCTTTCCCCTAACATTACATTAATAATTTCTGTGATTATCCAAGTAAACATTAAAAAAAAGACATAAAGTACCATCCCCAACGCTTTCCTTGGCCTCGCCGACGGTTGGCTTCTTTCCTTCATGTATTATAACGAGCACCCTCATTTCCCTTTAAATGATCTGCTTGTAGCTCACGGGGGTCTCGGTTCTGGCAGTCTTGAAGCCATAGGTAGCGTAAGAGGGTTCTAGCACAGCTTTCGCCCTCGCTCTTGATCACGTTCTACGTGACGCTGGCGGTAACAAAGGACGTTCTACGTCCGCCGCTATGGTTGAGGGTGGCGCTGGTGAACACTCTCAAGGTTCGTATACAGACAACATAAATACCCAAGCAAGTAGCAGGGGGGACAGCAGCCGATGTAGCTCAGTTGGTAGAGCACCGGACGCGTTATTCGGAGGTCGTGGGTTCGGATCCCACCATCGGCACGTTGTTTTTTCTTCTACTTTGTGTTTAATTATCTTTCCCCTAACATTACGTTAATAATTTCTGTGATTATCCAAGTAAACATTAAAAAAAAAGACATAAAGTACCATCCCCAACGCTTTCTTTGGCCTCGCCGACTGTTGGCTTCTTTCCTTCATGTATTATAACGAGCACCCTCATTTCCCTTTAATTGATCTGCTTGTAGCTCACGGGGGTCTCGGTTCTGGCAGTCTTGAAGCCATAGGTAGCGTAAGAGGGTTCTAGCACAGCTTTCGCCCTCGCTCTTGATCACGTTCTACGTGACGCTGGCGGTAACAAAGGACGTTCTACGTCCGCCGCTATGGTTGAGGGTGGCGCTGGTGAACACTCTCAAGGTTCGTATACAGACAACATAAATGCCCAAGCAAGTAGCAGGGGGTTCAGCGGCCGATGTAGCTCAGTTGGTAGAGCACCGGACGAGTTATTCGGAGGTCGTGGGTTGGGATCCCACCATCGGCACGTTGTTTTTTCTTCTACTTTGTGTTTAATTATCTTTCCCCTAACATTACATTAATAATTTCTGTGATTATCCAAGTAAACATTAAAAAAAAAGACATAAAGTACCATCCCCAACGCTTTCCTTGGCCTCGCCGACTGTTGGCTTCTTTCCTTCATGTATTATAACGAGCACCCTCATTTCCCTTTAATTGATCTGCTTGTAGCTCACGGGGGTCTCGGTTCTGGCAGTCTTGAAGCCATAGGTAGCGTAAGAGGGTTCTAGCACAGCTTTCGCACTCGCTCTTGATCACGTTCTACGTGACGCTGGCGGTAACAAAGGACGTTCTACGTCCGCCGCTATGGTTGAGGGTGGCGCTGGTGAACACTCTCAAGGTTCGTATACAGACAACATAAATACCCAAGCAAGAAGCAGGGGGGACAGCGGCCGATGTAGCTCAGTTGGTAGAGCACCGGACGCGTTATTCGGAGGTCGTGGGTTCTGATCCCACCATCGGCACGTTGTTTTTTCTTCTACTTTGAGTTTAATTATCTTTCCCCTAACATTACATTAATAATTTCTGTGACTATCCAAGTAAACATAAAAAAAAAGACATAAAGTACCATCCCCAACGCTTTCCTTGGCCTCGCCGACTGTTGGCTTCTTTCCTTCATGTATTATAACGAGCACCCTCATTTCCCTTTAATTGATCTGCTTGTAGCTCACGGGGGTCTCGGTTCTGCAGTCTTGAAGCCATAGGTAGCGCAAGAGGGTTCTAGCACAGCTTTCGCCCTCGCTCTTGATCACGTTCTACGTGACGCTGGCGGTAACAAACGACGTTCTACGTCCGCCGCTATGGTTGAGGGTGGCGCTGGTGAACACTCTCAAGGTTCGTATACAGACAACATAAATACCGAAGCAAGTAGCAGGGGGGACAGCGGCCGATGCAGCTCAGTTGGTAGAGCACCGGACGCGTTATTCGGAGGTCGTGGGTTTGGATCCCACCATCGGCACGTTGTTTTTTCTTCTACTTTGTGTTTAATTATCTTTCCCCTAACATTACGTTAATAATTTCTGTGATTATCCAAGTAAACATTAAAAAAAAAGACATAAAGTACCATCCCCAACGCTTTCCTTGGCCTCGCCGACTGTTGGCTTCTTTCCTTCATGTATTATAACGAGCACCCTCATTTCCCTTTAATTGATCTGCTTGTAGCTCACGGGGGTCTCGGTTCTGGAAGTCTTGAAACCATAGGTAGCGTAAGATGGTTCTAGCACAGCTTTCGCCCTCGCTCTTGATCACGTTCTACGTGACGCTGGCGGTAACAAAGGACGTTCTACGTCCGCCGCTATGGTTGAGGGTGGCGCTGGTGAACACTCTCAAGGTTCGTATACAGACAACATAAATACCCAAGCAAGTAGCAGGGGGGACAGCGGCCGATGTAGCTCAGTTGGTAGAGCATCGGACGCGTTATTCGGAGGTCGTGGGTTCGGATCCCACCATCGGCACGTTGTTTTTTCTTTTACTTTGTGTTTATTTATCTTTCCCCTAACATTACATTAATAATTTCTGTGATTATCCAAGTAAACATTAAAAAAAAAGACATAAAGTACCATCCCCAACGCTTTCCTTGACCTCGCCGACTGTTGGCTTCTTTCCTTCATGTATTATAACGAGCACCCTCATTTCCCTTTAATTGATCTGCTTGTAGCTCACGGGGGTCTCGGTTCTGGCAGTCTTGAAGCCATAGGTAGCGTAAGAGGGTTCTAGCACAGCTTTCGCCCTCGCTCTTGATCACGTTCTACGTGACGCTGGCGGTAACAAAGGACGTTCTACGTCCGCCGCTATGGTTGAGGGTGGCGCTGGTGAACACTCTCAAGGTTCGTATACAGACAACATAAATACCCAAGCAAGTAGCAGGGGGGACAGCGGCCGATGTAGCTCAGTTGGTAGAGCACCGGACGCGTTATTCGGAGGTCGTGGGTTCGGATCCCACCATCGGCACGTTGTTTTTTCTTCTACTTTGTGTTTAATTATCTTTCCCCTAACATTACGTTAATAATTTCTGTGATTATCCAAGTAAACATTAAAAAAAAAGACATAAAGTACCATCCCCAACGCTTTCCTTGGCCTCGCCGACTGTTGGCTTCTTTCCTTCATGTATTATAACGAGCACCCTCATTTCCCTTTAATTGATCTGCTTGTAGCTCACGGGTGTCTCGGTTCTGGCAGTCTTGAAGCCATAGGTAGCGTAAGAGGGTTCTAGCACAGCTTTCGCCCTCGCTCTTGATCACGTTCTACGTGACGCTGGCGGTAACAAAGGACGTTCTACGTCCGCCGCTATGGTTGAGGGTGGCGCTGGTGAACACTCTCAAGGTTCGTATACAGACAACATAAATACCCAAGCAAGTAGCAGGGGGGACAGCGGCCGATGTAGCTCAGTTGGTAGAGCACCGGACGCGTTATTCGGAGGTCGTGGGTTCGGATCCCACTATCGGCACGTTGTTTTTTCTTCTACTTTGTGTTTAATTATCTTTCCCCTAACATTACATTAATAATTTCTGTGATTATCCAAGTAAACATTAAAAAAAAAAGACATAAAGTACCATCCCCAACGCTTTCCTTGGCCTCGCCGACTGTTGGCTTCTTTCCTTCATGTATTATAACGAGCACCCTCATTTCCCTTTAATTGATCTGCTTGTAGCTCACGGGGGTCTCGGTTCTGGCAGTCTTGAAGCCATAGGTAGCGTAAGAGGGTTCTAGCACAGCTTTCGCCCTCGCTCTTGATCACGTTCTACGTGACGCTGGCGGTAACAAAGGACGTTCTATGTCCGCCGCTATGGTTGAGGGTGGCGCTGGTGAATACTGTCAAGGTTCGTATACAGACAACATAAATACCCAAGCAAGAAGCCGGGGGGACAGCGGCCGATGTAGCTCAGTTGGTAGAGCACCGGACGCGATATTCGGAGGTCGTGGGTTCGGATCCCACCATCGGCACGTTGTTTTTTCTTCTACTTTGTGTTTAATTATCTTTCCCCTAACATTACATTAATAATTTCTGTGATTATCCAAGTAAACATTAAAAAAAAAAGACATAAAGTACCATCCCCAACGCTTTCCTTCGCCTCACCGACTGTTGGCTTCTTTCCTTCATGTATTATAACGAGCACCCTCATTTCCCTTTAATTGATCTGCTTGTAGCTCTCGGGGGTCTCGGTTCTGGCAGTCTTGAAGCCATAGGTAGCGTAAGAGGGTTCTAGCACAGCTTTCGCCCTCGCTCTTGATCACGTTCTACGTGACGCTGGCGGTAACAAAGGACGTTCTACGTCCGCCGCTATGGTTGAGGGTGGCGCTGGTGAACACTCTCAAGGTTCGTATACAGACAACATAAATACCCAAGCAAGTAGCAGGGGGGACAGCGGCCGATGTAGCTTAGTTGGTAGAGCACCGGACGCGTTATTCGGAGGTCGTGGGTTCGGATCCCACCATCGGCACGTTGTTTTTTCTTTTACTTTGTGTTTATTTATCTTTCCCCTAACATTACATTAATAATTTCTGTGATTATCCAAGTAAACATTAAAAAAAAAGACATAAAGTACCATCCCCAACGCTTTCCTTGGCCTCGCCGACTGTTGGCTTCTTTCCTTCATGTATTATAACGAGCACCCTCATTTCCCTTTAATTGATCTGCTTGTAGCTCACGGGGGTCTCGGTTCTGGCAGTCTTGAAGCCATAGGTAGCGTGAGAGGGTTCTAGCACAGCTTTCGCCCTCGCTCTTGATCACGTTCTACGTGACGCTGGCGCTAACAAAGGACGTTCTACGTCCGCCGCTATGGTTGAGGGTGGCGCTGGTGAACACTCTCAAGGTTCGTATACAGACAACATAAATACCCAAGCAAGTAGCAGGGGGGACAGCGGCCGATGTAGCTCAGTTGGTAGAGCACCGGACGCGTTATTCGGAGATCGTGGGTTCGGATCCCACCATAGGCACGTTGTTTTTTCTTCTACTTTGTGTTTAATTATCTTTCCCCTAACATTACATTAATAATTTCTGTGATTATCCAAGTAAACATTAAAAAAAAAAGACATAAAGTACCATCCCCAACGCTTTCCTTGGCCTCGCCGACTGTTGGCTTCTTTCCTTCATGTATTATAACGAGCACCCTCATTTCCCTTTAATTGATCTGCTTGTAGCTCACGGGGGTCTCGGTTCTGGCAGTCTTGAAGCCATAGGTAGCGTAAGAGGGTTCTAGCACAGCTTTCGCCCTCGCTCTTGATCACGTTCTACGTGACGCTGGCGGTAACAAAGGACGTTCTACGTCCGCCGCTATGGTTGAGGGTGGCGCTGGTGAACACTCTCAAGGTTCGTATACAGACAACATAAATACCCAAGCAAGTAGCAGGGGGGACAGCGGCCGATGTAGCTCAGTTGGTAGAGCACCGGACGCGTTATTCGGAGGTCGTGGGTTCGGATCCCACCATCGGCACGTTGTTTTTTCTTCTACTTTGTGTTTAATTATCTTTCCCCTAACATTACATTAATAATTTCTGTGATTATCCAAGTAAACATTAAAAAACCAAAAGACATAAAGTACCATCCCCAACGCTTTCCTTGGCCTCGCCGACTGTTGGCTTCTTTCCTTCATGTATTATAACGAGCACCCTCATTTCCCTTTAATTGATCTGCTTGTAGCTCACGGGGGTCTCGGTTCTGGAAGTCTTGAAGCCATAGGTAGCGTAAGAGGGTTCTAGCACAGCTTTCGCCCTCGCTCTTGATCACGTTCTACGTGACGCTGGCGGTAACAAAGGACGTTCTACGTCCGCCGCTATGGTTGAGGGTGGCGCTGGTGAACACTCTCAAGGTTCGTATACAGACAACATAAATACCCAAGCAAGTAGCAGGGGGGACAGCGGCCGATGTAGCTCAGTTGGTAGAGCATCGGACGCGTTATTCGGAGGTCGTGGGTTCGGATCCCACCATCGGCACGTTGTTTTTTCTTTTACTTTGTGTTTATTTATCTTTCCCCTAACATTACATTAATAATTTCTGTGATTATCCAAGTAAACATTAAAAAAAAAGACATAAAGTACCATCCCCAACGCTTTCCTTGACCTCGCCGACTGTTGGCTTCTTTCCTTCATGTATTATAACGAGCACCCTCATTTCCCTTTAATTGATCTGCTTGTAGCTCACGGGGGTCTCGGTTCTGGCAGTCTTGAAGCCATAGGTAGCGTAAGAGGGTTCTAGCACAGCTTTCGCCCTCGCTCTTGATCACGTTCTACGTGACGCTGGCGGTAACAAAGGACGTTCTACGTCCGCCGCTATGGTTGAGGGTGGCGCTGGTGAACACTCTCAAGGTTCGTATACAGACAACATAAATACCCAAGCAAGTAGCAGGGGGGACAGCGGCCGATGTAGCTCAGTTGGTAGAGCACCGGACGCGTTATTCGGAGGTCGTGGGTTCGGATCCCACCATCGGCACGTTGTTTTTTCTTCTACTTTGTGTTTAATTATCTTTCCCCTAACATTACGTTAATAATTTCTGTGATTATCCAAGTAAACATTAAAAAAAAAAAGACATAAAGTACCATCCCCAACGCTTTCCTTGGCCTCGCCGACTGTTGGCTTCTTTCCTTCATGTATTATAACGAGCACCCTCATTTCCCTTTAATTGATCTGCTTGTAGCTCACGGGTGTCTCGGTTCTGGCAGTCTTGAAGCCATAGGTAGCGTAAGAGGGTTCTAGCACAGCTTTCGCCCTCGCTCTTGATCACGTTCTACGTGACGCTGGCGGTAACAAAGGACGTTCTACGTCCGCCGCTATGGTTGAGGGTGGCGCTGGTGAACACTCTCAAGGTTCGTATACAGACAACATAAATACCCAAGCAAGTAGCAGGGGGGACAGCGGCCGATGTAGCTCAGTTGGTAGAGCACCGGACGCGTTATTCGGAGGTCGTGGGTTCGGATCCCACTATCGGCACGTTGTTTTTTCTTCTACTTTGTGCTTAATTATCTTTCCCCTAACATTACATTAATAATTTCTGTGATTATCCAAGTAAACATTAAAAAAAAAAGACATAAAGTACCATCCCCAACGCTTTCCTTGGCCTCGCCGACTGTTGGCTTCTTTCCTTCATGTATTATAACGAGCACCCTCATTTCCCTTTAATTGATCTGCTTGTAGCTCACGGGGGTCTCGGTTCTGGCAGTCTTGAAGCCATAGGTAGCGTAAGAGGGTTCTAGCACAGCTTTCGCCCTCGCTCTTGATCACGTTCTACGTGACGCTGGCGGTAACAAAGGACGTTCTATGTCCGCCGCTATGGTTGAGGGTGGCGCTGGTGAACACTCTCAAGGTTCGTATACAGACAACATAAATACTCAAGCAAGAAGCCGGGGGGACAGCGGCCGATGTAGCTCAGTTGGTAGAGCACCGGACGCGATATTCGGAGGTCGTGGGTTCGGATCCCACCATCGGCACGTTGTTTTTTCTTCTACTTTGTGTTTAATTATCTTTCCCCTAACATTACATTAATAATTTCTGTGATTATCCAAGTAAACATTAAAAAAAAAGACATAAAGTACCATCCCCAACGCTTTCCTTCGCCTCACCGACTGTTGGCTTCTTTCCTTCATGTATTATAACGAGCACCCTCATTTCCCTTTAATTGATCTGCTTGTAGCTCTCGGGGGTCTCGGTTCTGGCAGTCTTGAAGCCATAGGTAGCGTAAGAGGGTTCTAGCACAGCTTTCGCCCTCGCTCTTGATCACGTTCTACGTGACGCTGGCGGTAACAAAGGACGTTCTACGTCCGCCGCTATGGTTGAGGGTGGCGCTGGTGAACACTCTCAAGGTTCGTATACAGACAACATAAATACCCAAGCAAGTAGCAGGGGGGACAGCGGCCGATGTAGCTCAGTTGGTAGAGCACCGGACGCGTTATTCGGAGGTCGTGGGTTCGGATCCCACCATCGGCACGTTGTTTTTTCTTTTACTTTGTGTTTATTTATCTTTCCCCTAACATTACATTAATAATTTCTGTGATTGTCCAAGTAAACATTAAAAAAAAAAGACATAAAGTACCATCCCCAACGCTTTCCTTGGCCTCGCCGACTGTTGGCTTCTTTCCTTCATGTATTATAACGAGCACCCTCATTTCCCTTTAATTGATCTGCTTGTAGCTCACGGGGGTCTCGGTTCTGGCAGTCTTGAAGCCATAGGTAGCGTGAGAGGGTTCTAGCACAGCTTTCGCCCTCGCTCTTGATCACGTTCTACGTGACGCTGGCGCTAACAAAGGACGTTCTACGTCCGCCGCTATGGTTGAGGGTGGCGCTGGTGAACACTCTCAAGGTTCGTATACAGACAACATAAATACCCAAGCAAGTAGCAGGGGGGACTGCGGCCGATGTAGCTCAGTTGGTAGAGCACCGGACGCGTTATTCGGAGATCGTGGGTTCGGATCCCACCATAGGCACGTTGTTTTTTCTTCTACTTTGTGTTTAATTATCTTTCCCCTAACATTACATTAATAATTTCTGTGATTATCCAAGCAAACATTAAAAAAAAAGACATAAAGTACCATCCCCAACGCTTTCCTTGGCCTCGCCGACTGTTGGCTTCTTTCCTTCATGTATTATAACGAGCACCCTCATTTCCCTTTAATTGATCTGCTTGTAGCTCACGGGGGTCTCGGTTGTGGCAGTCTTGAAGCCATAGGTAGCGTAAGAGGGTTCTAGCACAGCTTTCGCCCTCGCTCTTGATCACGTTCTACGTGACGCTGGCGGTAACAAAGGACGTTCTACGTCCGCCGCTATGGTTGAGGGTGGCGCTGGTGAACACTCTCAAGGTTCGTATACAGACAACATAAATACCCAAGCAAGTAGCAGGGGGGACAGCGGCCGATGTAGCTCAGTTGGTAGAGCACCGGACGCGTTATTCGGAGGTCGTGGGTTCGGATCCCACCATCGGCACGTTGTTTTTTCTTCTACTTTGTGTTTAATTATCTTTCCCCTAACATTACATTAATAATTTCTGTGATTATCCAAGTAAACATTAAAAAACCAAAAGACATAAAGTACCATCCCCAACGCTTTCCTTGGCCTCGCCGACTGTTGGCTTCTTTCCTTCATGTATTATAACGAGCACCCTCATTTCCCTTTAATTGATCTGCTTGTAGCTCACAGGGGTCTCGGTTCTGGCAGTCTTGAAGCCATAGGTAGCGTAAGAGGGTTCTAGCACAGCTTTCGCCCTCGCTCTTGATCACGTTCTACGTGACGCTGGCGGTAACAAAGGACGTTCTACGTCCGCCGCTATGGTTGAGGGTGGCGCTGGTGAACACTCTCAAGGTTCGTATACAGACAACATAAATACCCAAGCAAGTAGCAGGGGGGACAGCGGCCGATGTAGCTCAGTTGGTGGAGCACCGGACGCGTTATTCGGAGGTCGTGGGTTCGGATGCCACCATCGGCACGTTGTTTTTTCTTCTACTTTGTGTTTAATTATCTTTCCCCTAACATTACATTAATAATTTCTGTGATTATCCAAGTAAACATTAAAAAAAAAGACATAAAGTACCATCCCCAACGCTTTCCTTGGCCTCGCCGACTGTTGGCTTCTTTCCTTCATGTATTATAACGAGCACCCTCATTTCCCTTTAATTGATCTGCTTGTAGCTCACGGGGGTCTCGGTTCTGGCAGTCTTGAAGCCATAGGTAGCGTAAGAGGGTTCTAGCACAGCTTTCGCCCTCGCTCTTGATCACGTTCTACGTGACGCTGGCGGTAACAAAGGACGTTCTACGTCCGCCGCTATGGTTGAGGGTGGCGTTGGTGAACACTCTCAAGGTTCGTATACAGACAACATAAATACCCAAGCAAGTAGCAGGGGGGACAGCGGCCGATGTAGCTCAGTTGGTAGAGCACCGGACGCGTTATTCGGAGGTCGTGGGTTCGGATCCCACCATCGGCACGTTGTTTTTTCTTTTACTTTGTGTTTATTTATCTTTCCCCTAACATTACATTAATAATTTCTGTGATTATCCAAGTAAACATTAAAAAAAAAGACATAAAGTACCATCCCCAACGCTTTCCTTGGCCTCGCCGACTGTTGGCTTCTTTCCTTCATGTATTATAACGAGCACCCTCATTTCCCTTTAATTGATCTGCTTGTAGCTCACGGGGGTCTCGGTTCTGGCAGTCTTGAAGCCATAGGTAGCGTAAGAGGGTTCTAGCACAGCTTTCGCCCTCGCTCTTGATCACGTTCTACGTGACGCTGGCGGTAACAAAGGACGTTCTACGTCCGCCGCTATGGTTGAGGGTGGCGCTGGTGAACACTCTCAAGGTTCGTATACAGACAACATAAATACCCAAGCAAGTAGCAGGGGGGACAGCGGCCGATGTAGCTCAGTTGGTAGAGCACCGGACGCGTTATTCGGAGGTCGTGGGTTCGGATCCCACCATCGGCACGTTGTTTTTTCTTCTACTTTGTGTTTAATTATCTTTCCCCTAACATTACGTTAATAATTTCTGTGATTATCCAAGTAAACATTAAAAAAAAAGACATAAAGTACCATCCCCAACGCTTTCCTTGGCCTCGCCGACTGTTGGCTTCTTTCCTTCATGTATTATAACGAGCACCCTCATTTCCCTTTAATTGATCTGCTTGTAGCTCACGGGGGTCTCGGTTCTGGCAGTCTTGAAGCCATAGGTAGCGTAAGAGGGTTCTAGCACAGCTTTCGCCCTCGCTCTTGATCACGTTCTACGTGACGCTGGCGGTAACAAAGGACGTTCTACGTCCGCCGCTATGGTTGAGGGTGGCGCTGGTGAACACTCTCAAGGTTCGCATACAGACAACACAAATACCCAAGCAAGTAGCAGGGGGGACAGCGGCCGATGTAGCTCAGTTGGTAGAGCACCGGACGCGTTATTCGGAGGTCGTGGGTTCGGATCCCACCATCGGCACGTTGTTTTTTCTTCTACTTTGTGTTTAATTATCTTTCCCCTAACATTACATTAATAATTTCTGTGATTATCCAAGTAAACATTAAAAAAAAAAAGACATAAAGTACCATCCCCAACGCTTTCCTTGGCCTCGCCGACTGTTGGCTTCTTTCCTTCATGTATTATAACGAGCACCCTCATTTCCCTTTAATTGATCTGCTTGTAGCTCACGGGGGTCTCGGTTCTGGCAGTCTTGAAGCCATAGGTAGCGTACGAGGGTTCTAGCACAGCTTTCGCCCTCGCTCTTGATCACGTTCTACGTGACGCTGGCGGTAACAAAGGACGTTCTACGTCCGCCGCTATGGTTGAGGGTGGCGCTGGTGAACACTCTCAAGGTTCGTATACAGACAACATAAATACCCAAGCAAGAAGCAGGGGGGACAGCGGCCGATGTAGCTCAGTCGGTAGAGCACCGGACGCGTTATTCGGAGGTCGTGGGTTCGGATCCCACCATCGGCACGTTGTTTTTTCTTCTACTTTGTGTTTAATTATCTTTCCCCTAACATTATATTAATAATTTCTGTGATTATCCAAGTAAACATTAAAAAAAGACATAAAGTACCATCCCCAACGCTTTCCTTGGCCTTGCCGACTGTTGGCTTCTTTCCTTCATGTATTATAACGAGCACCCTCATTTCCCTTTAATTGATCTGCTTGTAGCTCACGGGGGTCTCGGTTCTGGCAGTCTTGAAGCCATAGGTAGCGTAAGAGGGTTCTAGCACAGCTTTCGCCCTCGCTCTTGATCACGTTCTACGTGACGCTGGCGGTAACAAAGGACGTTCTACGTCCGCCGCTATGGTTGAGGGTGGCGCTGGTGAACACTCTCAAGGTTCGTATACAGACAACATAAATACCCAAGCAAGAAGCAGGGGGGACAGCGGCCGATGTAGCTCAGTTGGTAGAGCACCGGACGCTTTATTCGGAGGTCGTGGGTTCGTATCCCACCATCGGCACGTTGTTTTTTCTTCTACTTTGTGTTTAATTATCTTTCCCCTAACATTACATTAATAATTTCTGTGATTATCCAAGTAAACATTAAAAAAAAAAGACATAAAGTACCATCCCCAACGCTTTCCTTGGCCTCGCCGACTGTTGGCTTCTTTCCTTCATGTATTATAACGAGCACCCTCATTTCCCTTTAATTGATCTGCTTGTAGCTCACGGGGGTCTCGGTTCTGGCAGTCTTGAAGCCATAGGTAGCGTAAGAGGGTTCTAGCACAGCTTTCGCCCTCGCTCTTGATCACGTTCTACGTGACGCTGGCGCTAACAAAGGACGTTCTACGTCCGCCGCTATGGTTGAGGGTGGCGCTGGTGAACACTCTCATGGTTCGTATACAGACAACATAAATACCCAAGCAAGTAGCAGGGGGGACAGCGGCCGATGTAGCTCAGTTGGTAGAGCACCGGACGCGTTATTCGGAGGTCGTGGGTTCGGATCCCACCATCGGCACGTTGTTTTTTCTTCTACTTTGTGTTTAAATATCTTTCCCCTAACATTACGTTAATAATTTCTGTGATTATCCAAGTAAACATTAAAAAAAAAAAAGACATAAAGTACCATCCCCAACGCTTTCCTTGGCCTCGCCGACTGTTGGCTTCTTTCCTTCATGTATTATAACGAGCACCCTCATTTCCCTTTAACTGATCTGCTTGTAGCTCACGGGGGTCTCGGTTCTGGCAGTCTTGAAGCCATAGGTAGCGTAAGAGGGTTCTAGCACAGCTTTCGCCCTCGCTCTTGATCACGTTCTACGTGACGCTGGCGGTAACAAAGGACGTTCTACGTCCGCCGCTATGGTTGAGGGTGGCGCTGGTGAACACTCTCAAGGTTCGTATACAGACAACATAAATACCCAAGCAAGTAGCAGGGGGGACAGCGGCCGATGTAGCTCAGTTGGTAGAGCACCGGACGCGTTATTCGGAGGTCGTGGGTTCGGATCCCACCATCGGCACGTTGTTTTTTCTTCTACTTTGTGTTTAATTATCTTTCCCCTAACATTACATTAATAATTTCTGTGATTATCCAAGTAAACATTAAAAAAAAAAGACATAAAGTACCATCCCCAACGCTTTCCTTGGCCTCGCCGACTGTTGGCTTCTTTCCTTCATGTATTATAACGAGCACCCTCATTTCCCTTTAATTGATCTGCTTGTAGCTCACGGGGGTCTCGGTTCTGGCAGTCTTGAAGCCATAGGTAGCGTAAGAGGGTTCTAGCACAGCTTTCGCCCTCGCTCTTGATCACGTTCTACGTGACGCTGGCGGTAACAAAAAAAGTTCTACGTCCGCCGCTATGGTTGAGGGTGGCGCTGGTGAACACTCTCAAGGTTCGTATACAGACAACATAAATACCCAAGCAAGTAGCAGGGGGGACAGCGACCGATGTAGCTCAGTTGGTAGAGCACCGGACGCGTTATTCGGAGGTCGTGGGTTCGGATCCCACCATCGGCACGTTGTTTTTTCTTCTACTTTGTGTTTAATTATCTTTCCCCTAACATTACATTAATAATTTCTGTGATTATCCAAGTAAACATTAAAAAAAAAGACATAAAGTACCATCCCCAACGCTTTCCTTGGCCTCGCCGACTGTTGGCTTCTTTCCTTCATGTATTATAACGAGCACCCTCATTTCCCTTTAATTGATCTGCTTGTAGCTCACGGGGGCTCGGTTCTGGCAGTCTTGAAGCCATAGGTAGCGTAAGAGGGTTCTAGCACAGCTTTCGCCCTCGCTCTTGATCACGTTCTACGTGACGCTGGCGGTAACAAAGGACGTTCTACGTCCGCCGCTATGGTTGAGGGTGGCGCTGGTGAACACTCTCAAGGTTCGTATACAGACAACATAAATACCCAAGCAAGTAGCAGGGGGGACAGCGGCCGATGTAGCTCAGTTGGTAGAGCACCGGACGCGTTATTCGGAGGTCGTGGGTTCGGATCCCACCATCGGCACGTTGTTTTTTCTTCTACTTTGTGTTTAATTATCTTTCCCCTAACATTACATTAATAATTTCTGTGATTATCCAAGTAAACATTAAAAAAAAAAGACATAAAGTACCATCCCCAACGCTTTCCTTGGCCTCGCCGACTGTTGGCTTCTTTCCTTCATGTATTATAACGAGCACTCTCATTTCCCTTTAATTGATCTGCTTGTAGCTCACGGGGGTCTCGGTTCTGGCAGTCTTGAATCCATAGGTAGCGTAAGAGGGTTCTAGCACAGCTTTCGCCCTCGCTCTTGATCACGTTCTACGTGACGCTGGCGCTAACAAAGGACGTTCTACGTCCGCCGCTATGGTTGAGGGTGGCGCTGGTGAACACTCTCATGGTTCGTATACAGACAACATAAATACCCAAGCAAGTAGCAGGGGGGACAGCGGCCGATGTAGCTCAGTTGGTAGAGCACCGGAAGCGTTATTCGGAGGTCGTGGGTTCGGATCCCACCATCGGCACGTTGTTTTTTCTTCTACTTTGTGTTTAAATATCTTTCCCCTAACATTACGTTAATAATTTCTGTGATTATCCAAGTAAACATTAAAAAAAAAGACATAAAGTACCATCCCCAACGCTTTCCTTGGCCTCGCCGACTGTTGGCTTCTTTCCTTCATGTATTATAACGAGCACCCTCATTTCCCTTTAATTGATCTGCTTGTAGCTCACGGGGGTCTCGGTTCTGGCAGTCTTGAAGCCATAGGTAGCGTAAGAGGTTTCTAGCACAGCTTTCGCCCTCGCTCTTGATCACGTTCTACGTGACGCTGGCGGTAACAAAGGACGTTCTACGTCCGCCGCTATGGTTGAGGGTGGCGCTGGTGAACACTCTCAAGGTTCGTATACAGACAACATAAATACCCAAGCAAGTAGCAGGGGGGACAGCGGCCGATGTAGCTCAGTTGGTAGAGCACCGGACGCGTTATTCGGAGGTCGTGGGTTCGGATCCCACTATCGGCACGTTGTTTTTTCTTCTACTTTGTGCTTAATTATCTTTCCCCTAACATTACATTAATAATTTCTGTGATTATCCAAGTAAACATTAAAAAAAAAGACATAAAGTACCATCCCCAACGCTTTCCTTGGCCTCGCCGACTGTTGGCTTCTTTCCTTCATGTATTATAACGAGCACCCTCATTTCCCTTTAATTGATCTGCTTGTAGCTCACGGGGGTCTCGGTTCTGGCAGTCTTGAAGCCATAGGTAGCGTAAGAGGGTTCTAGCACAGCTTTCGCCCTCGCTCTTGATCACGTTCTACGTGACGCTGGCGGTAACAAAGGACGTTCTATGTCCGCCGCTATGGTTGAGGGTGGCGCTGGTGAACACTCTCAAGGTTCGTATACAGACAACATAAATACTCAAGCAAGAAGCCGGGGGGACAGCGGCCGATGTAGCTCAGTTGGTAGAGCACCGGACGCGATATTCGGAGGTCGTGGGTTCGGATCCCACCATCGGCACGTTGTTTTTTCTTCTACTTTGTGTTTAATTATCTTTCCCCTAACATTACATTAATAATTTCTGTGATTATCCAAGTAAACATTAAAAAAAAAGACATAAAGTACCATCCCCAACGCTTTCCTTCGCCTCACCGACTGTTGGCTTCTTTCCTTCATGTATTATAACGAGCACCCTCATTTCCCTTTAATTGATCTGCTTGTAGCTCTCGGGGGTCTCGGTTCTGGCAGTCTTGAAGCCATAGGTAGCGTAAGAGGGTTCTAGCACAGCTTTCGCCCTCGCTCTTGATCACGTTCTACGTGACGCTGGCGGTAACAAAGGACGTTCTACGTCCGCCGCTATGGTTGAGGGTGGCGCTGGTGAACACTCTCAAGGTTCGTATACAGACAACATAAATACCCAAGCAAGTAGCAGGGGGGACAGCGGCCGATGTAGCTCAGTTGGTAGAGCACCGGACGCGTTATTCGGAGGTCGTGGGTTCGGATCCCACCATCGGCACGTTGTTTTTTCTTTTACTTTGTGTTTATTTATCTTTCCCCTAACATTACATTAATAATTTCTGTGATTGTCCAAGTAAACATTAAAAAAAAAGACATAAAGTACCATCCCCAACGCTTTCCTTGGCCTCGCCGACTGTTGGCTTCTTTCCTTCATGTATTATAACGAGCACCCTCATTTCCCTTTAATTGATCTGCTTGTAGCTCACGGGGGTCTCGGTTCTGGCAGTCTTGAAGCCATAGGTAGCGTGAGAGGGTTCTAGCACAGCTTTCGCCCTCGCTCTTGATCACGTTCTACGTGACGCTGGCGCTAACAAAGGACGTTCTACGTCCGCCGCTATGGTTGAGGGTGGCGCTGGTGAACACTCTCAAGGTTCGTATACAGACAACATAAATACCCAAGCAAGTAGCAGGGGGGACAGCGGCCGATGTAGCTCAGTTGGTAGAGCACCGGACGCGTTATTCGGAGATCGTGGGTTCGGATCCCACCATAGGCACGTTGTTTTTTCTTCTACTTTGTGTTTAATTATCTTTCCCCTAACATTACATTAATAATTTCTGTGATTATCCAAGCAAACATTAAAAAAAAAGACATAAAGTACCATCCCCAACGCTTTCCTTGGCCTCGCCGACTGTTGGCTTCTTTCCTTCATGTATTATAACGAGCACCCTCATTTCCCTTTAATTGATCTGCTTGTAGCTCACGGGGGTCTCGGTTCTGGCAGTCTTGAAGCCATAGGTAGCGTAAGAGGGTTCTAGCACAGCTTTCGCCCTCGCTCTTGATCACGTTCTACGTGACGCTGGCGGTAACAAAGGACGTTCTACGTCCGCCGCTATGGTTGAGGGTGGCGCTGGTGAACACTCTCAAGGTTCGTATACAGACAACATAAATACCCAAGCAAGTAGCAGGGGGGACAGCGGCCGATGTAGCTCAGTTGGTAGAGCACCGGACGCGTTATTCGGAGGTCGTGGGTTCGGATCCCACCATCGGCACGTTGTTTTTTCTTCTACTTTGTGTTTAATTATCTTTCCCCTAACATTACATTAATAATTTCTGTGATTATCCAAGTAAACATTAAAAAACCAAAAGACATAAAGTACCATCCCCAACGCTTTCCTTGGCCTCGCCGACTGTTGGCTTCTTTCCTTCATGTATTATAACGAGCACCCTCATTTCCCTTTAATTGATCTGCTTGTAGCTCACAGGGGTCTCGGTTCTGGCAGTCTTGAAGCCATAGGTAGCGTAAGAGGGTTCTAGCACAGCTTTCGCCCTCGCTCTTGATCACGTTCTACGTGACGCTGGCGGTAACAAAGGACGTTCTACGTCCGCCGCTATGGTTGAGGGTGGCGCTGGTGAACACTCTCAAGGTTCGTATACAGACAACATAAATACCCAAGCAAGTAGCAGGGGGGACAGCGGCCGATGTAGCTCAGTTGGTGGAGCACCGGACGCGTTATTCGGAGGTCGTGGGTTCGGATGCCACCATCGGCACGTTGTTTTTTCTTCTACTTTGTGTTTAATTATCTTTCCCCTAACATTACATTAATAATTTCTGTGATTATCCAAGTAAACATTAAAAAAAAAGACATAAAGTACCATCCCCAACGCTTTCCTTGGCCTCGCCGACTGTTGGCTTCTTTCCTTCATGTATTATAACGAGCACCCTCATTTCCCTTTAATTGATCTGCTTGTAGCTCACGGGGGTCTCGGTTCTGGCAGTCTTGAAGCCATAGGTAGCGTAAGAGGGTTCTAGCACAGCTTTCGCCCTCGCTCTTGATCACGTTCTACGTGACGCTGGCGGTAACAAAGGACGTTCTACGTCCGCCGCTATGGTTGAGGGTGGCGTTGGTGAACACTCTCAAGGTTCGTATACAGACAACATAAATACCCAAGCAAGTAGCAGGGGGGACAGCGGCCGATGTAGCTCAGTTGGTAGAGCACCGGACGCGTTATTCGGAGGTCGTGGGTTCGGATCCCACCATCGGCACGTTGTTTTTTCTTTTACTTTGTGTTTATTTATCTTTCCCCTAACATTACATTAATAATTTCTGTGATTATCCAAGTAAACATTAAAAAAAAAGACATAAAGTACCATCCCCAACGCTTTCCTTGGCCTCGCCGACTGTTGGCTTCTTTCCTTCATGTATTATAACGAGCACCCTCATTTCCCTTTAATTGATCTGCTTGTAGCTCACGGGGGTCTCGGTTCTGGCAGTCTTGAAGCCATAGGTAGCGTAAGAGGGTTCTAGCACAGCTTTCGCCCTCGCTCTTGATCACGTTCTACGTGACGCTGGCGGTAACAAAGGACGTTCTACGTCCGCCGCTATGGTTGAGGGTGGCGCTGGTGAACACTCTCAAGGTTCGTATACAGACAACATAAATACCCAAGCAAGTAGCAGGGGGGACAGCGGCCGATGTAGCTCAGTTGGTAGAGCACCGGACGCGTTATTCGGAGGTCGTGGGTTCGGATCCCACCATCGGCACGTTGTTTTTTCTTCTACTTTGTGTTTAATTATCTTTCCCCTAACATTACGTTAATAATTTCTGTGATTATCCAAGTAAACATTAAAAAAAAAGACATAAAGTACCATCCCCAACGCTTTCCTTGGCCTCGCCGACTGTTGGCTTCTTTCCTTCATGTATTATAACGAGCACCCTCATTTCCCTTTAATTGATCTGCTTGTAGCTCACGGGGGGCTCGGTTCTGGCAGTCTTGAAGCCATAGGTAGCGTAAGAGGGTTCTAGCACAGCTTTCGCCCTCGCTCTTGATCACGTTCTACGTGACGCTGGCGGTAACAAAGGACGTTCTACGTCCGCCGCTATGGTTGAGGGTGGCGCTGGTGAACACTCTCAAGGTTCGCATACAGACAACACAAATACCCAAGCAAGTAGCAGGGGGGACAGCGGCCGATGTAGCTCAGTTGGTAGAGCACCGGACGCGTTATTCGGAGGTCGTGGGTTCGGATCCCACCATCGGCACGTTGTTTTTTCTTCTACTTTGTGTTTAATTATCTTTCCCCTAACATTACATTAATAATTTCTGTGATTATCCAAGTAAACATTAAAAAAAAAAAGACATAAAGTACCATCCCCAACGCTTTCCTTGGCCTCGCCGACTGTTGGCTTCTTTCCTTCATGTATTATAACGAGCACCCTCATTTCCCTTTAATTGATCTGCTTGTAGCTCACGGGGGTCTCGGTTCTGGCAGTCTTGAAGCCATAGGTAGCGTACGAGGGTTCTAGCACAGCTTTCGCCCTCGCTCTTGATCACGTTCTACGTGACGCTGGCGGTAACAAAGGACGTTCTACGTCCGCCGCTATGGTTGAGGGTGGCGCTGGTGAACACTCTCAAGGTTCGTATACAGACAACATAAATACCCAAGCAAGAAGCAGGGGGGACAGCGGCCGATGTAGCTCAGTCGGTAGAGCACCGGACGCGTTATTCGGAGGTCGTGGGTTCGGATCCCACCATCGGCACGTTGTTTTTTCTTCTACTTTGTGTTTAATTATCTTTCCCCTAACATTATATTAATAATTTCTGTGATTATCCAAGTAAACATTAAAAAAAGACATAAAGTACCATCCCCAACGCTTTCCTTGGCCTTGCCGACTGTTGGCTTCTTTCCTTCATGTATTATAACGAGCACCCTCATTTCCCTTTAATTGATCTGCTTGTAGCTCACGGGGGTCTCGGTTCTGGCAGTCTTGAAGCCATAGGTAGCGTAAGAGGGTTCTAGCACAGCTTTCGCCCTCGCTCTTGATCACGTTCTACGTGACGCTGGCGGTAACAAAGGACGTTCTACGTCCGCCGCTATGGTTGAGGGTGGCGCTGGTGAACACTCTCAAGGTTCGTATACAGACAACATAAATACCCAAGCAAGAAGCAGGGGGGACAGCGGCCGATGTAGCTCAGTTGGTAGAGCACCGGACGCTTTATTCGGAGGTCGTGGGTTCGTATCCCACCATCGGCACGTTGTTTTTTCTTCTACTTTGTGTTTAATTATCTTTCCCCTAACATTACATTAATAATTTCTGTGATTATCCAAGTAAACATTAAAAAAAAAAGACATAAAGTACCATCCCCAACGCTTTCCTTGGCCTCGCCGACTGTTGGCTTCTTTCCTTCATGTATTATAACGAGCACCCTCATTTCCCTTTAATTGATCTGCTTGTAGCTCACGGGGGTCTCGGTTCTGGCAGTCTTGAAGCCATAGGTAGCGTAAGAGGGTTCTAGCACAGCTTTCGCCCTCGCTCTTGATCACGTTCTACGTGACGCTGGCGCTAACAAAGGACGTTCTACGTCCGCCGCTATGGTTGAGGGTGGCGCTGGTGAACACTCTCATGGTTCGTATACAGACAACATAAATACCCAAGCAAGTAGCAGGGGGGACAGCGGCCGATGTAGCTCAGTTGGTAGAGCACCGGACGCGTTATTCGGAGGTCGTGGGTTCGGATCCCACCATCGGCACGTTGTTTTTTCTTCTACTTTGTGTTTAAATATCTTTCCCCTAACATTACGTTAATAATTTCTGTGATTATCCAAGTAAACATTAAAAAAAAAAAGACATAAAGTACCATCCCCAACGCTTTCCTTGGCCTCGCCGACTGTTGGCTTCTTTCCTTCATGTATTATAACGAGCACCCTCATTTTCCTTTAACTGATCTGCTTGTAGCTCACGGGGGTCTCGGTTCTGGCAGTCTTGAAGCCATAGGTAGCGTAAGAGGGTTCTAGCACAGCTTTCGCCCTCGCTCTTGATCACGTTCTACGTGACGCTGGCGGTAACAAAGGACGTTCTACGTCCGCCGCTATGGTTGAGGGTGGCGCTGGTGAACACTCTCAAGGTTCGTATACAGACAACATAAATACCCAAGCAAGTAGCAGGGGGGACAGCGGCCGATGTAGCTCAGTTGGTAGAGCACCGGACGCGTTATTCGGAGGTCGTGGGTTCGGATCCCACCATCGGCACGTTGTTTTTTCTTCTACTTTGTGTTTAATTATCTTTCCCCTAACATTACATTAATAATTTCTGTGATTATCCAAGTAAACATTAAAAAAAAAAGACATAAAGTACCATCCCCAACGCTTTCCTTGGCCTCGCCGACTGTTGGCTTCTTTCCTTCATGTATTATAACGAGCACCCTCATTTCCCTTTAATTGATCTGCTTGTAGCTCACGGGGGTCTCGGTTCTGGCAGTCTTGAAGCCATAGGTAGCGTAAGAGGGTTCTAGCACAGCTTTCGCCCTCGCTCTTGATCACGTTCTACGTGACGCTGGCGGTAACAAAAAAAGTTCTACGTCCGCCGCTATGGTTGAGGGTGGCGCTGGTGAACACTCTCAAGGTTCGTATACAGACAACATAAATACCCAAGCAAGTAGCAGGGGGGACAGCGACCGATGTAGCTCAGTTGGTAGAGCACCGGACGCGTTATTCGGAGGTCGTGGGTTCGGATCCCACCATCGGCACGTTGTTTTTTCTTCTACTTTGTGTTTAATTATCTTTCCCCTAACATTACATTAATAATTTCTGTGATTATCCAAGTAAACATTAAAAAAAAAAGACATAAAGTACCATCCCCAACGCTTTCCTTGGCCTCGCCGACTGTTGGCTTCTTTCCTTCATGTATTATAACGAGCACCCTCATTTCCCTTTAATTGATCTGCTTGTAGCTCACGGGGGCTCGGTTCTGGCAGTCTTGAAGCCATAGGTAGCGTAAGAGGGTTCTAGCACAGCTTTCGCCCTCGCTCTTGATCACGTTCTACGTGACGCTGGCGGTAACAAAGGACGTTCTACGTCCGCCGCTATGGTTGAGGGTAGCGCTGGTGAACACTCTCAAGGTTCGTATACAGACAACATAAATACCCAAGCAAGTAGCAGGGGGGACAGCGGCCGATGTAGCTCAGTTGGTAGAGCACCGGACGCGTTATTCGGAGGTCGTGGGTTCGGATCCCACCATCGGCACGTTGTTTTTTCTTCTACTTTGTGTTTAATTATCTTTCCCCTAACATTACATTAATAATTTCTGTGATTATCCAAGTAAACATTAAAAAAAAAAGACATAAAGTACCATCCCCAACGCTTTCCTTGGCCTCGCCGACTGTTGGCTTCTTTCCTTCATGTATTATAACGAGCACTCTCATTTCCCTTTAATTGATCTGCTTGTAGCTCACGGGGGTCTCGGTTCTGGCAGTCTTGAATCCATAGGTAGCGTAAGAGGGTTCTAGCACAGCTTTCGCCCTCGCTCTTGATCACGTTCTACGTGACGCTGGCGCTAACAAAGGACGTTCTACGTCCGCCGCTATGGTTGAGGGTGGCGCTGGTGAACACTCTCATGGTTCGTATACAGACAACATAAATACCCAAGCAAGTAGCAGGGGGGACAGCGGCCGATGTAGCTCAGTTGGTAGAGCACCGGAAGCGTTATTCGGAGGTCGTGGGTTCGGATCCCACCATCGGCACGTTGTTTTTTCTTCTACTTTGTGTTTAAATATCTTTCCCCTAACATTACGTTAATAATTTCTGTGATTATCCAAGTAAACATTAAAAAAAAAAGACATAAAGTACCATCCCCAACGCTTTCCTTGGCCTCGCCGACTGTTGGCTTCTTTCCTTCATGTATTATAACGAGCACCCTCATTTCCCTTTAATTGATCTGCTTGTAGCTCACGGGGGTCTCGGTTCTGGCAGTCTTGAAGCCATAGGTAGCGTAAGAGGTTTCTAGCACAGCTTTCGCCCTCGCTCTTGATCACGTTCTACGTGACGCTGGCGGTAACAAAGGACGTTCTACGTCCGCCGCTATGGTTGAGGGTGGCGCTGGTGAACACTCTCAAGGTTCGTATACAGACAACATAAATACCCAAGCAAGAAGCAGGGGGGACAGCGGCCGATGTAGCTCAGTTGGTAGAGCACCGGACGCTTTATTCGGAGGTCGTGGGTTCGGATCCCACCATCGGCACGTTGTTTTTTCTTCTACTTTGTGTTTAATTATCTTTCCCCTTACATTACATTAATAATTTCTGTGGTTATCCAAGTAAACATTAAAAAAAAAGACATAAAGTACCATCCCCAACGCTTTCCTTGGCCTCGCCGACTGTTGGCTTCTTTCCTTCATGTATTATAACGAGCACCCTCATTTCCCTTTAATTGATCTGCTTGTAGCTCACGGGGGTCTCGGTTCTGGCAGTCTTGAAGCCATAGGTAGCGTAAGAGGGTTCTAGCACAGCTTTCGCCCTCGCTCTTGATCACGTTCTACGTGACGCTGGCGCTAACAAAGGACGTTCTACGTCCGCCGCTATGGTTGAGGGTGGCGCTGGTGAACACTCTCATGGTTCGTATACAGACATCATAAATACCCAAGCAAGTAGCAGGGGGGACAGCGGCCGATGTAGCTCAGTTGGTAGAGCACCGGACGCGTTATTCGGAGGTCGTGGGTTCGGATCCCACCATCGGCACGTTGTTTTTTCTTCTACTTTGTGTTTAAATATCTTTCCCCTAACATTACGTTAATAATTTCTGTGATTATCCAAGTAAACATTAAAAAAAAGACATAAAGTACCATCCCCAACGCTTTCCTTGGCCTCGCCGACTGTTGGCTTCTTTCCTTCATGTATTATAACGAGCACCCTCATTTCCCTTTAATTGATCTGCTTGTAGCTCACGGGGGTCTCGGTTCTGGCAGTCTTGAAGCCATAGGTAGCGTAAGAGGGTTCTAGCACAGCTTTCGCCCTCGCTCTTGATCACGTTCTACGTGACGCTGGCGGTAACAAAGGACGTTCTACGTCCGCCGCTATGGTTGAGGGTGGCGCTGGTGAACACTCTCAAGGTTCGTATACAGACAACATAAATACCCAAGCAAGTAGCAGGGGGGACAGCGGCCGATGTAGCTCAGTTGGTAGAGCACCGGACGCGTTATTCGGAGGTCGTGGGTTCGGATCCCACCATCGGCACGTTGTTTTTTCTTTTACTTTGTGTTTATTTATCTTTCCCCTAACATTACATAAATAATTTCAGTGATTATCCAAGTAAACATTAAAAAAAAAGACATGAAGTACCATCCCCAACGCTTTCCTTGGCCTCGCCGACTGTTGGCTTCTTTCCTTCATGTATTATAACGAGCACCCTCATTTCCCTTTAATTGATCTGCTTGTAGCTCACGGGGGTCTCGGTTCTGGCTGTCTTGAAGCCATAGGTAGCGTAAGAGGGTTCTAGCACAGCTTTCGCCCTCGCTCTTGATCACGTTCTACGTGACGCTGGCGGTAACAAAGGACGTTCTACGTCCGCCGCTATGGTTGAGGGTGGCGCTGGTGAACACTCTCAAGGTTCGTATACAGACAACATAAATACCCAAGCAAGTAGCAGGGGGGACAGCGGCCGATGTAGCTCAGTTGGTAGAGCACCGGACGCGTTATTCGGAGGTCGTGGGTTCGGATCCCACCATCGGCACGTTTTTTTTCTTCTACTTTGTGTTTAATTATCTTTCCCCTAACATTACGTTAATAATTTCTGTGATTATCCAAGTAAACATTAAAAAAAAGACATAAAGTACCATCCCCAACGCTTTCCTTGGCCTCGCCGACTGTTGGCTTCTTTCCTTCATATATATATATATATATATATATATATATATATATATATATATATATATATATATATATATATATATATACCGGGTGTCCCAGCTAACTTGAACCAAGGGGTACAAAATAATATATTTGAGGTAGGGCAGTGAAACCAATTGCATACAACTGCCAGCCTGTTTGCGCACTACAGGCAATTTTTTGTTTTGTATTTACTTAATTAGCTAATTATGTTAATTTTTCTAATTTATCAAATATCGACTTTAGACCAAACATGTGAATCGGAAAGTTGTAGAGCACCTTCAGAAACCCCCATTTCATTAATTGCGATAAAGAAAGTCTCACGTGTATCTTTTTTTCCGGGCTCGGAATAAAGCCCGCGAAATACAAATAATACCACGTGACTAGCGCATTTGTGCGCCGCGATTGTGGTGCTCTCAGTCGTGGTTTGAGCGAACGAAATCAGCTGCGGCCGTGTCTTCTTGGCCCCGTTAAAGCGGCAGGCCGATATGCCTGCGATGGCTTCTTCGCCCGCGTCAGACAGCCGGCCCACGTGACGGTGCAGTAGCAGCGAGAGCGGCAAGCCGACACCACCGACATTCTAACAAGGCCTCCTTCTCTCCCATTAGCAAACGTCACGACAAACGAATGAGCGATAAGGTTTCAGCCACTGAATCTGCGCATAAAAGATTGGATAAAGGGGCGTGATGACATCATGTGACTCGACTAAAATTAGCCCTGCACCTACATTTGCCGGTTCTTTATCGCCATATCCCCCTGTCGTGATGTAGGCTGCTGCGGTGCGCAGGCCTGGCCAAAATCGCGGTGGCGACGGGCGAGCTGGAGCTCGCTCGAACCATCACAAACATTTCTGCCTGCCGCTGCAACGGGACTATCGGGTCACCGCCTGCATCACCGCCGCGGTTTCTACTGAGTCAAAAGTGTTTTCGTAATCAATTATTGCTATGTACAAGGGCTGGTTATATTCCGAGAATTTTTTTATCACCTGGTTGATGGTATGGATATGATCGATAGTAGAGTGCCGTTTCCGAAAACCTACTTGATCTTTTGCTTGGTTGCAGTATAAGGTTGTCCTGATTCCATTAGCGATTAGCTTAGTAAATACCTTATACATAACAGACAGTAAGCTGATTGGTCTGTAATGTTTAAGGGCCATAGCATCCCCTTTCAAATGAATGAGGATAATGTTTGCATTCTTCCATGGTTCCGGTACCGTCGATGACACCAGACACTGCATATACAAGGTGGCCAGTTTTTCTACCACGATATCTCCCCCCGTTCTTCAACAAATCTGTAGTTATCTGATACTTTCCAGTTGATTTCCGCCTTTTCATAATTTCTAATGCTTTCTTGACCTCGTCCTTCGTCACTGGTTGAATGCCTGACTGTTTTTTCCTACCGGCAATCTCATTACGGCCCAGACTATTTTGACTACCGTAGAGATCTGTACAGAAATCCTCGGCTGCTTTGACGATCTTGTCCATATTCGTGATGACGTTGCCCACCTTGTCCCTTATCGCATCTTGTTTTTGCCTATGCCCAATTTTCTCCATGTGATACTTCCTTATATCTGCCACCTTGCGCTTATTGATTAGTTTCGATATCTCGGTCAGTTATATCTCATCTGGTCGGATGAGGTTAAGAAGTTCGCAGGGGTGAAGTGGATGCAGCCAGCACAGATACGGGTATTTGGAGAAATATGGAAGAGGCATTCGCCCTGCATTTGGTATAGTCAGGCTGATGATGATGATAACAGTGATTAGCATCATTACCTGAGTTCAACGCGCCCACAATCTAACGAGCGTCCGCTAATACGTTATTTCGGTTTTGTATTCAATCGTAATGCGCGTAGTGGCAGTTCAATCAGTAAGTGGTCACGGAAAAAAACTGTTCTTAAGAATACATAAATACGTTGTATTATAAATAGTATGTCATATATGAAATTAATTTTTTTCTTTGACTTCGTATAAATGCCTTCGAAAGGCGTTGTTTCCAGAATAATTTGTTTTCATTTGCCGTTGCAAGCTGTCCGTGCCCTCTTCTCTAGGTTTACTTTCTGGTTACTGGTAAGTTCCCCTGGAAGCGGCTGATGACCCCCAAAACTGCCTTTGTAACTCCCGACGGCTTGTACGAATTTAAAGTCATGCCGTTTGGCCTTTTTAATGCTCCAGCAACATTTGAGCGCGTGATGGACTCCATTTTGCGTTGCCTAAAGTGGAAGACATGCCTCTGTTACCTCGACGACATTGTCGCATTTTCTCCTGACTTTGACACTACCGTCGAAAGCACGTTTTGACCTGCCTATCTGATGCCGGACTACCTTTGAATTTGAAAAATGTCCTTTTGCCGCCCACCCGCTCACCATTCTCGGCCAAGTTGTCTCCAAATAAGGTGTGCCTCTAGACCCTGCCGAACTTTGGGCCGTAGCAGCCTTTCCCACACCGACTTCCATAAATGATGTACGTAGTTTAATCGGGCTGTACTCTTACTTTCACCGCTTTATTAGAAATTTTGCTTCCATTGCTTATCCCTTGACAGAACTTCTGTGCGGCAGTTCTGACCTTTCGTCGTGGTCGCCAACGTGCGACCATGTCTTCAATGCTTTACAATGCATCCTCACGGCACCGCCTGTCCTACGTCACTTCGACCCCACAGCGCCTACCGAGGTCCACACGGACGCCAGTGGTGTTGGTCTCGGCGCAGTGCTCGATTAGCGCAAATCAGGTTGCACTGATTACGTTATCGTCTATGCTAGCCGCACACTCTCGAAGGTTGAATCCAATTATTCTGTTACTGAAAAAGAGTGCTTAGCGGTTATTTGGGCTCTTACTAAATTCCGTCCTTACCTCTATGGTTGCCCTTTTGAGGTAGTGACTAACCACCATGCGCTTTGCTGGCTTTCCTCACTGAAAGACCCGACCGGCAGGCTGGCAAGATGGGCTCTTCGCCTTCAGGAATATGATATCCGCGTTGTTTACCGTTGCGGCCGAAAGCATCACGACGCCGAAGCACTTTCCCGCTGCCCCCTTATATTACGCTGCCTCCTCACCATCGCATTATCAATGACATGCCTTTAGCACAGCGGCAAGATTCTTGGATAATCCTACAGCTGCTTCTCCATCACATGCTCTCCGCCGCCATGCTTCCCACTTCGCCATTCGCGATAACCACCTTTACCGCCGCAACTACAGCGCAGATGGCCGCAAGTGGTTTCTAGTTATTCCCCGGCAGCTACGTTCCCAAATATGTGACTATTTCCACGCTGACCCACCATCCGGTCACACTCCTCTCCGGCTGCGTTAGTACTTGCTGACCATGTACACCTTCGTACTCAAGTACGTTCGCTCATGCCTCACCTGCCAACGTCGCAAGCCATCTCCTGAACGTTCTGCTGGAGAGTTTCTGCCATTTCCTGCCAACCATGTCCTTTTGACTGCGTCGGCATTGATTTGTACTGGCCGCTTCCCTACACTGCAGCCGACAACCGCTGGGCTATCGTAGCGGTTGATCATCTGACGAGATATGCACAAACCTCCACACTTCCATCTGCCACAGCTTCAGAAGTAGCTTCCTTCTTTTTACAGCGATTTGTTCTTCGCCACGGCGCACATCGACAGCTGCTCAGCGAGAGAGGACGCGTTTTCGTGAGTGGCGTTGTGAAAGCCTTGCTCACCAAGTGCAACATTATTTATATAACCACCTCCGCCTATCATCCCCAGACTAATGGCCTCATTATATATATTGTGAAAGAAGGTCAGGTCCCCAGACTAATGGCCTCATTATATATATTGTGAAAGAAGGCCAGGTCCAGAAAGTAAGGTCATAAAGGCAGGGCAAGGTATGCCGTGTCAGCATTTAATCTGATGCAGAAAACTCAAGCGCGTGCCTGAGCCGGCGCCGCGGGACGATGTTGATGGTATGTACAAGAGGAAGAAGAATATCATGGTATGTACAAATGAAAGAAGATCCGTGGAGGGCGCACACAATCTGCCCGGGTGGTCGAAGCGTCCAGCCTTGCCGCTCCTAACCAACCGCTGTACCGCGGCGCACAAACGGCTTCAAGCGATATATATGAACAATTTCAGTTCCACGGTGACGTCGGTCAGCTGGGGGATCGACAGGTGTGACTTGATAGTTTACTGGGGAAGTTTGGTTGATGATCTTGTAGGGACTAAGATAGCGTTGCTGAAATATATCACTAAGGCCAGCGGTGCGCAGTGGTGTATAGAGCAGTACTTCGTCACTAGGACGAAAATAGACCACGCGATGCTTTGAATCGTAGCGACTCTCGCGGTCTTGCTGGCACGCTTCTGTGTTGAGGCGGGCAAGATGATGGCATCTGGCCATACGGGATAAGAACTGGGCTGTTAATGATGCGGAGTAGTCGGGCGTAGAGAAGAAGGAAGTGTCGAGGATTGTAGTGGGAGGACGGCCGAAAACGAGGAAAAATGGGGAGTAACCGGTAGTACGCTGTGCTGCAGTGTTATAGGCGAAAGTGACGAATGGTAGAACAGTATTCCAATTTCGATGATCCGGTGTGATGTGCATGGATATCATATCCAATATGGTGCGATGAAATCGCTCAGTCAGCCCGTTAGTCTAGGGATTGTAGCTTGAGGTTGTCTTATGGAGGGTGGTTGACGCACGAAGAACTTCGGATAAGACTGTTGATAAGAAGGCCGTTCCGCGGTCACTTAGAAGCACCCGAGGAGCGCCATGACGCAGTACAATTGACCGCAAAAAGAAATTACCTACCTCTTCAGCGGAACCAGTCGGTACAGGGGCCGTCTCAGCATAGCGTGTAAGGTGGTCCACAGCTGTTATAATCCAATGATTACCCCAATCGGAGAGAGGTAGGGGACCATATAAGTCGATGACGACTACATTGAATGGCGTGGCGGGACATGGACGAGACTCTAGGAGGCCAGCAGGCGAAGACGTCGTCCGCTTACGACGCTGGCACAGGTGGCAGGAAGCAATGTATTTAGTGTTTAGGTCGGGAAGGCGAGGCAAGGTATGCCGTGTCAGCGTTTAATCTGACGGAGAAGACCCAAGCGCGTGCCGGAGCCGGTGCCGCGGGACGATGGTGATGGTATGTACAAGCATAAAAGAGGGAGAAGAATATCATGGTATGTACAAATGAAAGAAGTTCCGTTCAGGGCTCATAATATATATATATATAAAATGTAGTGTGGTAATTTTCGTCTTGTTAGCCACTGCCATGCATCACGTGCTGGCGCGCTCGAGGACGAAGAAGTTGGTCGCTGCCTTGCTGGTTCGCCACGCTTGACGCTCCGCTGCGAGTTCCTCCTGAGCGGCTACATCCATCTGAATAAACACACCCCTACAATTGGTGGAGGTGCTGGGTGCGTTCCCATCCACCCTGGAACTTAGAAGCCGCACGCTGACCTCTGCTTCCACCATGCCAGACGAGACCACCTCGACATCGGCGCCCCTACCAACCACGGTACTGTGTTCTGGCGTTCTACGGCAGCGTGATCCATGCCTCTTCAGTAGCACGGCTGACCAAGACGTCGACGACTGGTCGGCGTATGAACGTGTCAGCAGTTATAACAGATGGGACGACACAATTAAGCTAAGTAACGTAATCTTTTACCTGACCGACGTGGCGAACCTCTGGTTTCGCAACCATGAGGCAGACCTGCCATCTTGGTCCGCATTTAAGAAGAATTTTTCAGAAGTGTTTGGCCGTCCTGCAGTTCGCAAGCTCCGAGCAGAACAACGCTTGCGTGAGCGCACTCAGCATGCCGAAGAGTCATTCACAAGTTATATAGAGGACATCGGTGACCTGTGCAAACATGTCGACCCAGTAATGTCCGAAGCGGCTAAGATCGGACACATCTTGAAAGGTATCTCCGAGGGAGCGTGTCAGATGCTCTGGGTGAAAAATCCTGCCTCCGTCAGTGACGTGATTAAACTTTGCCAGAGCTACGACGAGCTTCGAAAGCAGCGCGCTTGTACCCGGCGGTCCGGTTTTAGAGACGACACCATTTCTACACTAGCACTGGGTGGTTCTACTTCATCCGAGGACAGCCCTTTGATTCAACAGATAAACGCCTTCGTTCGCGAAGAGGTCGCCCGCCAGCTATCCCTGGTCCCTCAATTACAAGACACTGGTCGCCTTGTTCCTGACATGGCTCCGTCTTTGGCCCCTACCATACGGCGTGCCGTGCAAGACCATATCGCTGATGTCCTTTCGCCCAGTTCCGTTCTCCCGCCCAGCCCAGTGCTGCCGACCAGCCCCGTGCCAGCGCAAGTAACGGCACCACTAACGTACGCCCAAGTTGCGGACAGGCCGCTAATGCCAACCGCACCTGTTTCCTACCAGGCCGCCCCTTCCAACCATCCTTCGCCATCGCCTGGGTCGGCGTTCCATGTCCCTATTCCAAGGGTACGCCAACGCCCTACAAACCCTTGGCGCACCGCAGACAGCCGGCCAATTTGCTACTCTTGTGGGCTGCCGGGCCATGTAGCCCGTCTTTGCCGCCAACGCCTTCCACCTTCTCGCCCTGACCCCTGGAACTACTCGTACGACGCCGACCAGCCCTCGCCGAGAACTCAACCCGGTTCCGAGTTCGTTCCTCGGGACAATCAAACGTATACCTCTCCCCGATCATCTTCCCCTCGTCGCCGTTCACCATCACCGCTTCCCCGACGTTCTACCGGCGCTGTTGAGGGCAACTAACAGTCGCAGTTCCCAGGGCAAGAACTGCGCTTGGTTCCAACTCTTCAAGTCCTCCGTCTTCTCCCGCAAACGTAATACAAGTGTTCGTCGACGGTGTCGCAATACTCGCTCTTGTTGACACGGGCGCTGCCGTATCCGTCATCAGTGAATCTCTTTGCCGTCGTCTTCGCAAGGTGACCACCGCACTACCCAACTTTTCGCTTCGCACCGCTTCATCCCAGCGCATTCATCCCTCAGCAGCGTGCACGGCCTGTGTTCTCATCGAAGACGTCTTATACACCATCGAGTTTATTGTACTGGCTGACTGCTCACACGACATCATCCTGGGCTACGATTTTCTTTCCACTCATCGTGCCGTTATTGGCTGCCCCCGCGCGGAAGTTGCCTTTTTTCCTGTGTGTGATACTGTCTTGTGCGACGTTCCTACCCGGTCTGTAAAACTCCTTGTCGCCAATGACACAGACATTCCTCCATTTTCTGCTGCCCGCGTTCCACTCTCCTGTGCAAGTGTTACTACTTCGACTGTCTTCTTCACACCGTCCGAGGCCGCTTCACGCCGTCCGTGCCTCCTGCTTCCATTTGCTGTTCTCAAGTTCGAAGAAGGTCTTAGTGCAATGTATGTATCGAATCCATTTTCGTGCCCATCCGTCCTGCTACGCGGCCAGTGTCTCGGTCGTATTGAAGAACTTGATCCTGCGCGTGTAAATACCTTTCCTCCCACGCCTACTTCATTAGACGTTAATGTTCTCAGCTCTTGCGATATAGCGACCGCTTCGACACCACCCGATGTTCTTCAACAGGCTATTGACGCAGATCTTCTACCTGCGCAACGCGATCAACTTTCTGCCCTTCTACAGAGCTTCACTTCTGCCTTCGACCTTCCTCACACTGCTCTGGGTCGCACGTCTGTCGTTACGCACACAATCGACACTGGTACAAACGCACCTTTACGACAGCGTCCTTATCGCGTGTCGGCCTCTGAGCGCCAAGTCATTGCTGATAATGTGGATGATATGCTTCGCCGGGGCGTCATACAGCTATCAAACAGTCCATGGGCTTCTCCGGTTGTTTTGGTCACCAAGAAAGATGGTTCCATCCGGTTTTGCGCCGATTACCGTAGGCTAAACAAGATCACGCGTAAAGACGTCTATCCTCTGCCACGAATCGATGACGCCTTGGACTGTTTACAGGGAGCCGAGTATTTCTCCTCTTTGGATTTACGCTCTGGCTACTGGCAGGTGCCGATGGCTGACGATGACCACTCGAAAACTGCCTTTATAACACCTGATGGCTTATACGAGTTCAACGTTATGCCCTTTGGCCTTTGCAATGCCCCGGCTACTTTCGAGCGCCTGATGGACACTGTTCTTCGTGGACTCAAGTGGCAGACCTGTCTTTGTTATCTGGACGACATCGTAGTTTTTTCTACCGATTTTTCTTCTCACCATCTCCGCCTAAAGGATGTCCTCACGTGTCTCGCCGGCGCTGGGCTTCAGTTGAATTTGAAGAAGTGCCACTTTGCCGCTCGAAAACTCACTATTTTAGGCCACGTAGTTTCTAAGGACGGCATTCTTCCCGACCCCACCAAACTTCGCGCAGTTGCAGAGTCTCCGAAGTCAACCTCCCTGAAGCAGCTTCGGAGCTTTATCGGCCTCTGCTCCCACTTTCGACGTTTCATCTTGAACTTCGCCTCTATCATTACTCCTCTGACCCAGCTCCTTGCCGGCAGCTCCAACCTTTCAGCCTGGACTCCGGCCTGCGATAAAGCATTCGACACTTTACGCCGCCTTTTGGTTTCGCCTCGCATTCTACGCCACTTTGATCCGACTGCGCCTACGGAGATTCACACTGACGCCAGCGGTATTGGGCTTGGAGCCGTCCTTACCCAACGTAAGCCTGGTTACAGCGAGTATGTTGTGGCATACGCCAGCCGAACATTGACGAAAGCAGAGTCCAACTATTCAGTCACAGAAAGGGAATGTTTGGCCATTATTTGGGCCATCGGTAAATTTCGTCCCTATGTGTATGGCCGACCGTTTTATGCTGTGACCGATCACCACGCTTTGTGCTGGCTGGCCTCTCTGAAAGACCCATCCGGTCGCCTTGCTCGCTGAGCTCTCCGTCTCCAGGAGTATGACATCCATGTCATTTATCGATCAGGTCTGAAGCATACGGACGCGGATGCTCTTTCCCGCTCGCCATTGCCTAGTGATACCTCGTCTGAGCACGTCTGTGCTTACGATTTGTCGACTCTTTCCACTGTCGACGTGGTTACCGAGCAACGAAATGACCCGTGGATCAGTGCACTTTTGCATTTTCTTTCAAGTCCTACTCCCGGTCATTCATCCATGGCGCTCGTCCGACAAGCTCACCACTTCTCCATTCGTGACGGTCTTCTCTATCGCCGCAATTATTTGCTTGATGGACGGAAGTGGCTTCTAGTCATCCCGCGTCATCTCCGCGCCGACATTTGTGCTGCGTACCATGGTGACCCACAGTGTGCCCACGGTGCCGTATTGAAAACCTACACGCGCCTACGTCTGCGATTATATTGGCGTGGAATGTACCGCTTTGTACGACGTTTTGTGCGCGCTTGCGAATCTTGCCAACGCCGAAAAACTCCACAGAAGTCCCCTGTTTCGTTGCAGCCGTTACCCTGCCCTGCTCGTCCGTTTGATCGCGTTGGCATAGATCTCTATGGCCCTCATCCTACTACTTCCACTGGAAACCGGTGGATTATCGTGGCAGTAGACCATCTTACTCCCTACACTGAAACATCACCGTTACCCTCTGCCTCCGCTAGAGACGTTGCTTTGTTCCTTCTCAACAACTTGATTCTTCGCCACGGAACTCCGAAGGAACTGCTCAGTGACCGCGGACGCGTTTTCTTGTCCGAAGCTCTTGAGGCACTGCTGAAAGAATGCCGCATCATTTACTGCACCGCAACTTCTTACCACCCTGAGACGAATGGCCTGACCGAGCGCTTCAATCGTACTTTGAGTGACATGCTGGCAATGTACGTCAACGACGCTCATTCCAACTGGGACCAAGTTCTTACCTTCGTAACCTACGCGTACAATACTGCGATACAGACCACCACTGGATTCTCTCCCTTCTTTCTTCTTTACGGACGCGAGCCAACCTGTACAATGGACGCGCTCTTTCCCTACCGCCCTGATGTCTCTGAATCGACGCCACTCTCGGACGCCGCCCAGTACGCAGAAGAATGCCGTCATCTCGCCCGTTCGCTTACAACAGAAAACCAATGGAAACAAAAACACCACCGCGACACCGCCGAGCCTTCTACATATGCACCTAACTGCCTGGTATGGCTCTGGGTCCCTGCCACAACCACCGGCCTTTCAAAGAAGCTTCTTGCTCGATATCATGGTCCATACCGAGTCCTCCAACAAACATCTCCTGTCAACTACGTAGTTGAGCCTGTTACGCCCTCTGCGGACCTACGCCGCCGTGGACGCGAAACAGTTCTTGTCAACCGAATCAAGCCATACTACGATCCGTCTGTTCTGTCGGCTCCATAAGTCGCCAGGATGGCTCCTTCTCTACCCGGGGGGGAAATGTAGTGTGGTAATTTTCGTCTTAGCCACTGCCATGCATCGCGTGCTGGCGCGCTCGAGGACGAAGAAGTTGGTCGCTGCCTTGCTGGTTCGCCAAGCCTGACACTCCGCTGCGAGTTTCTCCTGAGCGGCTATATCCATCTGAATAAACACACCCCTACAATTGGTGGAGGTGCTGGGTGCGTTCCCATCCACCCTGGAACTTAGAAGCCGCACGGTGACCACTGCTTCCACCATGCCAGACGAGACCACCTCGACATCGGCGCCCCTACCAACCACCGTACTGTGTTCTGGCGTTCTACGGCAGCGTGATCCATGCCTCTTCAGTGGCACGGCTGACCAGGACGTCGACGACTGGTAATCAGCGTATGAACGTGTCAGAAGTTATAACAGATGGGACGACGCTATTAAGCTAAGTAACGTAATCTTTTACCTGACCGACGTGGCGAACCTCTGGTTTCGCAACCATGAGGCAGACCTGCCATCTTGGTCTGCATTTAAGAAGAATTTTTCGGAAGTGTTTGGCCGTCCTGCAGTTTCCAAACTCCGAGCAGAACAACGCTTGCGTGAGCGCACACTGCATGCCGAAGAGTCATTCACAAGTTATATAGCGGACATCGTTGACCTGTGCAAACGTGTCGACCCAGTAATGTCCGAAGCGGCTAAGATCGGACACATCTTGAAAGGTATCTCCGAGGACGCGTGTCAGATGCTCTGGCTGAACGGCTGAAGAGTAACGGCTGCAACAAAACAGGGGACTTCTGTGGAGCTTTTCTGCGTTGACAAGATTTGCAAGCGCGCACAAAATATCGTACAAAACGGTACATTCCACACCAAATAAATCACACACGTAGGCGCGTGTAGGTTTTCAATATGCCACCGTGGGCACGCTGTGGGTCACCATGGTACGCCGCACTAATGTCGACTCCTATATGTGCGGGATGAGTAGAAGCCACTTCCGTTTATCAAGCAAATAATTGCGGTGATAGAGAAGTCCGTCACGAATGGAGAAGTGGTGCGCTTGCCGAGCGAGCGCTTTGGATGAACGACCGGGAGTAGGAATTCAAAGAAAATGTAAAAGTTCACTGATCCACTGGTCATTCCGCTGCTCGGTAACCATGTCGGCAGTGGAAAGAGTCGACAAATGGTAACAACAGACATGCTCAGACGAGGTATCACTAGGCAATGGCGAGCGGGAAAGAGCATCCGCGTCCGTATGCTTCAGATCTGATTGATAAATGACATGGATGCCATACTCCTGGAGACGGAGAGCTCAGCGAGCAAGGCGACCGGATGGGTCTTTCAGAGAAGCCAGCCAGTACAAAGCGTGGTGATCGGTCACAACATAAAACGGTTGGCCATACACACAGGGACGAAATTTTCCGATGGCCAAAATTTATGGCCCAGCATTCCCTTTCTGTGACTGAATAATCTGACTCTGCTTTCGTCAATGTTCAGCTGGCGTATTCCACAACATACTCGCTGTAACCAGGCTTACGTTGGGTAAGGACCGCACCAATTGCCCAATACCGCTGGCGTCAGTGTGAATCTCCGTAGGCGAAGACGGATCAAAGTGGCGTAGAATGGGAGGCGAAACCAAAAGGCGGCGTAAAGTGTCGAATGCTTTATCGCAGGCCGGAGTCCAGGCTGAAAGGTCGGAGCTGCCGGCAAGGAGCTGGGTCAGAGGAGCGATGATAGAGGCGAAGTTCAAGATGAAACGTCGAAAGTAGGAGCAGAGGCCGATAAAGCTCCGGAGCTGCTTCAGGGTGGCTTGCTTCGCAAACTCTGCAACTACGCGAAGTTTGGTGGGGTCGGGGAGGATGCCGTCCGTAGAGACTATGTGTCCTAAAATTGTGAGTTTTCGAGCGGCAAAGTGGCACTTCCTCAAATTCAACTGAAGCCCAGTGTCTGCGAGACACGTGAGGACATGCTTTAGGCGGAGATGGTGAGAAGAAAAGTCGGTAGAAAAAACAACGATGTCACCCAGATAACAAAGACAGGTCTGCCATTTGAGTCCAGAAAGAACAGTGTCCATCAGGCGCTCGAATGTAGCCGGGACATTGCAAAGGCCAAAGGGCATAATGTTGAGCGCGTATAAGGCATCAGGTGTTATAACGGCAGTTTTCGAGCGGTCATCGTCCGCCATTGGCACCTGCCAATAGCCAGAGCGCAAATCCAAAGAGGAGAAATACTCGGCTCCCTGTAAACATTCCAAGATGTCGTCGATTCGTGGCAGAGGATAGACGTCTTTGCACGTGATCTTGTTTAGCCTACGGTAATCGACGCAAACCCGGATGGAACCATCTCTCTTGGTGACCAAAACAACCGCAGAATCACATGCACTGTTTGATGGCTGTATGATCGCCCCGGCGAAGCATATCGTGCACGTTATCAGCAATGACTTGGCGCTCAGAGGCCGACGCGCGATAAGGACGCTGTCGTAAAGGTGCGTTTGTACCAGTGTCGATTGTGTGCGTAACGACAGGCGTGCGACCCAGAGCAGTATGAGGAAGGTCGAAGGCAGAAGTGAAGCTCCGTAGAAGGGCAGAGAGTTGATCGAGTTGCGCGGGTGGAAGATCGGCGTCAATAGCTTGTTGAAGATCATCGGGTAGTGTCGAAGCGGTCGCTATATTGCAAGAGCTGATAGCATTAACGTCTAATGAAGTAGGCGTGGCAGGAAAAGTATTTATACGCGCGGGATCAAGTTCTTCAATACGACCGAGACACTCGTGATAACCTTCTTTTACGACGGATGGGCACGAAAATGGATTCGATACATACATCGCACTAAGACCTTCTTCGAACTTGAGAACAGCAAATGGAAGCAGGAGGCGCGGATGGTGTGAAGCGGCATCAGACGATGTGAAGGAGACAGTCGAAGTAGTAACACTTTCACAGGAGTGTGGAACGAGCTAGGACAGCAGAAAATGGAGGAATGTCTGTGTCATTGGCGACAAGGAGTTTTGCAGATCGGGTAGGGACGTCACACAAGACAGTATCACACACAGGAAAAAAGGCAACTTCCGCGCGGGCGCAGTCAATAACGGCACGATGAGTGGAAAGGAAATCGTAGCCCAGGATGATGTCGTCTGAGCAGTGAGCCAGTACAATAAACTCGATGATGTATAAGACGTCTTGGATGAGAACACGGGCCGTGCATGCTGCTGAGGAAGGAATGCGCTGGGATGGAGCGGTGCGAAGCGAAAAGTCGGGTAGTGCGGTGGTCGCCTTGCGAAGACGATGGCAATGAGATTCACTGATGACGGATACGGCAGCGCCTGTGTCAATAAGAGCGAGTATTGCGACAATATCGACGAACACTTGTATTACGTTAGCAGGAGAAGGCGGAGGACTTGAAGAGTTCGAACCAAGCGCAGTTCTTGCCCCGGGAACTGCGACTGTTAGTTTGGGAAGCGGTGACGGTGAACGGCGACGAGGGGAAGATGATCGGCGAGAGGTATACGTTTGATTGTCCCGAGATTGTATACGAGAGATTGTCCCGAAAGTCGGAACCGGGTTGAGTTCTCGGCGAGGGCTGGTCGACGTCGTACGAGTAGTTCCAGGGGTCAGGGCGAGAAGGTGTAAGGCGTTGACGGCAAAGACGAGCAACATTGCCCGGTTGCCCGCAAGAGTAGCAGATTGGCCGGTTGTCCGCGGTGCACCAAGGGTTCGTAGGGTGTTGGCGTACCCTTCGAATAGGGACATGGAACGCAGACCCAGGCAAAGGCGAAGGATGGTTGGAAGGGGCGGCCTGGTAGGAAAGAGGTGCGGTTGGCATTAGCGGCCTGGCTGTAACTTGGGCGTACATCAATGATGCCGTTACTTGCGCCTGCACAGGGCTGGGCGGCAGCACGGGGCCGGGCGGAAGGACATCAGCGATATGTTCTTGCACGACACACCGTATGATAAGGGCCAAGGATAGAGCCATGTGAGGAACAAGGCGACCAGTGTCGTGTAATTGAGGGACCAGGGATAGCTGGTCGAACATTTCTGCAAAATTCTACTTAAATGCAGACCAAGATAGCAGGTCTGCTTCATGGTTGTGAAAACAGAGGTTCGCCACGTCGGTCAGGTAAACGATTACGTTACTTAGTTTCATAGTGTCGTCCCATCTGTTGTAACTGCTGATACGTTCATACGCCGACAACCAGTCGTCGATGTCTTGGTCAACCGTGACACTGAAGAGGCATAGATCACGCTGCCGTAGAACGCCAGAATTCAGTACCGTGGTTGGTATGGGCGGCGATGTCGAGGTGGTCTCGTCCGGTATGGTGGAAGCGGAGGCCAATGTGCGGCTTCTGAGTTCTAGGGTGGATGGGAACGTACCCTGCACCTCCTGCACCAATTGTAGGGGTGTGTTTATTCAGATGGATATAGCCGCTAAGGAGGAACTTGCAGCGGAGCGTCATGCATGGTGAATTAGCAAGCCAGCGACCAACTTCTTCGTCCTCGAGCGCGCCAGCACGCGATGCATGGCAGTGGCTATGAAGACGATTACCACACTACAATATATATATATATATATATATATATATATATATATATATATATATATATATATATATATATATTCTGAGCTCTCCACGGATCTTTCATTTGTACATACCATGATATTCTTCCTCTTGTACATACCATTATCATCGTCCCGCGGCGCCGGCTCCGGCACGCGCTTGGGTTTTGTCCATCGGAATAAACGCCAGACACGGCATCCCTTGCCTTGCCATCTCGACCTCGCCTTCTTCCACAAGTGGTGGAGGTGAGACTTGATCCCGTTGCTGTTTTGTGCCCTGCCTCTCGCTGGAGCTACGTACCAGTCGCTGTTTACCGCCTGCCACCATCGTTATGTCTACCGAGAGTACCCACGAATCGACAGGACCCTCTACCTCGGCTGCACCACCCCCTCTGACTGTGGCCACACGACAACGCAACCCGCCGCTGTTTGCTGGTCGTCGCGATGAAGACGTCGATGACTGGCTGGACACCTATGAACGCTGCAGTAACTACAACCGGTGGGACGATGCCCTAAAATTTCTGAATGTTTCTTTCTACCTCATTGAGGTCGCCAGAACCTGGTTTATTACGCGAGAACCTCCCACCACTAACTGGACCACATTCAAGCAGCAGTTCCGCCAATATTTTGCGAACCCAGCAGTTCGGACTGAGGTCGCGAAAAACAAGATCGCCTCTCGCCTCCAAGGTCCCGATGAGTCGTACGCGTCTTACATAGAGGCCATACTTGCACTTTGCCGGCGTATTAGTCCCACCATGCCGGAACCTGAACGCGTACACCACATCTCGAAAGGAAATAATTTAGTGGCTTATAACACCTTGATTGCCCAGAATCCTTCTACTGTTGACGCCATTATTGCGACCTGCCAATGCATCGACCAGCTATAGTCCTCCCGATTGCAGCCCGGCATTGCTACTGGCTCGACCTGTGCTGACCTGGACCTGCGGGCACTGATTCGAGCCATCAGCCGGGAGGAGCTCCAAGCCCTCAAGCCTGTCTGTCGACACGGGTGCGATCATTCTTCGGTGCCTTCGAATGACGCCGGTCTCCGCAAGATCATTAAAGATGAGCTGGCATATGGCGTCCGACCCTCCTGCACCCCGCCCAGCATCGACTTACGCACACGTCGCAGCATCACCCCCTCCTTTTGTTCCGCCGCCCCAACTGGCACCGCCCTACAACCGCATCAACGCCGTGACTACGGCTCAGCCTACGCCACCCTATTACGCATCTTGGCGCCCCTCTCGCCCAGTGTGCTACTACTGTGGAATCCGAGGGTATATATCCCGCTTCTGTCGTCGACGCATTCAGAACGAGCGGCGTGGTTACGACGCCTTCGAAAGTGACTTACCCTCATATTATCAGCGACGATGTATCCCCAGCGCACCTCGTCGATCTGTCCACCGCCGGTATCCTCGTCTGAACCAAGTGGCGCCCATGTATCTCGACGCCGGTCCCTTTCCCCATACCGCTGCTCTGTTTCTCCACTTCGACCAGCAACAACTGTTCCTGTTCTGTCCGTCATTCGGAAAACTAAGCGATGCAGTTTTCGGAGGTGAAACTGCACTCTGCAAACTTACCAAAAGTCCTCCTCATCGCCCGTACAATATGATTTCCGTTTTAGCTGAAGGATTACCGGTCGAAGCTTTGATTGACACAGGGGCTGCAATTTCTGTTATTCGCGCTGATTTGTGCCACCGTTTGCGGAAAGTAACCACACCATATAATGGACCTGAACTTCGTGGAGCAGATGACGTCCCTCTAATCCTTCAGCAAAGTGTACAGTTCGAATTGTTATAGACGGCGTCCGCCACAATGTGCAGTTTGCTGTGCTTTCACCGTGTGCGCATCAGATGATTCTTGGATGGGATTTTTTGTCGACCGCTTCAGCGTTAATTTCTTGTGGCGACCGTGTCATTCATATGACAGGCAGTGTTGTTTCATCTGACATTTCTGAAGGACGTCATTCCCTCATTGACGCAGTTGATACTGTATTGCCTCCACAGTGCGAAAAGCTTGTTGCCATTGTTTCGGAACACATCACTGACGGGGATGTACTAATCGCACCATCTCATCGTCATCTTGCACATGGAATCGCCTTCCCATCAAGTCTTGTACGATTCCGCAGCGGCTCAGTGATAGTAGCTGCCACGAACACATCCCGTGAGTCTCTCGTGCTGACTAAACGAACTTCCCTGCCATGCATAGTGGATGCTCACTCTATGTCCATGATGGTGCTCACCACCCCGCTACCTCAGGAACGGGATTCATTGCACGTTTCTCTTCCCATGCTGTCGAAGACAATCAGTCCGGACCTCATGCCGCACCAACACAAAGAATTGCTGGAATTGCTTCAAGCTCATCAAGCCATTTTTGATGCCTCTTCCCCACCACTGGGACGGATTAGTGTTGCACACCACCGCATCATTACTGAAGGTAACTCGATCGTACGGCGAATACCTTATCGGGTTTCACTTTCGCAACAAAAAGTAATCGAAGAAAATGTGAATGACATGCGCCGTCGCGATATTATTCGTCCATCAACAAGCCCATGGTCCTCCCCAGTAGTATTAGTTAAAAAAAAGGACGGATCGGTACGATTTTGTGTTGATTATCGCGCACTCAACAAAATTACCCGTAAAGATGTCTACCCGATGCCGCGAATAGATGACGCCCTTGACTCTCTCCAAGGCGCCGAATATTTCTCGACCTTGGATCTCCACTCAGGTTATTGGCAAATACCTATGCATGAGGACGACAAAGAAAAAACCGTTTTGCAACTCCCGATGGACTTTGAGTTTAATGTTATGCCCTTCGGCCTGTGTAACGTACCATGATGGACAGTAATGTATACGTGCGCAAAAAGACGAGACAAAGAAGAGAAGTGGACAACGACGGCATCCACTTCTCCTCTTTGTCTCGTCTTTTTGCGCACGTATACGTTACTTTCCATCATGGTTCACCAACTCGCCCAATCAGCCGTTCTTCTACAGTAACGTACCAGCGACATTTGAAAGAATGATTGATACGCTACTTCGTGGCCTAAAATGGAGAACCTGTTTATGTTACTTGGACGACATTGTTATTTTTTCGGGAACACTTAACAACCATCTCACGCGCCTGAATGAAGTCCTGACGTGTCTTTCTTCAGCGGGCCTTCAGCTCAACACCAAGAAGTGCCACTTTGCACAGAAGGAAATTATTATATTGGGCCATCTGGTTATCCATGACGGCATTCGTCCAGACCCTGATAAAATCAGCGCGGTCTTGAACTTTCCTCGCCCGCAACGGACTGCAGATTTGAGCAGTTTCCTCGGCCTGGCGTCATATTTCCGTCGTTTCATAAGGCATTTTGCAACTATTGCTGCTCCACTTCATGAACTACTTAAAGCGCGCAGCTCTTTCGTCTGGACTGAACAGTGCAATACTGCTTTTACAGACCTAAAGCACGCCCTCACATCAGATCCCGTTCTTGGCCACTTCAGCAACAGCGCTCCTACCATCCTGCACACTGATGCCAGTGGTAACGGGCTTGGTGCTGTCCTTCTGCAGCGCGATGCAACTTCGCGTGAGAAAGTCATTGCCTTTGCCAGCCTGACCTTGACTCCAGCTGAGAAGAGCTACACCATTACCGAGCAGGAATGTATTGCCGTCGTCTGGGCTGTTAAAAAGTTTCGCCCCTACCTTGATGGTCGGCACTTCACAGTCGTGACCAATCACCATGCTCTTTGCTGGTTGTCTTCACTGAAAAATTTGACAGGCCGACTTGGCCGCTGGCTTCTACGCCTGCAATAATACAATTTCGACGTCGTTTATAAATCGGGTTGCCAACAGCAAGACGCCGACGCTCTTTCTCGCTGCCCACTTACGGAATCAGCCTGCTGTTTTTCTTCGCAACGCATTTCCACCTTTGTCCACAGCCGACCATCTCTACCTCCGACGCATATCACAACAGTTTCTTTTGATGATTCTGAGCACAAACACGCACTCCGCTCACAGCAATTAGCTGATGCCTACTGCCGGCCCATCATCGACCGCCTTATCGGCGCTTCAAACCCTCCCAATTCTAGGCTTCGCCGACCGCTTCGCAACCGCAAGCTCGACGATGGAATACTACGCCGCTACGTGTATTGCCCTGATGGAACTCGTTGGCGCCCAGGCTTGCCGCGTGCGCTTCGCCCACGTATACTGGTGGCTTTCCACGATGACGCTACTGCAGGTCACCTTGGTTTTGAGAAAACATATGACCGCGTGACAAAACATATGGTCGCTTCCAGCCATCTGTGCCAACGTTTCAAGCGGCCGACGTCTTCGCCCGCTGGCCTCCTACAGCCTCTTCCATGTCCCGCCATGCCATTCGGCGTAGTCGGCATCGACTTATATGGTCCCCACCTCTCTCCGATGGGGGTAACCATTCGATTATAACAGCTGTCGACCACCTTACACGCTATGCTGAGACGGCCTCTGTAACGACTGGTTCCGCTGAAAAAGTAGCTAATTTCTTTTTGCGGTCAATTGTATCGTGTCATGGCGCTCCTCGTTTACTTCTAAGTGACCGCGGGACGGCTTTCTTATCGACAGTCGTATCCGAAGTTCTTCGTGCGTCAACCACCCTCCATAAGCGAACCTCAAGCTACCATCCCTAGACTAACGGTCTGACTGAGCGATTTCATGGCACCCTATCGGATATGATATCCATGTACATCACACCGGATCATCGAAATTGGGATACTGTGCTCCCATTCATCACATTCGCCTATAATACTGCTGTACAGCGGACTACCGGTTACTCCCCATTTTTCCTCGTTTTCGGCCGTCCTCCCACTACAATCCTCGACACTTTTTTCTTCTCTACGCCCACTACTCCGCATCATTACCAGCCCAGTTCTTAGCCCGTATGGCCAGATGCCGTCATCTTGCCCGCCTCAACACAGAAGCGTGCCAGCAAGTCCGCAAGAGTCGCTACGATTCCAAGCATCGCGTGGTGTCTTTTTGTCCTGGTGACGAAGTACTGCTATATATACCTCGCGCACCCCTGGCCTTAGTGATAAATTTCAGCACCGCTATCTCGGTCCCTACAAGGTCATCAACCAAACGTCCTCAGTAAACTACCAAGTCACACCTGGTAATCCCCCAGCCGACCGATGCCACCGTGGAACTGAAATTGTTCATGTATCTCGCTTGAAGCTGTTTGTGCGCCGCGGTACCTCGGTTGGTTAGGAGCGGCCAGGCTGGCCGCTTCCGACCCTCCGGGCAGATTGTGTGAGTCCTCCACGGATCTTCTTTCATTTGTACATACCATGATCTTCTTCCTCTTGTACATACCATCCTCATCGTCCCGCTGCGCCGGCTCCGGCACGCGCTTGGGTTTTGTCCATCGGAATAAACGCCAGAGATGGCATTCCTTGCCTTGCCGTCTCGACCTGGCCTTCTTGCACAATATATATATATATATATATATATATATATATATATATATATATATATATATATATATATATATATATATATATATATATATATATATATATATATATATATATATATATATATATATATTGGGTTTAACGTTCCAAAGCGACTTGACTCTGGCTATGAGAGACGCCGTAGGGGAGGGTTTCTGAAATTTCGGTCACCTGAGATTCTTTAACGTGCACTGACATCGTACAGCACACGGGCTTTTCGCCTCCATCGATAAGTGGCCGCCGAGGCCGGGAGCTTGGAGTTTCTCGGGTTGACTTTCACAAAGTACACCTAGTGCAATGTATACGTCAACGTAGCAACCATTGCATCACAGCATTCAGTGTCCTCAAAATGTATTTCTAGCCGAGGTTGGCATGTAGCAAGCAATATTTATTCATTTGAAAAAATACCACGAACGGAAGCTCACTTCATTACTAAGAAACATTAGGTAGGACATATTCGTAAATAAATGCCATAAATAAACGAAGCGTGCGTATTATTCAGCCCACTACAGACTGGAAGATGTATGAATGAGTCACTAAAAATTATAGCATACTTGGTTGTCCTGCTTTAGCATTTTTATTGTGCCTGAGGATATGAGATATAGGTGTCGGCATCTTGAGCGCAAGATTATAGGCTTGGTGCTTGTATGTGATAGCTTCTAACTGGCATGGCCGAGAACTGATCCTTCGACAGTTTTTACAACTAATTGATACCACATGACATGAAAACGTTTAGAAGAGCTAACTCGCTATGACTGTTTGAAGGGAGAAAAGTGGGATAAGGATCAACCAGCGGGTTCCATCGTATTATGTATCTCGTGCGCTACACCTAAGTTACCCAGGCAAGTACACAAGGCAGGTACACAAGGCTTGGATAAGCGATACTTTGTATAATTCCTGTGATCTATCGCTGTATACCATTAAAGCTGGTGCTGAAGTGCACCTCATAATTTTGAAAAAAGAGACTTGTCGAGTCATTGAACGCCACGAAAGCGCCTAATTGACACCGGTTTTTTGTAGCAGGCAATAGGAAAGGGTCAGAAATAGCAATGACTAGAAATCGTTAATTTATAGTGGACTAAAATTTGTATTTGTGTTTTTATATATACACTCTTTGAAGCTTTGAAGTTGGAATAATATTAGATTCTGCAAGAAAAATAAAGCAATCTCTCTCTTCCTACTCTACACAACGTTACAACCATCATAATGAATTATACCTCTCCAGTAATCGATAGTTGATTACCGCATGAAATGTTCGCGAGCATTGCACGTTAATGCTAGAGGCGAGCCGTCCTATGCTATATAACTAGTCTCGTAGGATATTTTTCGCACTTCGAATCCAAAGTCTAGTTTCATCGTGCTTAATTGCTCAGCTTAAGCAGCTGAGACTGTTACCGCATTGAAATGCAGTGCAATGAAGATGCACAATGCGGCCACGAAATGGCCCTCATGTCAAAACTATGCAGCAAAAGCAGCGCGTTGGAGTGGTTGCTAAACGTGTATACATCTGCCTACTAAAGATCTGAACGACGCCATTATCTGATAGAGCAGTACAACGTGACTTGAAATCAAATGCCCTAATCTGGTTTTAAGTGCTGCCGCTATCACTTCCATCATCGGGAAGTATGGTACGGTAACATCATCCTTGGGGATGACGTTACCATGCCACACGCATGCTGGGTTTTTCGTATACATTTGGCGAGAGGTTTCCTGAAGGTCACTGAAAAGCGCGAGTTGAACGATTTCTTAAATGTTCTAGGTACACAGCCTGAAGTGTCATACAGAATGGTATTCTGGGATGAGGAACAGAAGTGCTTTCTACTTGTATTTCATAACCATAAAGGTAAGAACCAAACGTGGAGCGGTTTTCCTTTTATATACGAGTTATATTGATACCGTGCTGTGCATGACACTGTAGTGTCATGCGCGTCAAAGTGGCCATTGAAATTGAAAATATTGTTAAGGGGCATTTCAGCTTGGAGCAGAGGGCGGACATGGAAGACAAGGCTTTCAAACAACAGACGTTTTCCGCAGGCACCAGCCGACACTGCTCGAACGTGTTTGTTGTTGTTGTTGTTCTCCTCTAATGTGATGGCACGTACCCACACAGGGGGATCGGCCCAGAACTGGGGTGCAGAGATATTAGATTTTGAGATGTATAACTACATCGCAAAAAAAAAATAAATGCTAGGGAATAGAGAAGGAAATGTAAATATGATAAACCAAAATGTAACGCACGCAGTAGGAGAATAGTAAGATTTATATGTACAGATTAAAACTTCAAAGCATATTAGCAAAGTAGACGTTTTGTTTCTATTAAGAAGTTTTGAATGGCGGTAAAAACATGCCTGTGGCTGTACCCAAGCATGGTGGCACCGAGCGATAATAAAATTTGGCTGCTCAAATTAAGACCCAGCCGTTGTAACGGCTTCTCTAAATACCGTTTTCTCATCATGGTACAACGGCGGCAAAATATCAAGAAATGATCTATTATTTCCGGTTCCCCGCAGAATGCGCAGACAGAAGAAAGCGCCAAACCAGACCTCTGCATATAGAAATTTAGGGGCGGAATACGACAGCGTAGCCTGGTTAGAGAGACTTCTTCATCATCATCATCATCATCATCATCATCATCATCATCAGCCTGATTATACCCACTGCAGGGCGAAGGCCTCTCCCATATTTCTCCACTTAACCCGGTTCTGTGCTAGCTGCATCCACTTGACCCCTGCGAACTTCTTAATCTCATCCGCCCACCTAACTTTCTGCCGCCCCCTGCTACGCTTTCCTTCCCGTGGAATCCAGTTTGTTACCCTCAGCGACCATCGGTTATCCTCTCTTCGCCCTACGTGTCCTGCCCATGTCCATTTCTTCTTCTTAATTTCCACTAGAATGTCGGTAACTTGAGTTATTTCTCTGACCCACTCTGCACGCTTTCTATCTCTTAATGTTACCCCTACCATTTTTCGTTCCATAGCCCTCTGGGTTGTCCTCAACTTAAGTAGAACTCTCTTGGTTAGCCTCCACGTTTCAGCCCCTTAGGTGAGTACAGGCAAGATGCAACTGTTGTATACTTTCCTCTTGAGCGATACCGGTAAGCTGCTAGTCATAATCTGCGAGTGCTTGCCAAATGCGCACCATCCCAATCTTATTCTTCTTGTTATTTCCTTTTCATGGTCCGGATCTGCGGTTACTACCTGTCCTAAGTAGACATATTCGCCTACTACTTCCAGTATTTCGCTACCTAATGTAAACTGCTGTTCCTTCCCGAGGCTGTTGAACATTACCTTAGTCTTCTGCATATTGATTTTCAAGCCTACCTTTCTACTTTTTCTGTCTAGGTCATCAATCATTATTTGCAGTTCATCCCCGGAGTTGCTTAGCAAGGCAATGTCATCAGCAAATCGCAGATTACTGAGGTATTCTCCATCTACCCTTATCCCTAACTGCTCCCATTCCAAGTCTCTGAATACTTCCTCTAAACAAGCTGTGAATAGTACTGGGGAGATTGTGTCTCCTTGCCTAACACCTTTCTTTATGGGAATTTTGTTACTTTCTTTATGCAGAAATATGGTTGCTGTGCAGCCACTATATATATCTTCCAGCACTTTCACGTACGGCTCGTCTACCCCCTGATTTCGCAGTGCCTGCATCACCGCCGAGGTTTCAACTTCAGTCTGCCTTTATTGACATGATTTCCTATTCCAGGAATACTTGAGATGCAGGTAGTCATCTGATGATAAAATAGATCCAGACTGCGTGCTTAATAAGGCACGCCGCCGAAATCGTGCTGCTGTTATGTACGCTGTTGCCGGGAGGATGGGCAATAGAGGGCCGTTCAGAGAATCTTTAGCTAGTCTGTCAGCAACCTCATTGGCTGTCACATTGCTCTGTCCTGGTACCCACACTATATGTATGAGGCTCAAATGTGAGGGGAGCAATGAAAGAAAGGTTTTTAAAATTGGCGAATCCATATTCGAAGAAAGCGACAAGCACAAGGAATAACAGTCTATAATTACAGCCACTGTTGAGTATGTTGGGTCTAGTTTGCGCAGAGTAAGCACCACCGCCAGCAACTCCGCCTGGAAAATTGGAGTAAAATCCGGAAGACGGACTGAAAAAGCCGTCTAAAAGCGGACAGTATATTCCCACGCCGGCTTTTTCATTAAATTGAGAAGCATCCGTTGCTATCGTTATGTTAACGGGAAGACTTTGTAAATGATCTTCCAATAATCCATTTAAAATGTGAGGTGATAAGTGTTTTGCATTATTTGGGAACATGTCATCATAGACAATTTGAACCGACGATGCACTTACTTTTGTTGGAAGGATATTAGAAAGGACTACGTGCAAAGCTTGTAACAGGTTTTGCACTAGAATTACCTGCGGGGTATGAAACCGAGGCCATCCGACTCCAAAAAAGGAGTCTGGCTCGCAACAAAAAATTGATATGGAGCGGTGGAATTGTGATTCATATATTTTTAGATGCGTCTGGATAGTCAAGAATTGTAATCTAGTTAACAACGGTGGTATTCGGGCTTCAAGGTATAATACATTATTAGCCACAAATTTGGGGAGGCAAAGGCATAATCTAAGCGCTTCCCGCTTTAAAATAACAAGCGGACGAATTTTGTAAGCAGGTGAAGCAGAAAATAACACAGATATAAATTCTATAATTGGGCGGACACACATAACATAAATCATTAAAAGTGCGTCTCGCCGTATCCCAGACTTTGGATTGCTTAACCTGCGCAACATACCCACAGCACGTGTCCCCTTCGCTGCAACATGTTCAATGTGATCCCTCCATGCCAGATCGTCATCGTAAATCACCCCTAGATATTTCAGACTTAACTTGAGGAATCATTTCCTGCTTAAATTTTAGTGAAAGATTTACCGGATTATGAATTTGGAAAACAAGGAACGCGCACTTTTTAACGTTTAATGTAAATCTGAAGTCACATAAGCAATTTTGAAGGGAGCTTAGGTACGATTGCAGGTGCTTGTTGAGGGATTGAATGTCAGGTGCAGCCGTAAAGAATGCGATGTCATCCGCATAGACATACGTGCGAACCTCCTGATGAGTTGGAATTGAACTCATTAAAATGTTAAAGAGTACGGGCGAGAGAACTGCCTCTTCAGGGACACCTGTGGTTTGTTGATATTTGTCAGAATGCACTCCATTCAATGAACAGTAAAATTGTCTGTTTTGTAGGAATGTAGATATCCAATCAATTAAGTATTGTGGAAAATGTAGAGATTCTAATCTGTGCAATAAAATTCGGGGCTCTACACTACCATAAGCCTTCTCTATATCGAGAGTCACCAATGCAGCATGCATTTTTTTGCGCCGCGCAAGAAGTCGACTCTCAAGGTCGGTATGTGCATCCCTTATTGAAAATTTTGCTCGGAATCCGATTTGACAGGGACTAAGAATATGGTTTTGTTCGACAAACTCGGCAACCCGTCTGAGTACGACCCTTTCTATTAATTTTACCAAGTTTGATGTTAAAGATATTGGTCTGATATTTTCCAAAGTATAGCCACCACCATTATGTTTCCGTAAAGGAATCACATTGACTAGTTTCCAGTCGCCAGGTATCCAAGAATGAATAATTGAGTAAGTTACCAATTCTAACAAGGAATTTGGAGACACCTCAAAGAGGATATTTAACATTTTTGACGTTACTCCATCAGGGCCAGGCGCAGTTGGCAACGGCATTACAATCGAATGAAGCTGAGAAAATGTAATTTTAGGGACATCCTTAACCGTATATACTGGGCCTACAAATATAGGGGATTTGGGAAGTGTTGACAAAAAACGCTATTCTAAACCTTTAGCGATGTTTTCTACTGTTTTAAGAGCTTCTTTAGGAGTCGAAACACATGAGGATAAATTTTCTGAGACAGAAATCTTTTTCCGTGATTTTAAAAACCTGAAAAGTGCACATCGGTTATTAGATTGTGAAAGGTAATTGAAATACTCATTATCATAATTATCTTTCGCTTGTGCGACTGTGCGTTTAAATGTAGCTGCAAAAAATTTATATTCATCCTTTTTTTTGGGGCACTGGTTGTAAAGGAGCTTCTTCCATGCAGCCTTTCTTCTATAATCGCGCGAACAATCTGCATTGCACCATTTTGTTGATGTATTGCCTTTAGATGCACGTACTAAGAATTCACACTTCTTACGACAGGATGCAATAGCCTGGCATAATGTTTGCGATTTGAACTCCTCCGTAGCCTCAACCACTGACTCAAGAGACGAAATCAAAAATGAGTGAAACTGGTTATAATTTACGTATTATCTCAACTGAGATGTCGGCGGAGTTAAGCGGCAGTTAACCTGAAAAACAATAGGCGCTAGAGGTGTCACCCTCAATTCTCGACCAATTTAGTATAGAAACATTAGTGCTGGATAAAGTTAAATCTATCACAGATTGACTGTGAGCACGTACAAAAGTTGGTGCCAGAATTCATGCAGTTAAGGTTATTGTCTGAAAGCCAATCCGACAGACGCTTGCCGCAGGTATCCGTCTTGTAACCCCACGAAGCATGGTGCGAATTAAAATCTCCAGCCAAAATAACCGAATTTTGACAATTAACTAGTAGGTGGTCTAGAGATCTGGTGTCCTGAACACCATGAGGGAAATAAAGATTCGCTAATGTAAACCGACTGAACCCTGGAATTTCAAAATCTAGAGCCAATATTTCAGAATCTAAAGTAGCATATTGAAAAGAAATCTTAGCCCAATGACAAAATTTTGAAGAAACTAGAATTAGTAACCCACCACCTCTTGACTGCCGATCTTGTCGGAATGATCGATAATTTTGTAAGTGAAAATGTTTTTCAGTTGTAAGCCAAGTTTCTTGCAAAGCGATTATTACTGGATTATGTTTTAAAGAAAGATAAACTAAATCTGTAGTAGCTGAAAGAAGAGATCTACAGTTCCACTGAAGAACTTTAAACTTTCCTATGGTTATGTAATCCGGGCAGCAGCAACAGCCTGCCCCAAAATGTTTTCCTTTGGTTTAGAGCCTAGCTGTTGCTTTTTTGAATTTGCTTGTGGGCGAGGTGATGACGGGTTTGACAACGGCGATCCACTGCGTTTTAGAATTTGCGTATCTGTCTCTCCCATATCTGCATCATGATCCTCGTCTGACTTGTAAGAAAATTGTATAGGTGATGCGGAAAGAGACTCATTTTGCGAACAAGACATTGCAGCTAATGAGTGCTGCACTGATAGTGAATGCCCAGGTGCCGTAAGAGAAACCATAGCAGTTTGCACAGTCTGAGAAGTGTGAGCTGCTAGAACGTTAGATATGCATTCTGCGACTGTTGTCACAATCCTATCCACCATTTTGGTCATGGTTGCTTCCACAGCAGTTATTATGGTTTTAGACATCGCGGAATCTAATGATGCTCCTAAATGGGCTGGGACACATGCATACCCATGGGCTCTGTCTTTAATTTCTTGAATTGCCTCACGCCTCGAGCAACGTTTGCGGTCAATAATCTCCAGAATTTTCATTTCATGCGCTCTAGAAGGACATTCCAAAGAGTTTGCTGAGTGAAGTCCGCCGCAAAGACAACATGTGACAATTTTATCAGAGCATAAGTGTACTTTATGTGCATCACCGCATTTGCAACACCGCAAAGTGGATTTTCAACCGCCTGCAGTATGGCCATAATGCCAGCAGTTGTTGCACTGCAGAGGCTTTGGTGGTAGGGGATCTACTCTGAATATTAAAGACCACGCTTTAATCTCCGATGGACAGACTGTGCCTGCAAATGTTGCAATAACCGATTCTGTCGGCACACGAACATTATTGACCTCCCGGCTACAGCGGTAGACCGCAACAACGCCTGCCGCGGAAAGAAGGTCAAGGGTTTCTTGTGGACTTAATAAGGAATCTACACCTCGGACTAGACCTTTTGTGCAGGCCAGGTGTGAAAGTATAAAACTGCTTACCTGATGAGAGGCAAAAGTAAAGCATTTTAGCAGGTCCTTTATACATGACAGGTCTGGTGAACGGCAAAGAATCCCGCCGCGACCAAATATGCGCACCTCTGCTATTTCTTCGTAGAAAGAAGTGATTTCCTGAAGGGCAGCTCGAACAGCTCCTGGGTTGTTCATTTTAATGGTGCCCCCATCCTTAGGTATGAGTGCCACAGGGATGTTGCGGACACCGGAGCTCTGAAAAGCTTCCAAAGGCAGATCATCGGTCAGGAGGGAAGCCGACTAAGGGGAGCGCCCTTGGCTGGGGGACTGCGTCGACATTACCTTAAATTGACAATGTCACCGCGTGCGTTAGTCAACAGAGAATAAATTAAACACAAGGGAAGGATAAAACCGGGACCAGCAACCCAATACTTAGCCGATCGTCAAGTCAGCTGCGCTGGGTGCTTGGTTCTGATGTGCGAACCAAGATAACGCCTTGAGGCAAGCTCTTCTACTTACTAGCCTTACTAGCTTACTGGATCTTGCTGGTGATCGTTTTCTACTCTTCTTGGAAGAAGAAGTGGAGGTTTTCGAACGTCTGAAACTAGCGCTCTTCCACGTTTCTGGATTTTATATCGCTGTGAGCTATTTGTGATCTCGTCATCCTTCGGGATGGCGGGCGCACAACCCCTGCGCCCAGCCGCCACCATCCAACAGGCTACGGGTCACCTCGACGTCGCGGGCTTGGAGCTTCCAGACTCGGCAGATGACTCCACAGTGACTGAGATGGATTCTGACAACAGCTACAAGCCTGTACAGTCGCGCCGCCTGAAAAGGAAGCTGTGCCGAATATCAGCAATGAGTGAAACACCAAAGAAGAATGCTGAAAAACAAGGGATCTTTTCCGTGGCCTTCGTACCAACAACGGCAACGGCGAATCTGAATGTGATAAACAGACAGCACCTGACCCAGTTTTCGACCAGCTGGTTCGCGGTGAAGTTGACGAAGTCAGAATTAATCCCTGGAAGAATGTCCTGATCGTGGATGTCAAATCCCAGGCTACAGTGGACAAGCTGAAAGGAATTGGTGCGCTAGGCAACATGCTGGTCTGTTCCTTTCTTGCACATGGGAAAAAGACTACTGCAGGTATAATCACAGACGTTGACCCCGAGTAAGTGAAAGCGATCTCTGCACGCTGATCAAATCTACGGCGCGCATTGTGGATGTTCATCGTTTCGGCCGCTCAAAGTGTGTTAAATTAGTCTTTGAAACTGAATCCCTCCCATCCCACGTTAAAGTAGGCTATGTGAGACACCCAGTTCGGATGTATGTTCCAAGACCTGTTCAGTGCCACAAATGCCACAAGATCGGACATGTGAGCGCCGTTTGTGGAAACGAGGTATTCGGCCGTCGATGCGGCGGTACACATCCTCATGGCACATGCCAGACGGAGACTGTCAAGTGTGCGAACTGCTCGGGTGCCCATGTAGCGACGGCTAAGGAATGTCCTAAAATTCGGAATGAAAAGCGTATACTAAAAAAGATGGTGAGAGATAACTCGACTCATCAAGAAGAGGCCGCGTCTATTCGTCGTCCTGTGACAGATTTTCTGTTCTTGGGCGCCAAGATTACCTCGGAAGGAGACTGCAGCCATGAAATTAGGAGACGCCTGCTTCTGGGAAAGAGAGCAATGGTTAGCCTTGACCGCCTAGTAAAGAGCAGAGACATTAGTCTGCCAACCAAGATCCGTATAACCCGTGCTATGGTCTTTCCAGTTGTGATGTATGGATGCGAGAGTTGGACTGTGAAAAAGGCTGACCGCCGAAGAATTGACGCGTTTGAATTGTGGTGCTGGCGAAGACTCTTAACAGTTCCTTGGACTGCCAGAAGATCAAATCAGTCGATATTGTCGACCATAAACCCTGACTGCTCATTGGAGGGTCAAATTCTAAAGTTAAAGCTCAGCTACTTTGGTCATCTGATGAGAAGAGAGGAGTCGCTGGAGAAAGATTTGATGTTGGAAAGGTTGAGGGTCGCCGCAGAAGGGGTAGGCAGCGAACGCGATGGTTAGATGGCATTCTCGAGGCATTGCAGATGAAGCTATGTGATGTTAAGAAGATAGTGAGAGACCGGAAAGCGTGGCGTGACATGGTCCATAGGGTCACGAAGAGTCGGACACGACTGAACGCCTGAACTGGAACTATTCGTCGTCGCAAGCACCGTTCCCGACACCGACACAAGGAATCGGAAGGCAAGCCTAGCCTCGATAAGTCAACTTCCGAGCTAACGTCAGCTCAGATGCCACAACAGATTGAGTCTAATCCCGTTAAGAGTACTCTAGCTGCAATGTCGCAGGGCCAAGGATCAGACAGAAGCTGTTGTATTACCCATCGCCACTGATGGTGAGTGGCCTGCTCTACCATCAAAGGCCAACGCCAGGCCTCATCCCAGTTTGGTTGCCACACGTACTGAAAATTCCGACAACGCCGACAGCCAGCAGGTGAAAGAATTGCTGAAACAGCTGGTTCGTTCAATGCGGGTGCTGCTCTCCAGCATCAACACGCAAACAGCAAAGTTTGCTGTTCAGTTTTTGGACGCATTTGAGCCGCTCTTGGCGGCATTGCAATAATTCACAATGGCGGAACAAACTAACCGCACCTCTGTGACGATGTACTTGCGCCGCAGTGTAGTGATGCAATGGAATGCCCGAGGCCTGCGTGGTCTACTAAGTGACTTCCGACAGCGGGTACAGAAGTACCGCTTTCCTGTGATTGTGATCTGTGAGCCCAACATGCCAGCTGCTTTCCGCATTTCTGGGTATGTTCTCCTATGGTCTAGAGAGGCAGACGAAACAAGCAAAGTGCTGGTATGTGTACGCCAAGACATTGCGCACGTCCGCCATGCTCTGCAGCCCCACAACACGAACCACTACATTTGTTTGACGTTAACCCTGAAAGGACGAGTATGTTCTGTAATTGGCGCTTATATTTCACCGAGGGATGGCGTGGACAAATCATATCTATTTTCAACAATCCATTGTTGTGCAGCTCCTCGTATTATTGTGGGGGACTTTAATGCTCACCACCCTCAGTGGGGTAGTGCCATAATGAGCAATAGAGGAAGAGACCCGGCAGACTTTATGCATACGCAAGATCTCGTCAATATAAACGACGGCTCACCGACGTTTCTACGCGGAAAAACCTACAGCAGCTGCTTGGATGTGGCGTTTGTTTCCAGAAGCCTCCATCCCTCCGTTTCTTGGTGTAGTGATGTGGAAACACATGGGAGTGATCACATACCAACATACATATGCATCAAGTGGTTTGCACCTGCCACTTTACCTCGTGTGCAATACACAGACTGGCCCGCCTTTAGGACAGCGGTGGAGACTTCCAGCGTGGACCTCCAGTCACCATCTCAAATAGAGGAACTCGTTACTTCCTCTCTCAGTGAGAACACTCGCTATGTTAGTGTGCCGGTGTCAGTGTCCAGCATCGACATGGAATTCGAGCTCCTTCGCGCGATCCGTCGGCGGGCTGAAAGGAAGTACAGAAGAACGAAATCCGCGCAAGATCGCGTACTTTCTCGCCGAGCTAAACGACAAGTTTTGCGCCACCTGGAGAGGTTAGGACGACAACGTTGGAGACAGTTATGCTCATCACTGGATCCCCGTAAGCCCCTGACGCGTATCTGGCATGTTGCGGGAAGCTTGCGCACACCTCCGCGAGAAAGGCACCCTTTTCGTGCCCTTGCCCTTTACCAACGCCGCAATGAAGTTGACGTAGCTGAAGATTTTTGTAAAATGGTTGTGGGCACAAACCAGGCACAGTTACCAATTTCAGAGGTTTTTGCGCCACCTTCGCCGAATGATCAATACGACGTGCCCTTTACAATAGCTGAAATATACGCCGCTCTTGCTTCTTGTCGGCATTCATCAGCACCTGGTCCTGACGGGATTACTTATTCAACCTTATCAAACCTAGGCAAGGATGGTAGAACTACACTACTTAATTATTTCAATGATATATGGGCTTCTAGTACTGTTCCTGAACACTGGAAAATTACCCCCTGGTTGCTCTTTTGAAGCCTAAAAAGCCTCCTCTCGAACTTACCTCATACCGGCCAGTTGCCCTAGCAAGCTGTTTTGGAAAAGTTATGGAGCGCATGGTGCTGGCAACACTTGAGTGGTATCTAGAGAGTAATGATCTTTATTCGAATATGATTACTGGATTTCGCCGCGGACGCTCTTCCATTGACAGCGTCATCGACCTTGTGGCGACGGTAGAACACGAAAAGCGTCACCGTCGACTAGTAACTGCTGCATTTTTAGATATAAAGGGAGCTTACGACAACGTCCTCCATGAAGCTATTCTTGATGGACTTGACGACGTGACGACGGGGGGGTTGGTGGCCGGCTGTACTTGCGGATTGAAAGTTATATCAGCGGCCGTTCTGTTTACATGACTACGCCTGAAGGAGATACTACCCGCTTTCAGGTCGGTCGTGGAGTTCCACAGGGAGGAGTTCTCAGCCCAACTTTATTTAACATTGCGCTAATTGGCCTGGTGAGTGAACAGCCAACTAACATGCACATAAGTGCATATGCTGACGACATCTGCATCTGGGCCTCTGGTTCGAAGCGCCCACAACTACGTGCGAGACTGCAACGAGCTGTGTCATTAAATCGATGTACTTACGGCGTCAAGGTTTATTTTCAGCGGCAGAAAAGTATGCAGTGATCGCGTTTACGGGAAAATGTGTCAGCCGCTACCCGATTACCCTTCATGAAGTCGTAATACCATACGTCTCCGGGCACAGATTCTTGGGAGTAATTATTGACCACCGACTATCTTGGTCGAAACATATTGCTATGGTGAAGAAAAGGCTAATTAATGTTTGCTATGTACTTCGTTCATAGCTGGCATCAAATGGGGTCCAACTGAGCGCTCCTTAATACGGCTTTACGAGGCTCTGTTTGTTGGCTACATCCGGTACAGTCTCCCAGTACTCTCTAGTATGAGCATTTCCTGCTTGCGGACTTTAGAGAGCGTGCAAGCGCAGGCACTGAAAATATGCCTTGGACTGCCCAGATGCGCCTCTAACAAAGGCACAATTGAAGAGGCACACGCTCGCCCAATGTCCATATACTTGTCACACGAACCACTTCGTGTATATTTACGAGCACTTACAAGACACCGTTTTCACCCACTCAGTAAGAGTCTGGATGAGAGGCCAGACTGCAGTTTTACAAGTGCACTCCGCTGCCATGAGTCACAAATACCGGCAGGATATGCCCTCCTATATCGTCCCACCCAACCACCATGGACGATGGATAAACCTTTGGTGCACCTTCGTATTCCCGGAATACCAAAGGAATCAATGGTACCAATTAGTCGACTCAAACAACTTACTCTGGCACACATCTGGTCAGAATATCCCATATATATTCACGTATACACCGATGGATCTGTGTCAGCACAGGCATCCGCTGCAGCTGTGGTCATACCAGCTCAGAAAACAACTCTGCATTTCCTTTTGGGACATACCTCTACATCAAATGCTGCCGAACTTGTAGCCCTTCGGGAATCTATTCGCTATATATGTAGGGAACCACCTCAAAAATGGTGTATATTCACGGACTCGAAGACTGCATTACAAATTTTGGAAAACTTCTTACGCCACACTGCCTATCAGTTCCTGGCACTAAACATTATGGCGCTCATCCCATCTGCCCAGCTGCAAGGCCACATGATAATGTTTCAATGGATCCCTGCCCACTGCGGCCTCCATGGGAATGAGCAGGCCGATGTTGAAGCGAAAGGCGCACTCATCAATGGCTTCCAAACAGCTGTGCCTTTTTCAAGAGCGGGTACGACGTGCCTTCTTACGAGTTGTATAAATAATGCTACAGCAGCTTACTGGGCCCAGCCAGACGGCCTACACATTCGTCTAAGAAGGCTCGATCGCACATTTAAATTTATTGTTCCGCGTGATATTCCGCGTCATCAGGCATGCTTGATACATAGACTTCGTTTAAACTTGGCTTTCACGCGCAAGTGCTTAAATTTAATTGGACAGATGGACTCACCGGAATATTCAACTTGTGGCATCCCAGAGACTGTAGACCGTGTATTATTGGGGTGCCCAGTGTATGCGGCCGAAAGAAGTGTGCTAGCCGCTTCATTGAAGCGTTTGGACAAGAGGTCTCTGTCGGAGGAACTGCTGCTGGGCGCTTGGCAGGTCAAGGGGAAGGGCGTTCAGGCAGTGCGTGCTCTTTGCCGTTATTTGGGAGCCGGCGGACTTGATTCGCGCTTGTAAAGCAAGCTGCTGTGTCTGTATATATATTTCATATGCCTTCTCCCACATCGTCACCCATCATGACCTTCTTTCTTCTCTCCATCCCCTTTCCCAGTGCAGATTAGCAGGCCAGATTTGAATTATTCGGGCCAACCTCTCTGCTTTTTCATTTCAATAAATCCATCTATCTGTCTATCTACTCTTCTTCTTCCTTGCTTATGCGTATATAAGTGCATGCACCGCTTAATGTAACAATATTGTGAATAGTACAACACACACCTTAAATGGTATGTGTATTCTTCCTAAATTACAGTTCATAAGCAGTGAGTGCTACTAAAACGAAAAGCGAGGACTAATCTGCGACTGTTTGCAATGACACCTCTCTTATTGTCCACTCAACTACGTCGTGGATAAGGGGACAGGTTTAGAGCTGAAGCTCCATTCCTTCCAAGAAAATCTGAAGTCATATCGTTCCACACAGGTACTTTTAAAGCAACCCCCTAACCCCCTGACTTACTCGCTCGACGGGTATGCTAAAACATGATTCGCCGCTTGCTAGACGTCGCGCGCTCGCTTGGCATCAGGGTTGACAGCAACTAGATGACTCACCATCCGTCTGATATAAGCACTAGTGGTGCTTAATGTTTCGCATATCTATGGAAGAAGCGGTTCCAGGTGCTACTGTCTAGGCTATGAATCGAAGATGCCGGACAGAATATGATCAGCCAGCAGATGTTGTGCCCTGTTTTATATTTGCACCCCTTCACAACGTCGCAGAATAATGTGTTGCTTTCACCTATTTATGACTAGGCGTTCCCTAAACTTGACATGAGTATTCGGAATTTCCTTCCCCTAAAACTATATTTAAAAATATTGTACGGAGAGGAACGAAGCGGGTAGTGGAGTTGGCAGGATCGGTCGTGCAATGAACATTGGCGGGACTAGTGCGAGCGCTTACAGACAGTGAGCTGATTGGTCTGTAATTTTTCAGGTCCTTAGCGTCTCTTTTCTTATGAATTAACATATCAGACACTGCGTAAACAGGGTGGCCAGTTTTGCTAGAACGATATCCCCCCCACCCCGGCGCGTCCTTCCACAAATCTACAGTTACCTGATCCTCTCCAGCTGATTTTCCTTCTTCATAGTTTCTAACGCTTTGTTAACCTGTTCCTTAACCACTGGCGGAACGTCTGACTCATTTTCCCTATTGCTAATCTCATTATTGTCCTGACTACTATGGCTACTGTTGAGATCAGTATAGAACTCCTCGGTTACAATGACTATCTTATCCATACTTGTGATTACGTTGCCCGCCTTGTCCTTTAGCGCATACATTTGATTTTTACCTATGCTCAATTTGTTCTTCACCGCTTTAGGGCTTCCCCCGTTCTTCACAGCAATTTTCTCCATGATATATTTCTTTAAATTGGTCACTTTGCGCTTATTGATTAGCTTTGACATCTCTGCCAATATTATCTGGTCTGTTGGATTGGACGCTTTAATACTTTGGCGTTTCTTAATCCAACCTTTCGCCTCCTTAGACGGCTTACCGGTGTTCTCTGTAACTATCCTACCGCCTACTTCTGCAGCCCACTCAGCAATGATATCTCTGAAATTATTGTTCATTGCTTCTAGGATAATGACGTCCTCCTCGGTTGGAGCTGAATATCTATTCTGTAGCGAGATCCTGAACTCTTCTTCCCTCCAATCACCGCTAAATTTTTAATGGACTGCTCGTTTACTAATCTGTTTCATTTGCTCTTGAGATTTAGACTAATTTGTGACATTATCATCCTGTGGTCACCGTATCGCACTTTTCTGGCTCGCGCGCTTGTGTGAGCACTGTGTGAACGCAGAATTGGAGTACGCCCGCGTGCCCGTCGTGTTGTGGCAGCGGGGTACACAAGCGCTGCTGGCTAGGCAGGACCCTCAGGTTTAGAAAGGCGACCTGTGTGCAATATCTAAGCCCCGTTTTACTGCTGTGAATGGCCGTTCACGTTGGACGGCACTACTTGCCACTGCTGTGCCCCCGGCCGGCCTCAATGCACATTGACTGGACACTGGAATTCCTTCTCTCTTCACGGGGTGAAAGAAGAGGAAGCGCAGCGCTTGCGCGTGAATAAGTGATGATAGACGAAAAGGACGCTGGGTCGGTACCTGTGCATGCCTCTGTCCTTACTGGAATGATCGTACACTGCAACAATATCCTATATAAATACCCCAGTCACTTCCAAACAAATGTGGGAGCAGGTGCATACACTAAAAGTTACTGACTCTTCTTTCACAGTTCCGGTTTTACCAGCCTCAGAGGTGCGAACAAGTATGGATGAAAAGGCGGATGTACTAGATGAAGAAATCTCCAAACTGTTCAGTTATTCAATCTCCCCACGAAATAGACTTTCAACATTTGGTGGTAGAAACGAAGAACACAATAACGTATACACTTCAAGAAGTAAAGAAAATCTTAGCAGTTGGTGAATAGAATGCGCCCAGCAAGAATATGAAACTACTGAAATTAACTCTATATTGTGCTGACGTGCGCCCGCTAAAGCACTAAGCAACCGCGCGGAGGCGATAGCAACAAACGTGCTTGTCGATCGTCGAACTAAGAATGCCGGTTTCACGCGTCAATGCTCTATTTAAAGGCTGAAAAAAAAAATCGAGATAAAACCGCGAGCAGTGGCTAGCCCCATCTAGAATATTGCAGAATTACACACGAGCGGCCGGCATCTTTGAGAAATATCTCGAAGCATCTTGCGCCACAACTGACAAACCTGTTTCTCGTAACAACGAGCACGATCAAACAAAGAAAACCGAAGTGATACGCATGCCAGAATCGGAGTGATTAAGCCACACGCCGGCCACTGTCGAAAAAAGAACGAATGCATATTTGAATGGTTTGCGGCAATATGATACATCATGAAATACTTCCATACCTGTCTGGTTTCTCGACGCACTTTTCAAATGATTAACAAGCTATAGATACTTAGAAAAATGCGCGAAGCCTAAGAAAGCTATAACAATTATTGGAATCCGAGAACCAACCACACACTTCGTAGTTGGAGGCCCATAGCTCTCACTAGCTGTTTAGCAGAATATTTTGAAACATTTTAAACATCTGATTAACTTTCGTTTCAGAATCTCGCCAACTTCTCATTCTTCATTAATGCGGTTTGAAAAGCATACTCAACCACAGATAACTCATCTCGACATGAAAATACATTCAGAGATGTTTCACATAAAAACAGCACTGCCTTGCTGTCTATGATCTGGTGAAGGCGTACAACACAACTAGGAGATTTAGAACTCTGCGCGACCTAGAAGAGTTGGGCATACGCTGCAAAATGCTGAACGTTTTCAGCGCTTTCCGGTCTTACTATAGATGTTTCAAATGCTTCTTGGTTTAGTCGTGTAAAAACTCCTAAAAAAATGGAGTCATGACATCTTTTTGAAAACATAATTTCAACTAGCAGAGTAATAACAAAGCATATTATGTATTCGGTCTATTTTAATGGTCTCCAGATAGCAGGCTTTTTAATTTATCAATATGTGAAAGACAAGTAAATAAACAACACGTAAATTAGTGCCATGGGCAGAAAAAAGGGAATTTCAGTTCCCCTACATAAGCTTTGACAGTCTTCTTTCTCAAACGAGGAAAACAAGTCATCCCTACCCTGCACGGAATTGAGGGTAAACTATCAGTGACTAATGAGCACAACTTTCTTGAGATTACTCTCGGCAGAAAACACTCTAGTGCACATATCAATGCCTGGAATAGAAACCTTCCAAATTCTTGAACCTACGCAGAGCACGTTCGCGAGAAAACTGGCGGTCCGACTGGTCATTTCTGTTGTGCATTTCTCGCTTTGTTGTACATCCTTGTTTAGGCTATGGTTGTGTAGTGTACGGATCAGCAATACCATCTTCAAGCCTAGGCTTGAAGCTATCATCAAGTGCTTACAGGACTTCTCCCATCAACAGTCTCTGTTGAAACAAATGAACCTATTCTTGAATGCAGCAGATCCATACCGAATGCTGATATAACGTAAAAATATGCTTCAGGCCAAAACATATATATTACACAATATTTATAAAAGAACATCCAAAATAATGTTGCAGGAAAGCTCAGCCAATCAGGACTTTATTTCCGTGCTTCAAAGAAAAATGTCAAGAACAAGGAATACTGGACAGATGTCCTCATATTGTCCCGACAAAATGTTTTACCAACCTTGTCAAACTCCCTTCTGTGTGAGATTTCACAATAACACATTGTCACTAAAAAAGCTATCTCCACGTGATCACATGCTACAGCAGTTATTGGGTATGTAAGAAAGGTATGACAAAACTGAGCTTTTTATACCGATCGTTCTTAAACGGCATATCATATCGGAAGCTCTATATTAGAAGACGAAGGGGAAGAAAGAATAGGACTGCATAAATGTGCATCTGATTTCACTGGTAAATCCTATGCCTTTTTGCAACAGTGAAAAATACAATCATCACTAACGTACATAAAAAGGGCATGTTCTTCAGTGATTTCACCAGTGCTATCGCAGTTCTACGCTCAATAGATTCAGTAGAGGCTTTAGTAGGAGACGGAATACACGCAATATTAGCCGCGTAAGAAATTTCATGGCTGCAGTCACCTTCATGGGTAATAGGGGAAGACGCCATGATTTTTGTCTTTTTAATGTTCAGTTTAAGTCCAAAGTTCTCACTCTCTTCTTGTACGCGCATAAGAAGTCTCTTGAGTTCCACTTCACTTTCTGCCAATAAAGTGGTATAATCCGCATATCTAAGGTTCTTGATATGTTTTCCAGCAATCTTCACTCTAGCTGAAGACTCGTCCAGACCGGCCTTCCTCATGATGCACTCAGCATATGGGTTAAATAGGCAGGGCGGCAGGATGCAGCCTTGTCTCACTCCTTTCTCAATCGGGAAGCAATCAGTATGACCATGCTCAGTTCTGACTGTGGCCTCTTGTACTTCATACAAGTTCCTGAGGAGGCAGAAGAGGTGAATTGGAACTCCCATCTCTTGGAGAGCTTGCCATAATCTGTTTTAAGGTACGCAGTCAAACGCTTTCGCATAATCAATAAAGCAAACGCAGATGGCTTTCTGGAACTGTCTTGCTTTTTTATGATCCAGCGAAGGTTGGCAATCTGGTCTCTCGTTCCGCTTCCGTTGCGAAACAGAGCTTGCACGGCCGGAAGCTCCCGATCCACATACTGCCGCCGCCTACCTTGGAGGATTTTGAACATCATTTTGTTAGCATGCAAAATAAGCGCGATTATGCGGTAGCTGGAACAATCTTTGACACTGCCTTTCTTTGGAATGGGGATGTAAACTGACCTCCTCCAATCGTGTGGCCACTGCAGGGTTGTACAAATTTGCTGGCATAAGTTATACAGAACGTTAAAAGCGTCATCGTTAAGGTTTTGAAGAAAAACAGCTTTAATGCCATCAATTTCGTTAGCTTTGTTCATAGCAAGGCTGGCTAAAGCTCATTCAACTTCAACCTTCAGGATGCTCGGCTCGACATCAGCGATCACAACCGTCTTATGTAGGGTTCTCACATCCGGGTACTTCTTGTACAGTTCTTCTTTGTATTCTCGCCACCACTTCTTTATCTCTGGCGCTTCAGTGAGGTCCCTGCCTCGCTTGCCCTTTATCACGCCACCTTAGCACAGATGCTCCCTTTGATATTCTCACCAACACACGTAGCAAACAGAAGAACAGCCGAGCTGCCATTTTTTAATCAAGCGAAGCTCGAGACAGACGAGCACGACGCTTAGTCACGCGCCAAGACATTCGGCCCCTTGGTGGCGCTAGAAGATTGGCAGCGGTGTGGCATTGCCCCCCTTCCAAGAGGCATCGACCCCATGCCGCAAACTTAGGGGAACAATAGAAAAGCGGCGCAAGTTATACGGGAGTCTATAGCTCCGGTTTGGACCCTAAAACGGTTCAACGATTGTAATATGGCTTCATTCTGGCGACGTGAACTATTTCAGATTTCGGATGCCAAGAGGAGCGGACAGTGCCTTGTGGTAGCACCACGTAGTTCACCACGCTCAGGCGGTGGAGCACCTCGTAGGGTCCAAAGTAACGGCGCAGAAGCTTTTCAGAGCGCCCTCGCAACCGTAATTGACTCCAAACCCAGACTTGATCGCCGGGTTTGTAAGTCACCTCTCGGTGTCGCAGGTTGTAGCGCTGGGCGTCGTGCACTTGTTGGTGCCTAATTCGCTGTCGGGCAAGTTGGCGTGCGGCTTCTGCGCTACGAATATAATTGGTCAGCCCCCACGACAGTTGAAGGAGCAGAATCCGGAAGAAGCATGGCATCCAGCAATGTCAAAGGTTCGTGTCCATGGACCAAATGAAATTGAGTGTAGTTTCCTGGAGCGCAGTGTTGTATGCGAACTTGATGTACGGCAGAATTCGGTCCCAGTTCCCATGATTGTCGTCTAAATACATAGAAATCATGTCGGCAATTGCCTTGTTAAGCCACTCTGTTAGTCCATTAGTTTGAGGATGATAGGCAGTTGCCTTGCGGTGGGTGGTGCCACTGAGCTGAAGGACCTCGCTCGTGAGTGCCGACGTAAACGAGGTTCCCCTGCTGGTTAAGGCGACTGTTGGGGAGCCTTGACGGAGTACAATGTTGTGAATGAAGAAATGCGCGACTTCCTCTGCGGTACCACGGGGAAGGGCCTTGGTCTCGCAGTACCGGCTGAGGTAGTCAGTGGCAACCGCTATATACCTGTTACCCATGGAGGACTTCGGGATTGGGTCCAGTAAGTCCATGCCGACTTGTTGAAATGGGAATTTCGGGGGATCGATAGGCTGCAGGAGGCCAGCTGGTTTAATTGGCGGTGTCTTCTGACGCTAGAACTCACGGCAGGTACGAACGTGGCGGTGCACTACAGCAACTAGCCTAGGCCAGTAGTACTTTCGGCGTATCCATGCCAATGTGGGAGAAAAACCGAGATGGCCGGAAGAAAGGTCATCGTGGCACACACGAAGAACTTCGTCATGAAGCGTGGTGGGTAGTACTAGTAGATAAGCAGTTTCTGTTCGACCGTAGTTCTTGTAGAGCACACCATCACGCAAGCAAAATGACGAAAGTCCGCGCCCGAAGAGCTGAGGAGGAGATTACACGGTTCCTTCGAGTATTCGATGAGGGGCAAAAGTTCAGAATCGGCCCGCTGCTTTCGGGCTAAGGTGGACGACGTGATAACGCCGAGGAAAGCGGTATCATCATCGGAGCCGTCTGTGTGGCAGGAAGTAGGGGCGCGTGACACACAATGAGCATCACTGTGTTTCTTGCCGGACTTGTGCACGATAGTAATGTCAAATTCTTGCAACCGAAGGCTCCATCGAGCAAGCCGACCCGATGGATCTTTCAGGTTTGCCAGCCAACACAGTGAGTGATGGTCGCTTATGACACGAAACGGACGACCGTATAAGTACGGACGAAATTTCATGACTGCCCACACAACAGCGACGCACTCCTTTTCCGTATTTGAATAGTTAACTTCCGAACGGGACAAAGTGCGACTGGCGTAAGCAATGACACGTTCTGCACCGCCCTGCCACTGAAGAAGGACCGCACCGAGGCCAACGTTACTGGCATCCGTGTGCAGTTCCGTGTCGGCCTCTTCGTCGAAGTGGCCAAGTATTGGCGTACATTGAAGACGGGACTTGAGTTCCGTGATGGCTTTTTCCTGGTCGGGGCCCCAAACGAATGGTTCGGCGTCTTTTGTCACGCGAGTCAGGGGCTCAGCGATCTTAGAGAAATTGTGAACAAAGCGACTATAGTACGCGCAGAGGCCGAGAAATGGACGCAAGCTTCGTTTATCTTCTGGTTTGGGGAACGAAGCGACAGCGGCCGTCTTTTCTCGGTCTGGACTAACACCTCGAGCGCTGACAATGTGGCCGAGAAATTCCAGCTCATTAGAAGCAAAGTGGCATTGTTCGGGTTTTAGAGAGAGACCGGCACATCGGATGGCCTACAAAACAGCGCGCAAACGTTTTAGGTGCTTGTCGAACGTGTCCGAGAAAATTACAACGCCGTCGAGATATACGAGGCATGACTGCCAAAATAACGGCTTGAGGGGCGAGTTGGGGCATCATCGTATTCAGATATGTGGCGCAAACAAACACAAACACAGGAGAAGATACAGAAGGAGAAGGAGTGTTTTCCGGTTCTTCTTACAGTTGGTAGTGTGCGCGTGTGTTGTGTATCTTCTCCTGTGTTTGTGTTTGTTTGCGCCACATATATGAATACCATGACTGCCACTTCAGGCCAGATAGTACGGTGTCCATCATTCGTTGAAAGGTGGCACGGGCCGAGCACAGGACAAACGGGAGCACTATAAACTTATACAAACCGTCAGGCGTAAGAAAAGGGATCTTCTCACGGTCTCGCGCGTCAATCTCTATTTGCCAATATCCACTGCGGAGGTCAAGTGACGAAAAGTAAGTGGCATGGCGAAGGCGGCAGGGGGTACACATCCTTTTTATGAGGTTGTTGAGGCTTCTATTATCCACGCAGAACCTCAAGGTTCCGTCTTTCTTCGCGACGAGGACAACAGGAGAAGACCAGTGGCTCGCCGACGGTTGGATAACGTCGTCCTGGAGGATTTCTGTTACTTGGCGGCGGATGGCGTCACGTTCTTTGAAGACACCCGGTAAGGACGCTGACATAGTGGACGTTGGTCGTCGGCAACTATAATTCGGTGTTTCGTTAGTGGCGTCTGTCGGACCTTGGGAGGTTGATGCAAAAGAATCGCGGAACGAATTGATAAGATCCTCTATGCAGCGTTTCTGACAAGGCAGGAGGTGGGGGTTCATATCGGTCTGAATGGCTGTAGACATCGCATTGTCGAGGTCTGACACGTTGAATAAAGGGTACTGGCCAGTACATTCTCCAAGTTCTTCAAAATAAGCGACCGTTGTGTTCGCTGTCAAATGTTGGGATTTACACGTGAAGTTTGTCACTAACACTTCGGCTTGTCCACGGACAAGTTCGAGAAAGCCCCGAGCTACACAAACTTGTCGAGAAAAGCAGTGACATGTTAGCTTCGACAGTGCCACGTGTTTTGGTGCAATGATCACATTTGATTGTGACGAACTTGCTCGCCGGCGGAGGAATTATGTGGTCACCAGAGACGCGCAGCATCGTTTTCCGGAGGTCCGTGTTGCTATCAACGGCTCGCTTGGTTGAAAAAGATACCATGAGCTGCTCCCGAAGGTCTGTAACAGCACCATACTCTTGCAGAAAATCCATGCCTAGAATCGGATCTTTACAGCAGTCTTCTAATACGGCAAAGGTGCCAGTGAAAGTAAAACAGCAGATCTCTATGCGGCAAGTGCAAATGCCAACCGGCGTCATCACATGGCCACCGGCAGTGCGCATCAATGGCCCAGACCAATGCGTCAGAATCTTACGGAGTGCCGTGGGTAGCTGGCTGCTCATGACGGAAAAATCGGCGCCAGTATCCACAAGTGCGGTCACGTCCCAACTGTCGGCGGTTACAAAAATTTCACCGGAAACAATGTGTTCGCAGCACGTCGGTACGTTCGTCGGATCGGGTCCTCGTCGCTCGGGCCGTCGAGTCAAATCGTCGAGGTGAGGCTGTTTAATCTGAGACGTAGCGGCGGCCTCACTCCCGGAGGTCGCAGTGTTTAGTTTTCCCGGTGAGGGGGCGTGCTCTGAATTGCCCAGAGAAGGAGTATCGACTGGGTGACGCAAAACGCCTCGGGGATGACGATCGCAACTGCCGTTGCGGTGACGTCGGGTGCATCTCGTTAGCAGCCAGGTATTCCTCAATCTCCTGTGGTCTTTCGCCATAGCGAGATCGAGGCACGTTTGCTGAAATCCTCTTAGGCCTGTTCTCCGGTATGGGCAATTGCGAAGAATATGGCCAGGATCGCTGCAGGATCGCTGTTGGGTGTGCGCCACAAGTGCGCATTGCTGATGGCGGGACGTTGGTATTGCTGCGGCTCGACGGGGCTCAGATCTTGTTGCTGCTCAACGGCGCGCAGGTAGCGAGGCGGTGGTCCGGCAACGGGGCGGAATGAATGTGGCTCGGGGGCAGGTCGACGTAGGACATCACTATACATCATTATGCATGGCTCTTGTTGTGGTGGTGGTGGTGGCTGCACCGCTCGCCGGCGTTCATCACGAATGACGTCGCCGGTAGAATAATTCACTGCAGGTGGTGCATTCAAGTGGAGGTTCTGCAGTTCTTCGCGGACACAGCTTCTCACAAGCTCCCGCAATGCCTCGTTCCTAGCTGCTGACACGGACGCGCAGTAGGGTGTGGCCGCTACGCTTGCCTGACGGCCGTATTGGGTACAGCGTTCCTGCAGTGAACGTTCCATGCTCGTAGTTTCTCTCGCGAAATCTGCGACAGTTCTTGGAGGGTCGCGAATGAGGCCAGCGAACAACTGTTCCTTTACACCGCGCATGAGGTGCCGTACTTTCGTTGCCTCGGGCATGGTAGGGTCAGCTCAATTGAAACGTCGCGTCATGTCCTCTACAAACATGGCCACGCTCTCATTTGACTGCTGAGACCTCGAAAGAATTGCTATCTCAGCGTTTTCTTTGCGCGCACTCGAGCTGAATGTTGTGAGCAACTCACGGCGAAAGACGGCCCAGTTGACTTAGGACGCCTCGTGGTTCTCAAACCACGTCTTGGCCGAGTCTTGTAGCGCGAAATACACATTCATTAGCTTCCGCTCGTCGTCCCATTGGTTGAATGCGGCCACAGGGTCAAAACTGGCCAACGAGTCTTCGACATCCTTGAACCGGTCACCGTGGAATGATGGCGGTGATCGAGGTGCGAGGAGGACGTACGGTGGGGCATTGCTGGGATGCTGACTTGTCTGGCTGCCCGTCATAGATGTCATGGCTCGCAGCGGTGTTGTCAGTGGTTCGAACTCAGGTTGTAGGCCTCGGAGGCGACGGCTCGCTTTATGGACGGGAGTGGCGTCTGAGCGTCGATGGGCAGTGTCACTGACGTCTTCGGGGGCAACGTACATGGGATCCTATCCCGCACCTCCACCAACTGTCACCAACACACGTAGCAAACAGAAGAACAACCGAGCTGTCCTTTTTTAATCAAGCGAAGCTCGAGACAGACGAGGACGACGCTCAGCCACGAATCAAGACATTCGGCCACTTGGTGGCTCTAGAAGATGGGCAGCGGTGTGGCAATATCTTTGATTTCCTTATCCAGAGCTTTTGTGTTCCTCAATTGGCTGTCCCCAACTGCTTGTTTACATGTACCCCGTATAAGGCGTTAGCATTTATTGGCGCATGCACGCTGATCGTGTCCGTCCATTCATAACACTTTCGTTCAATGAGAGGCGGTAACTGGCAGCTGACATGACCGAGCGCTAACTGACGTAGGGCTTACTGACATTACTTTTAGTAGGAGCACGCGTAATATTGTTACGTGGTGGTGACAAGCTCGATGATGCAAATGAAGTCTTGGAGTGCAGGGAAGAAACTCTTTATTAGGCTGACTTGCGCCCGCAAAAGAACTAAGCGACAAAACGTGCTGGTCGATCGTCGAACTAAGAATGTCTGACGGTAACATCAGCGCTCAATTTAAAGCCTGCTCCGAACCATCTAGATAACGTTGCAAACTGTTACTAGCACAACCTGCAACGTTGTAGAAACATACACGACTGGTCGGTATCTTCGAGACAGACTTCAGCGCATCTTCCGCGACAAAGAGACTGATAAAGGTGCGTCTCACGACGTCGACCATTAGCCAACGAAGAATACAGAATTGATACGCGTGCCAGAATCATAGTGATAACGCCGGATGCCGGCGGCTGTTAAGAAACAACAAATACAGTTTTCAAAGTTTCGCGGCAATACTCGCCCTTTGAAAAAGCATCGCCTCGATGTTCCAAAACAAAGCAACTTAAACAAAAACATTTCAAAGTTTAAACAGCACAGATTCCTTAACGCGCGCAGTATGGCTTCAGTTGTAAAATATGTACGATTTCTGGGCGTGCGCGTCGCCGTAGTGATGCTGACGTAGCGTCGAAAATAACTTCATAGTCCAGTGGTCCGACGCAGCGAATGATCTGATACGACCCGAAGCATCGACGCAACAACTTTTCACTTTGTCCGCGATGGCGAATTGGTGTCCAAACCCCAACTTGGTTTCCTGGATTGTACTCTCCATGGCGTTGTTGTAAGTTGTGCCGTCGGGTGTCGGTGTGCTGTCGCTCTTTAGTACGCAGCCGTGCGAATCATCGGGCTTCCTCTGCGGGCTGCAGGTAGGCGGCGACGTCAATTTTGTCCCTGTTGGTTAGGTACGGCTGCATTCGGTCGAGCGTCGTAGGCTCCCTGCCGTACACAACCTTTAAAGGGGTCGCTTTAGTCGTCTTTTGGACTGCCGTGTTATACACGAAGATCACGTACGGCAGGATGGCGTCCCAGGTCTTGTGTTCGGCGGCCACGTATGTGTGGACGTACATGTCTGTGGTCGTTTTGTTGAGGCGCTCCGTAAGTTGGTTTGGGCATCGTAGGCGGTTGTCCTTCAGGATGGCTTGAGTGAGCTCTGCCGCAAATGCTGTTCCCCTGTCCGTGATGAGAACTTCTGAGGTGCCGTGTCATAGGAGAATTTGGTCGACGAAAAACTTGGCGACTTCCACGGCGGAACTGTTAGGTAGTGTTTGGCTTCGACGTAACAGGTAATGTAATCTGTAGCCGCGATGATCCACTTGTTTCCCGTCGATGAAGTTGAGAAGTGTCCGAGGAGGTCCATTCCTATTTGTTTAAAATTATTAGTTGAGGGTGGTATCGGGTTTAGTAGACCAGCAGGTCTCGTCGGAGGTGCCTTGCGTCGCTGGCACTCATGGCACGTTTTGACGTAATGGGCGACGTCGGCAGTTAATCGTGGCCAATAATACGTCTCCCGAATTCAATGAAATGTGCGTGAAAGGTCAAGATGTCCTACTGTTTGCGCATCATGACATGCCTGTAGAAGTTTGTCTATGAGGTTTATAGGCACAACAAGGCGTGCGGTCCTGTTGGATGCAAAGTTCTTCACAAAGACATCGTTTTCTAACACGAAGGACGACAGGTGATACTTGAACACAGCAGGAGGGGAACGGTCTTTCCTTCTAAGTAATCGGCTAGAACTTTCAGCTCAGGGTCTGATCGCTGTTATTCTGCGAAATTGCTGGCCCTTACTGGTCACAAAAAGGCGTCGTAATCATCTTCTTCCGGCGGCGCATCAACAGGGGCTCGTGACAAGCAGTCGGCATCGGAGTGCTTGCGGCCGGACTTGTAGACGCATGTGATGTCGAATGCTTCAAGACGCAGGCTCCATCGCGCAAGGCGGCCTGAGGGATCTTTTAAGTTGGTGAGCCAGCAGAGGGCATGGTGAGCGCTCACAATCCTGAATGGTCGTCCGTACAAATATAGGCGATATTTGGATGTGGCCCAAATGATGGCAAGACATTCTTTCTCTGTCGTTGAATAATTGGATTCAGCTTTCGAGAAGGAACGGCTAGCGCAGGCGATAACTTTCTCCTGTCCGGTGCTCTTTTCAACGAGAACAGCGCCTAGGCCCAAACTGCTTGCGTTGGTGTGAAGCTTGGTGTCGGCGTTTTCATCACAGTAGACTAAGACAGGAAAAGACTGCAGGCGGCGCTTAAGTTTGGCGAAGGTTTGTTCTTGCCGCGCTTCCCATTGAAAAGCTACGCCACTCTTTGTAAGCTGCGTCAATGGCTCGGCGATTTGCGAAACGTTGCTGACAAATTGTCGATAATAAGCGCACAGCCCAAAGAACCTACGCAAGGCTTTTTTTCTGCGGGAATTGGAAGTACGCGATCGAAGCCGTTATCTAAGGGTCAGGGCGAACGCCATCCTTGCTAACGATATGATCCAGGAACCCAGTTCCTTGTAGGCACAGTGGCATTTATCTGCTTTCAAATTTAGCCCTGACGACTTGATAGCTTCTAGCAGTGTTCAAAAGCCTTTTTAGGTGGCCTTCAACGGTAGAGGAAAAGACAACGACATCATCCAAGTATACGCGAAAAATCAGTCGCTTCAAGCCCGCCAGCACAGTGCCCGCTGCTCGTTGGAACCTCGCTGATGCGGAGCAGAGGCCAAACGGCATCACCTTCAACTCGAAAAGGCCGCCCGCTGTGATGAATGCGGTGTTCTCGCGATCTTTTTCGTCGACCTCAATTTTCCAATATTTACTTTTCAGGTCCATTGATGAAAAATACCTTGCATTGCAGAGTCGATCGAGAGTGTCGTCGATGCGAGGAAGAGGGTAAACATCTTCGTTATGCTGTTAAGGCGGCGGTAAATGATGCAGAAGCAAAGTGACCCGTCTTTCTTCTTCATCAGAACAACTGGTGCCGCCCAGGGGTCTTTGATGGCTGGATAAGGTCGTCACGGAGCATTTGATCGATTTGCTTGCGGATGGCTTGGCGTTCTCGCGGCGATACGCGGTAGGGGCTTTGGCGCAGAGGTCGGGCGTGTTCGTACGTTATGCGTGTTCGTACGTGCTTGGCCAGTGGTGTTGTCGTACCTTCGATGATGATGAGAAGCACTCACTGTAGCTTCGAAGAAGACTGCGAATCTGGTCTTTTCTGCTGTGGGTTAATGCCGGGTTGATGCCAAAGGTAGGCTGACGAAATTGGTCCTGTGCGTCTTCCAGGGGTTGGCGGTAGAGGGTGGATACATCTCGGAGGTCCGCTAATTCATCGAGGAAGTCGATCGTCGTGCCCTTGTTGAGATGCCGGTATTTTTCGGTGAAGTTTGTTACCGTCACTTGAGCATGTCCACTCCGGAATTTTGCGATGCATCTTTCTACGCCAATCCCTCGTTCCTAGAGCAATTCGATATTTTCTTCGACAATGCCTTCAGTGGTTTCAATGTCTGCGCTATCCACGCAGATTATGACGCTTGATCTGGGCGACACGGTCAATACTGCGTCGAAGATGTTTAGAGCGACGTGTTGCGTCGAAGTTGTAGCAGGTATGGCTTTGCCTGCAGAGAGCTTGATGAGCTTAGATCGCTGGTCGATGATGGCTCTATGCTCATTTAGGAAGTCCATGCCGAAAATCACGTCACAGGAACAATGCTGCAGGATCACAAAGTTGGTGGGGTAAGTACGCCCATTTACAAATATTCTTGCAGTGCATCGTCCCGATGGAGTAATGAGGTTACCACCTGCAGTGCTAATCAGCGGGCCATCCCAAGCGGTCGTAACCTTCCTGAGCTGGGAGGCTAACGGTCCATTGATGACTGAGTAGTCAGCTCCGGCGTTTACTAGGGCAGTGACTCTGCGACTGTCGACAGAAACGTCAAGGTCGCTTGTTCGTGTCCTCGAATTGCACGTGGGCCTTGGTGTCCAATCTCGGCTCCGTCGTTTCTTCAGGTCACGGCCGGGGCATACCATTGTTACTTCACTGGGTGGCGGTGTCGGCTTGCACTCTCGTCGTGTTGTCGTCGATGTCGTCGTGTGGAGCAGTGGTGAAAAGGCTGCGTCGTCGTTAGTGGTCATTGGCGGCGGAGGATCGCCTTTTCGTCGTGTAGCAACATCACCTCCAAAGGTTGCTCTATTTGATTTCCCGTGCGCGGGCTAGGGGACCTTCCTCGTACGTAGCTCTGGCCTGGAGGCGCAAAGTGGGCCCTGAACGGCGAGGGTGAGCGTTACAGACGACTTGGCGATGCGTGCTCTCGCCTCCGCAGATAGTCGTCGATTTCTTGCGGTCGCTCGCCAGGACGAGGTCGTGGGGCGTCGTATGTAAATTCACGGAGGCCGATCCGTCGGTATGGGCAGTGGCGTACAACATGGCCGGCCTCACAGCAGTGGAAGGATAATGGCCTGTTGTTCGCAGTTCTGCAGGCGTCGCACTTCTTAGGACTTGGAGGCCGTTGGTAGCTTTGGAGGGCGGGGCCAAGGGGCGATTTTCAGGATCAGGACGGTAGCGGCGAGCGCTGGGAAAGTCACGCCGGGGCGCAGGATGACATAACGCAGCAGCATAGTTCATGGCTGCTGCTTCTTGCACTGGAGCAGTAGGAGCGGTCCCCTGAGGAACATCGAGCGCCTGCTTGACTTCTTCACGGACGATGTCCGCGAGCGTCGCCACCTGGGGTTGTTGTGATGATGGCAGCAATCGGCGGAGCTCCTCTTGTACGATCTCCCGGATCAGGTGCCGAAGGTTCTCTCCGCTTGCAGATGTGCTGGTGCAATGGCTTGAGTAGTCCGGTTGATGTGTTCGCTTGTAGTCACGCATCCGGTTTCCAACGTCTTCTGGATGGTCCATGCTTCACTCTCAAAATTGTCCACAGTTTTCGGCAGGTTCCGTACATGTCCTGCAAAACGTGACTCTACGCTTCGCATTAAAAATCTGATCTACTCACATATTTACTGATCTCTACAGCAGCCAAAGTAGCCAGGACCGTAATGAGTTTGGCAGTAGGGAAAAACAGTCAGACGTTCCACCGGTGACGAAGAACGGGGTTAAAAAGCAATTAAAACTATGAAAAGGGTGAAAGCAGCTGGAGAGGATCAGATAGCTATAAATGTGTTGAAGGACAGGGCGATATCGTGCTAGAAAAATTGGCCACCATGTATACGCAGTGCCTGGTTTCGTCGAAGGTACCGGAAACATGGAAGAACGCGAAAATTATCCTCATTCATAAGAAAGGGGACGCTAAGGGCCTTAAATATTACAGAGCAATCAGCTTACGGTCTGTTACGAATAAGATGTTTACAAAGGTAATTGCTAATAGAATCAAGACGATCTTAGACTGCAGTCAAGCAAAGGATCAAGCAGGCTTTCTTAAATGGTACTCTACTATCGATCATGTCCTTACCCTCAACCAGGTGATAGAAAAATGCTCGGAATATAACTAGCCCTAATAAATTGCAATCATTGATTACGAAAAAGCATTCGACTCAGTAGAAACCTCGGCGGTGATGCAGGCTTTGCATCAGTGCTATATGGGCATTGCCAGGACATGCAGTGCGAAGAGAGTATGCCCGATGGTCGCTTAGGGTAACAAACTGAATTCCTAGGGAAGGAAAGCGTAGCAGTGGGCGGCAGAAAAAATGGTGGGCGGATGAGGTTAAGAAGCTCGCAGGGGTCAAATGGATGCAGCTAGCACAGAACTGAGATATTTGGAGAAATATGGAAGAGACCTTCGCCCTGCAGCTGGTATAGACAGGCTGATAATGACGATGATGATTAAAAATCTGACTCTCTCACCTTTGGTTATGGTAGGATCGCACGGCGAAAGAGGAGCTTCATCTCCTCAACGTACGCCAGGACAGGCTCGTTAGGGAGTTGGATTGGATTGAAGGACGGCCGTAGCTCTCTCCTTCCCAACGACACTTGCGAAGACTGCCAAAAACGTTTTCTTGAAAATCTCGCAATCCTTCAATTTTCGAACCAAATATAGGCAGACCTTTCAAGACCAAAATAGACTTGCCTTACCTTCGCTTTGTCATTCCAGGCGTTGAACCAGTTGCCACGCGTTCAAAACTGAAACGGTCGAGCCAGTCTTCTGCATCCTCGTCCGGTCGTCCTTGGAAGCAGGGTTCTCACGGGGTTGGACGAAACCCAATTGCGCTTTCTGCTCAACAGGTGCCATCTTCGGTGTCCGTCACGATGTCGGGGATCAGCACCTCCACCAGATATCACTTGGTGGTGACAAGGTCGATGACACAAAAGAAGAGTCTGAGTGCAAAGCAGCAACTCATTATTGGGCTAAATTTCGCCCGCAAAAGAACTAAGCAACTCGGCGGCGGCGATAGCAACAAAACGTGCTCGTCTATTGTCGAACTAAGAATGCCTGTCGCACACAACAGCGCTCAATTTAAAGGCTGCTCCTAACCATGTAGATAACGTCTCAAACTGTTACTAGCACAACCTGTAACATTGTAGAAACATACGCGACTGGTCGGAATCTTCGAGATTGAACTCGGCGCATCTTGCGCGAGAAAAAATCTGATAAAGGTGCGTCTCCCCACCATAAAGCATTAACAAACAAAGAATACAGAGTTGATACGCATGTCAGAATCAGAGTGATAAGGCCGCATGCCGGCGGCTGTTAGCAAACAAAAACAGTTTTAAAAATTTTGCGGCAATATGACAACGATAACGAGAACCGCGCAGAGAGCTATGGAACAGAAAATAATAGGTGTAACTTTAAGAGATCGGAGGCGTGCAGAGTGATCCTGAGAAAGAATCTATGGTACTGAAATTTTAATAGAAAGCAAGGGAAAAGAAATGCGCATTGGCAAGCCATTTAGTGCGAAGAGGATAACCCCTGGTTCTTAATGGCATCAAACTGGATTCCAGGGGATTGAAATAGCAGCAGGGGCGGCGGAAAGCTAGATTAGCGGAGGAGATTGAAAAGTTCGCAGGGATCGAGTAGATGCATCTACCTCAGGACCACTTCACTTGGGGAAATATTTGGGAGGCCTTCACCTAGATGTGAATATCCCGAATAATCACAATGGTGATGAAGTTGATGTCACATAAATTCCCGCTTCCAAGAATTTTCGCGGAGTGCAGTGGGAATATACAAGATAACCTAAATAGTAATGGCGGTATATATGAGTATATATCATGAAAAAGGGGAAGCGGTACCGCGCAACAAGAGGAGCCACGTAGATGAAGGAGGACTCCATGGCCAGCTTCCGAACAGTGACACATCGGCCGCAAGTGTGAATCACCTCGTTACTAGATAGGCCTTATATGCAGGGCCTAATGAAGGTGAGAGATTAGGTTTAATGTTGTTTCAGAAGTATGACAGAGGGGGAAACAATACTCGACAAGTGCCGCAATATATATAGCCTACTCAAAAATTGAGCTCTCATTTAACATTCGATTACTAAAAAAGAAGACCCGTGCACATGCGACAAAGGAAAGTAGAACACTGGCGTTGAATGCATGCTCCGTATCGTCATTTCTACGCGGCAGCATAATTTCGTTGAAGAAACCTTGGCGCTATCGTCGGCGTAAGCAGCATGAGCAACAAACTCCCAAATATGATGTGAAGTGTGTATTGGTATAAACCGCCAATACGTCACTGCCATAGCTTCGCGTTGGAACTTACAACATTCATTCCACTCGTATTTACACTTGACATCAGGCTTGAAATGGAAGTAAGTAATAACACATCTTGCAATAGGAAATAAATGTTGCGGAAAGCCTAAATTCATTCAAGGAGGAATTTTTAAGTATATAATATAATTTAGGATTGATTTCAACGCGCGGGTTATTGAATATGAGCTTCAGAAAAGCTGCCAGATATGTCATTCGAGGTAAGTTTGATATTCTTCAGAAGAAGCTCCGCTTCATATGTACCTACTTCGGGCGTTCTTTCAAGTAATTAAACTGCGATAATTAATCTTTGTGTAATTACCAAAGATGATATCGCTACACGCACCTACGGTGGAGGTAAAGCATCCCCTTAATCTCTCAACATTTTTATTCGTTTCAAGACGGCAGAAATCGCCAAGCGGCGCTGTTTGAGCCGAAATAAAGCAAACGTTATTGATACGCTGACATGAAATTGCTTTATAACATTAGTCTATTTGGCCAGGTTGTAAGGTATTCGCTGTCAGTGTTCTGTATGACATTCTGGAAATGAAATCAATGTTTATTGCCCCAACTTCGCTGAATTATTCAACTGCGTTCTGGGTTTGTTTTCAGATGAACCAAAATGTGAAATGTGCCAGTGGGCAGAAGAAGTTCACAAACGCCGCAGTACTCTTAACCCACCTGGCGAAATTTATCGGAGCTGTGAATTGGAGTTCTACAAATACTGCGGCAGTGATGTGAAGATTGTTTACTTTTATTTAAAGTGCAGAAATGCGCGGTGATGAACTTTGGTCTTAATATATTCCATTTTATTGCAACATTGGTTGTAATTGGCTCGGGAGCACCACTTCTAGTAAAATGCCCCGCCGGAGTGCACAGTCGTTAGGGCGCTCGATTGCTGTTCCCAAGAATGCGGTGCTGCATCCCGGCCTAGGCGGCCACTTACTGTTTAAAAGAAATGGCAAGCCCCCGTGCACTGTGCAGTTTGAATGTACGTTTAAGGACCCCAGGCGGTCGAAATTTCGGGACCCCTCCACAACGGCGTTTCTCATAGCCTCAGTCGCTTTGGGACGTTAAACCCCACAAAGCGAACCAAACCATTTGAAACAACATAACCCACGCACCCCATCTTTTCCTTCGTAGGCGATAATCGAGTCTCTGCTTCTACTGTGTCCTTACCGGCATACTGAGCGCTAGAACCACCCATTCCGTTTACAGTATCAAGCAAGGTCAAAGTGTGTCAGCAAACCGGCAGCTATCTTCTTCCATAGCCTCTGCAATTATTGCACACGACCTACCGCGTAATATCCTAATCGACGGTGACGTCGCATTGGAACACCGATTTAAACTGCTGTCTGAGCGGCAGTCCCTTCAGTTGGCACGGGAGCAGCAGTTGGAGTAACATGGCTCACACATCCCATTTTTCTGCTTCGCAGGCGGCCTGCGCGTCTCGGTTTCTATTGTTTTCCCGGCATAATCACTTCAAGACCAATCCATTCGTGTCTATGTTTCATGCAAGGCCAAGGTCTATCCCCAAAGCGAAAGCTATCTTCAGCTATACCGTCTGCAATTAACCCGCTCGACCTGCCACTCAATATCCTCATCGATGGTGACGTCACAACGTAGCACCTATTTAAACTTCTGTCTGAGCGACAGTAACTTCAGTTCGCACGGGAGCAGCATTTGGAGCAACATGGCTCACACACCCCATTTTTCAGCTTCTCAGGCGACATTTGCGTCCCTGTTTCTATTGTTTTCCCGGCATACTCAACGCAAGACCCACCCATTCGTGTTTATGTTTCATGCAAGGCCAACAGCAATCAACAAACCGGCAGCTATCTTCATCTACACCCTCCGTAATTTCCGCACTAGACCTACCACACAACATCATCGAAGGTGACGTCACAACGCAACACCTATTTAATCTTGTTTGAGCAGCAGTGCCTTCAGTTGCCACGGGAAGAGCGTTTGGAGCAACATGGCTCGCGCACTCGCAGGCGTGTTTTAAATGTGCTTTGCAGACGTGTAAAAACTTTTCGCTCTTTACTAAGAAAATCGACCACCCATCTTGCAATGTCTCCCGTGCCAACAAGTGCTCTGTGAAGTTGCCTGTTATTTTTTTTCCAGGGCATATTGGATATTACGCGTCGGTGATGTTGAAGCTAATCCGGGACTCATTACACGATTAGAGTCTCCATTTGACCAGCAGACTTCGCCCGCAAAGACCTACAAAAAGATTTAAGTAATTTTCGCTTGTTAAAAAAATCCAGACTAGATCTGCACAGTGCGAAAAGGGTCAGGCAGAGTTCGTAAACGACGTGAAGGCTTATTAAGGTCTGTCAAGAAAACATCAAAACAAACATTGGCTATATCCACAATAGATCGCGCTATCTGGAAGAAAACGCAAAACTATGGGACCGCCTTGACGAAGAAGTGCCCGAAGTTCAAGCATCGGCTCACACTTTTACAACTACGCGTTTACGAACTGGATGACAGGTCATTACGCAACAATCTTATTTTAATCGCATATTTGACTCTCGAGAATTGTCGGCAAAGCCTAAATCTTGTGTAAGCGAAGCACTAACAGGCATAATTGTCAGCCTGCCCGACACAGCAGATAACGCGCCTATGGCATTTGTCAATACTCGCCCGATAAGCACCGTGCAATTATTAGTAAATTTTCCAGCACCGAAACACTAAGACAGCACTTTCTAAACTTGTAAAGCTAAGCGAGAAATAAATGTTTACTGCCGGGGGCTTTCGCCTGCCACAAAGCAAATATAAAAAAAGCTGATTAAGTACGCTAAAAGCCAGCCCTAGCCATGTACCTATCACTTAAGGTGCAACAAGCTAATCACGAATCATCATCATCATCAGCCTGACTATACCCACTGCAGGGCGATGGCATCTCCCATATTTCTCCACCTAGCCCGGTTCTGTGCTAGCTGCATCCACTTGACCCCTGCGAACTACATAACCTCATCCGCCCACCTAACTTTCTGCCGCGCCTTGCTACGCTTTCCTTCCCTTGGAATCCAGTTTGTTACTCTAAGCGACCGCCGGTTATCCTGTCTTCGCACTACATGTCCTGCCCATTTCCAATTCTTCAACTTAATTTCCACTAGAACGTCTGTAACTTGTGTGATTTCTCTGACCCACTCTGCACGCTTCCTATCTCTTAAAGTTACCCCTACCATTTTTAGTTTCATAGCCATCTGGTTTGTCCTCAACTTAAGTACAACTCTCTTGGTTAGTCTCCACGTTTCAGCCCCATAGGGGAGTACAGGTAAGATGCAACTGTTGTATACTTTCCTCTTGAGCGATACCGGTAAACTGCTAGTCGCAATCTGCGAGTGCTTGCCAAATGCGCTCCATCCCAGTCTTATTCTTCTGGTTATTTACATTTTCAAGGTCCGGATATGCGGTTACTACATGTCCTAAGTAGACGTATTCGCCTTCTACTTCCAGTACTTCGCTACATAATGTAAACTGCTGTTCCTTCCCCAGGCCGTTGAACATTACGTTAGTCTTTTGCACGTTGATTTTCAAGCCTACCTTTCTACTTAGCTTTTCTAGGACATCAATCATTATTTGCAGTTCATCACCCGAGTTTCTTAGCAAGGCGATGTCATAGCAAATCGCAGATTACTGAGGTATTCCCCATCTACCCTTATCCCTAACTGCTCCCATTCCAAGTCTGAATACTTCCTCTTAGCAAGCTAGGAATAGTACTGGGGAGATTGTGTCTCTTTGCCTAACACCTCTCTTTATGGGAACTTTGTTACTTTCTTTATTCAGAACTATGGTTGCTGTGCAGCTAATAAATATATATATCTTCCAGCACTTTCACGTACGGCTCGTCTGCCCCCTGATTTCGTAATGCCTCCATCACCGCCGAGGTTTCAACTCAGTCAAATGCTTTTTCGTAATCAATGAATGCTATGTATAAGGGCTGGTTATATTCCGAGCATTTTTCTACCATCTGATTGATGGTATGGATATGATCGATAGTAAAGTATCGTTTCCGAAATCCTGCTTCAACCTTTGCTTGTAGCAGTCTAAGGTTGTCCTGATTCTATTAGCGATTACCTTCGGTTCAGTTCCGTTCAGTCGTGTGCGAATCTTCGTGACCCTATGGACCATATCAAGCCACGCTTTGCGGTCTCTCACTATCTTCCTAACATCACATAACTTATCTACAGTGCATCGAGGATGCCATCTAACCACTGCGTTCGCTGCCTACCCCGTCTCCGGTGACCCTTCCCAGTCGAAAAAAACTACAGAACTGTGTCAAAAATACGACAAAATATCCTGTAGTTCTGTCGTAACCATCAGATTTTTCTGTAGTTCTGTAGTACTTTTCTGTAGTTCTGCAGTCTTTCTGTAGTATATTTCTGTTGTCTGTAGTTCTGTAGCACTTTTCTGTTGTAACTACAGAAATTTCTGATGTTACTACAAAATGTTCTGTTGTCACAACAGGTTTCCCGTCAAAAACCGCACAGAAATCCTGTCGAAACATCAGAAAATTTTCTGTAGTTTTTTTCGATTGGGTTTACCTTTCCCAACATCAAATCTTTCTCCAGCGACTCCTCTCTTCTCAGCAGATGACCAAAGTAGCTGAGTTTTAACTTTAGAATTTGACCCTCCATTGAGCAGTCAGGGTTTATGGTCGACAATATCGACTGAGTTGATCTTCTGGCAGTCCAAGGAACTCTCAATAAGTCTCCGACAGCACCACAATTCAAACGCGTAAATTCTTCGGCGGTCAGCCTTCTTCCCAGTCCAACTCTCGCATCCATACATCACAACTGGAAAGACCATACCACGAGTTATACGGATCTTGGTTGGCAAACGAATGTCTCTGCTCTTTACTAGGCGGTCAAGGCTATCCTTGGCTCTCTTTGCCAGAAGCAGGCGTCTCCTAATTTTATAGGTGCAGTCTCCTTTCGAGGTAATCTTGGAGCCCAAGAAGAGAAAATCTGCCACAGCTTCCACTTCTTGTCCATTGATGCTCGAGGACTTGATAGGGCAAGACGCCATGATCTTTGTGTGTTTAATATTCAGTTTAAGCCCAAACTTCTCCCTCTCTTCTTATACGCGCATCAGAAGTCTCTTGAGTTCCACTTCACTTTCTGCCGTTAAGGTGATATCATCCGCATATCTAAGATTGTTGATACGTTTTCCAGCTATCTCCACTGCAGCTGAAGACTCGTCCAGAAGGGCCTTCCTCATGATGCACTCAGCATATAGGTTAAATAGGCGGGGCGACAGTAGGCAGCCTTGTCTCACTCCTTTCTCAATCGGAAACCAATCAGTATGACCATGCCTCGTTCTGACTGTGACCTCTTGCACTTCATACAGGTTTCTGAGGAGACAAATGAGGTGAATTGAAGCTCCCATCTCTTGGAGAGCTTGCCACAATCCGCTGTGATCTACGGCGTCAAACGCTTTCGCATAATCAATAAAGCAGAAGTAAACTGGTTTCTGGAACTCTCTTGCCTTTTCCATGATCCAACGAAGGTTGGCAATCTGGTCTCTAGTTCCTCTGCCCTTGCGAAACCCAGCTTGCACGTCCGGAAGCTCCCGATCCACATACTGCTGCAGCCTAACTAGGAGGAGTTTCAACATCACCTTGCTAGCATGCGAAATAAGCACGATCGTGCGGTAGTTGGAACAAGCTTTGGCACTGCCTTTCTTTGGAATGGGGATGTAAACTGATCGCCTTCAATCCTGTGGCCACTACAGGGTTGTCCAAAGTTCCTGACATAATGTATACATTACGTTAACAGCATCATGGTGGAGGTTTTGCAGCAACTCAGCTGGAATGCCATCGATTCCGCTAGCTTTGTTCTTAGCAAGGCTGGCTAAGGCCCTTTCAGCTTAACGCTTCAGTATGCGCGGCTCGAGATGAGTAATCACAACCCTCCTATGTTGGGTTTGCACATCCTGGTCCTTCTTGTACAGTTCTGTGTATTCCTGCCACCTCTTTTTTATCTCTGAGGCTTCAGTGAGGTGCCTGCCTCGCTTTTCCTTTATCACGCCCAGCTTAGCACAGAAGCTTCCTTTGATATCTTTGATTGTCTTATACAGAGCTATTGTGTTCCTAAATTGGCTGTTGTCCTCAACACTAAATGGGTAGAATTATACTAGCTGCGTCAACTGGGCTGGAAGGTAATCTGAGATAAGTTCCTAGACGAATTCAGCCGGTTCGGATTCTCGGCGGAGCTGATCACTCACCATGCGGCGTATTTCACGCGCATGATATTTGCTGACACCGGCAAAGCTCTAGGCGTGAAGCACAAAAAGATTACCCCTACCATCCTCAGGCTAAAATCACAAATCGGGTCAGCGGAAACCTGAAAAACGTGCTCGTGGCTTTCACGGAGCGTCTCGAAAACTGCGATTCGCGCATGCAGGAGATAGCCTTCGCCACAAGGAGTACGGTAAACCGATCAACGGCCTTTACGCCGGCAGATGTTCTCTTCAGGCGTGAGCTCCAGTTTCCTACTGAGTATTCATTTCAACTTGCCTGTAAATTAGACTCCCAGCTATTCCATGTTCACCCCAGATCTCTCCAGTCGATTCGTTGAAACCCTAAAGGAGGCCAGGGAGTACTTGTACGAAGAGCGCTTGGAGTACTGCGGCCATTACAAGAAGGCAGGCGTTCTTTTCAGTCCGAGGTTGGGGATAAAGTCATCCGCCGCTCGCACCCACGAAGCGATGCCGCTAAAGAATTTGCTGCCCCTCTCTGCTCGGTGGACTGGCCTTTTCGGGGTAATAAAGCGTCTTTCGCGCCTCGCTTGCATGCTTCGTCCTGTGCAGGGTGGTCGTGAGACCGTAGCAGTCAACGCCGCCGACCTCAGAATGTACTACGACTGGGCAGAAAGTACGTAGCGGCACTCGGTCTACCAGATGTGAGCCACCTGGACAATCGTCTGATGAATCTCTGCAACCCAGCGGATGACTTCAAGCGGGCACATCGTTGGAAGCAGCATTGTTTTTGTACTGCTCCCGGTCCCTTTCTTTCGTTATTTGACGTCTCAGGAAGTGTCCCGTTTAGAGAGGGGAGTGTGGGCCTCCGTAGCGCCTTTATTTTTTCAAACCGTGCGCGCTTTTTCCTACTTGCATTAGTGTTTGCGCGGGAAGCACGAGTGCGCATGTTCGAGCTGCCAATTTTAGGGGTGGCATGTTAGCGGCGAAAAGAAGAGGCTAGATAAGCGCGTCGGAAGCAAGCCTCTTGGCTTCTTGCCCGGCTGGAGACCAGCGTAGGGCGGCCAGCGTAGGTCAGCGGCCTGCGGAATGTGCAGACAACGGTACGAAGATATGCGAGAAGACGACGGAAGTGCCTGGAAGAATGGGTTAAGGCTGGTTCACATGTAAGTGATTGAGCGAACTGAGCGGCGAGCGGCTGCGACAAGAGCCAAAAATTTCCAATGAGTTGCAACTACGTCGCTCTCGTCGCTCGTGCCCCCGCGAAAGCTGAGAACAGGTTTTCGCGTCGCCTTGGCAGAAATCGCTAGCGTTTTCGTTGCATGTGAAGCAGGCTTTAGGCGTATTTGCGTGAGTTGGTGCCACCCGAGCAGGAATGTCCATTGTGACGCCGTTAGCACTTTGGCTCTGTTGCTCGCCCTATTCTTTCCGCAGTGTGTTTTGTTTCGCCGCGGCAAAGCCCTGATCCTCTTCTTGCTTTATCTTTGGTGTTCTATTATCGCGCGCATGAACAGCATGTTTCTAGCGCAATAGCGCCCGATGTTGCTCCTTTTTAGTGACTGCTTTTTTGTTTATCCGGAATAAACTGGTGTTTTTAAAAGAGGCTGCATTTGTCACCCGTCGGGAAAGACCGTGGCTCGTGGACCCGTTTTCTAAAGGCCAGGCCTTCAATATATATATATTACACAATCCTTTGCAAGTTAACACGGTAAAAGAGAGTCGGCAAATATTGCATTATATAGATATAAAGATATGCCCTAAGTAAACTTTGGGAGGCTTAGTATAGTTGTGTAATTTACTGCAGTTTTCGTTTCAGAATCAGGACAACCAGCGTACATAGGACAAGCGAGCACTGATAACTTGCATGTATTCATCAGAGGGTTATTATTCAAAAAGGCCACGCTTATGCTCTGGTCACAGAAATTTCGCGAACGTATTGCATAGGCAGTGTAACATCCTTCGCACCTAGTACAATTTATTGTTTTATATCTTCTCGGAATAGCTAACCAAAAGCTACGTTCGAACATTGTCTTTTACAGCTTCCCATATTTGAAACGCTTGTGTTATTTCTCATTTCTCTCTGTATTCTGAACACCCTATGATGGTAGTTTCTTCCAAATATGGGGTACGTTTTTTTTTTTGTACACTGAGCGGAAGGTTCGCAAAGTTCGTAACTTTAGCTTCCTAATTTCAGTGCTTCTTTAAACTTGTGTTCGCTCCCCAGCCGGTTTGCCATATGTAACTCCCTCCGCAAGGGCAAGGGCATGTATGCAAAATACCATTATTCCGATGAAAAGTTATTGAGCCTCTAGCATAAAGTAAGTTAGTGTTGACATTTAGAACAAAGCCTTATTTGGTTGGTTAGTTCAATGGCCAATGGAGTTTAGCAGCCCAGACCAACTTGGGCTATGAGAGACGCCGTAGTGGTGGCTCCGAAAATTGCAAAAATCTTGAGACCAGGAAGTTCTGGAGCTGCAATTGGATCCCGCATTCTTGGGCCCCGTAGCGGAGCGCCCTTACCAAGGCAGCATCGCTGCCGGACAAGGAAGACTTGTTGATTGTGATGCAGGCAGGTGTGTAATAATACCATGTCATGAGGAATAGTTACAATCTCAGACCGGCAAGAATGGGAATAAGAGGTTTCAAAGGAGTACAGTAAATATGTAGGTAACGTTACGAACCCTGCGAATCTTACACACCATTACGCAAAACACAAATGTACACCGGAAATTCAAGAAATCACCGTCGTAGGACATATAAAAGACAGAAAGGAAGGAGAAATAATAGAAGCGTTCGAGGTATTGGAAGCCACAGAAGACGAGTGCATAAGCCCATCTTAAGTTCTGGTATCAAGTCAAGAGATCAAAAAAAAAAAGTGCAAGTGCATAGGTTGCGACACTGCTTGTACAATAAATTCGTTAGATTTCTTTAAACAGAGCACGCGCGTGCGTTGTTTAAAATGCAACTCTTTCATGAAGAAACGCCAGTCGACAGTGGGAGTATATCGTATTTTTAATTAATAGTTCGGTATCGTTGTGTGAATCTCTCGCAGCGCAGCGCGTGATTTAAGCAAAGTGTTCAACCAACTATACATAATCGCTGCTCTGCTTAGTCTGCCGTTTTAGGCCCGAACTAATTTCTGCGTCTGTTGTCGACTAACTGCTGCTGCAGAAAACGTGACGCCGAAGAAAAGGAAAACCCAAACAAATCGAAGCCTAAACTTAATAACGAAAGAATGTTCTTATGTTATTCCCCAATTTCTATCGGTGGAGCAACATGCAAATCAGCATATATTTTCTTCAAGTTATACCTATAGTCAATTTTTCACTGACACTATACGCCAAGCCCCCAAAACCAGGACAACAGAAGTAGAGAACAAGGAACGCCTTGCACCGCTAACAAACAGGATCAATAGCGTCCGAAACTATGTTACTCACGTGCTGTTATGAACATGTTAACAGTAATAGTCAGTGCTTCAACTGCCTTCTAGAATTTCATTTAATGTACTTTTAGCCGCCAACGAGCAGTGAAATCTCCTAGCAAATTGAAAGGCTGTGCTTTTTAATGTGTTTGAGACCACTGCTGAGTATTGTAAAATAAGTTTATTTCTTTCTCAGTATACTTTGAGCCGCTGTTTTCTCTAAACTTAGGGAACGGAAGCTCCTCAAGACATTTTGTTCGTGTCACTGCCTTTCAATTCGGCCAAAAGAAAGGCAAATTTAAATATTGAAGGTAATCGTATAACGCCATATTCTTCGGATACACAACGTAAAATTATTTTTTACGTATTATATTAACTTCAAAAACAGGGGACATAGCTCTTATGCTAAGAAGCTTGATAGCGTTATGTCGGTGGAATAGTAGAGACGGAATAAAGGTGTTGTTGCCATGGAAAATATCCATGTTCACAAAATCCACAAGACCCAACATGTGAATCCAAGTAGTCCCTCAACCGACGATATTCTGTGGCCGATAACGCAAATATTGTAATAGGCATGAGGAATTATGAGACGCATAGATGCATGATTTATTTGTCGGAGTGAAGTTAATTTGACGTCCTCATTTCGGCATAGGGCTAAACGCCCTCTTCCAAAATATACAACATTGCTGTCGTTCTTGATGTTCTGAGGTAACAATTACGTGGTGATTTTGATTAGGCGAGCGAGCGGCCTGGCGGACGGACGGCTTTCAGTGGTTACACAGGAGATAATGCGCTAAGTGGCACAATTCGTCGGAGAACAACCGCTTATCAACCGCAAACAAATTGACTCACCGAACGGCCTAATAAGACAATCGCCATTTGATTTCAATGTATGTCGATAAGGACAATCAAAAATGGCACGCAAAATTCCCCTAGGGGACCTTTACGCATTTACTGCGCCGCACGAAACAACGCCATTAATTACCAAAGTAGCACGCCATCAATTAACTGCCCAATATTGGCGAAAACCGGCCCCAATATTGGGACCAATAATGGTGTTTCGTTGGGGAGCTACTTAAGCCAAGATTTGATCCAATTTACTGCACTGACATTCCTACAATGGCCACCAATGGCAGACTAGGTTATGCATGGTAATGCAGCCTCATTTAACGGCTACCTAACATTTTCCACCCAAGCATACCCACTGGCTTTTATGGAACATCCAATACATGCAACCAAGTTTACTCACTGTATCTTAAGTACTTCTGTCTTGCTAGGCTCATCGGCTGCCCAACATAGTCCACCCAAGCTTGTCCACTGTCTTTGCATCATAAGCATCCAGGCAATCCCATTATTGATGAATGTTTTTTTTTTGTGTGTGTGTGTGGATACTTTTTATTTAGTAGGTGTTACGGCACAGAGGCAGCTAAAGGCCATCATGCGCCAACCACAGGGTTGAGCGTGTTTTTGTGCAGGTATTTTACATGCATATCATAATATATATACAGCATCCTGAAATTATACATGCACACAAAAAAGCCAAAATTGTTCGTTTCTTGAATACTAATTAGGTGCGCATTCGGTACTTAGTGAAAAAACTATAAGCATAATTCTTTCGGACTTCCAGGACTTCTCTTCCGGTTGGGTCCATTGACAAGGGGCCGGCAGATTCCAGGCACCCCTTTTACGGTGTTTTGAATGCCTTGCATTCCGAAATAACGGAGTGTACAGTCTTCAGCAGCGATATGGCTGCTGCATCCGATTTCATGCAGGTATTTCCTATCCAAAAATCAAAACAAAAAACAGCATATCGAACATTGTATAAAATTTATACTGGATGTTTTAGTAGGGTGTACAGTTCTATGTGTTTCTTGTTTATTTTAAGCTTAAGTTCCTTTTTAAGAAGCATAATATGGTCCGAACGAACCATGACATTTAATGTCAACACGATGTCAATATTGTGAAATGATTCAAACGTTTCATATTCTTTTCTGACCAGCTCCGCCGGTCAAAAAAGAATATCCCAGTCGGAAAAAGCTACAGAAAATTTTCTGATGCTACGACAGAATTTCTGTGCGGTTTTTGACGGGAAACCTGTTGTGACAACAGAACTTTCTGTAGTAACATCAGAAATTTCTGTAGTTACAACAGAAAAGTGCTACAAAACTACAGACAACAGAAATATGCTACAGAAAAACTACAGAACTACAGAAAAGTACTACAGAACTACAGAAAAATCTGATGGTTACAACAGAACTACAGGATATTTTGTCGTATTTTTGACAAAGTTCTGTAGTTTTTTTCGACTGGGATCATCATCATCATCATCATCAGCCTGATTATACCCACTGCAGGGCGAAGGCCTCTCCCATATTTCTCCACTTAGCCCGGTTCTGTGCTAGCTGCATCCACTTGACCCCTGCGAACTTCTTAATCTCATCCGCCCACCTAACTTTCTGCCGCCCCCTGCTACGCTTTCCTTCCCTTGGAATCCAGTTTGTTACCCTCAGCGACCATCGGTTATCCTCTCTTCGCCCTACATGTCCTGCCCATGTCCATTTCTTCTTCTTAATTTCCACTAGAATGTCGGTAACTTGAGTTATTTCTCTGACCCACTCTGCACGCTTTCTATCTCTTAATGTTACCCCTACCATTTTTCGTTCCATAGCCCTCTGGGTTGTCCTCAACTTACTCAACTTCGACTGGGATATGCATGCTTTATTCATAAACATCCTGCGATGAATAGCACTTCCGTAATCACGGCTGACGTAAGGCCACCCCGCTCTCCAGCAGGAAGCAAGCGCGAACAGCAGTAGACATCATATGAACTTTATGACATATCTTTATTTAGACCGGAAGTTCATATTTTTGAAATCAATACATAGCCGACGCGGCATTAATGGCAGCTTCTGCGGTCTGCAAAGCCAGCAAGTCTAGCATGCGCCTTTTACTCTCGGTATAAGGACAGCAGCTTTCAGAAGCCCTTGCCGATGTATGCTCGAGCAGCTTGCATGTCACCTTCCTCAATTTCATACAAAAGATCTGCAAGCAAAAACAATAATAAGAGGCAATATTATGTAGAATTGTTTTTTAGTACAACTTGGGAAAACTGTTCATGAGCAATAAAATTTCCCACTGGTACCAAATTTGTGTGTCCAAGTCAGTGTGCTGAAATTGGAATTCATGAAGAGTGCATATTTTCTGTTGTGTGCATTAGAGTTGAAGCAAAAGCTTTTCTGACTCTCGGCGTGCATAAACAACAGATAAGCACATTCTGTTAATCTTATCAGGTGTCAATAACTGACAAAATTATTAATGTCCCGTTAATAAGCAACGCTGTACAAAAAATGGATATCTTGCCGGTCGTCCATCACAGCCTTGCATACAGCGTCAACCAAAGCAGCCCAAGAGGAAATGTGGCATGCAAAGGTAAGTTCTGGTGATCCTGAGACTGTACTCCTGCAGGGAAGTTTAGCAATATGGCAGGCAAATAAAGCAACTAATGCTCCCCAAACCTACTCCATTACTTACATATATCATAAAATAAAGGATCAGTGGTACTCACACTGAGTTGAAGACTGTTCTAAGATCCGCGAGACAGGACGAGATATGTCGTGGTTCTACTGCGTCCGAGTGCGAGTGGAGCTGCAGCAGACAACACGCGAGGCGCGCACCGGCGCTTCTAGAGAGAAGAGGGAAGAGCGAAGAGAGAGAGAGAGAGAGAGCGCCAGCGCCAGTCGTACCAGCGCGGCAGTGCTGTCCGCGTGGTTTCATATGACAGCGCAAGTTTGAATTCCACCGACGTTCACTGCACGCTGCTGAGGCGTGGGAACGAGGTACGCGTACGCTCCCACGGCAAAGGGTGGCGCCGCTGCGTCGCAAATAGCCGCCTGTTTAAAACTGCTAGAAACAATGTAAGTTTTTGTCTAAAATATTAGACAAAATGAACGAAATTTCAAGATTGAAATACCCTCGGTCGCAATATGTTTTGATAATATTCCCACAAAAGCGTTAAGAATCTTTCATGAATACTGCGTAGAAACAAGCCTTTAAACGCGTGATCTTAAGCCGACTTTGCAAACATATTCGAAGGCAAGTTTTGAGAGTATAAACGCGCTTAAGAGCTTTCGCACAAAAGTAATTTCCTTGAAGAGCAGCATGAACAGACAACAATAATTTTATGACACATATTTCGGTGGTGAGCACGCATTCATTACGTGATGTTTTTATTTCTGTAAAGCCAAAAACCAACTCACTGACACTTATTTTCAGTCCCAATTGTGGGGTTTCTATGCTTCAAGCTTCTTCAATAACTTCCCTATGAAATCTTTACTCGGAAACGTTAAGCCCGAACTAGTTAAACAGCTGCCACAACAAGCAAAAAACGTGTAGTAAAAACTTAGGCAGCGTGTAATGCTTTTGAACTGAATACACTTAATTCCAGAACATCTTAGAATTAAAGCTAGATTTTTTTTCTCTGCCAGGCGAAGCTGGCGAAAATATAATAAATTGTGCTCTTATTTTTTTATGCCGGCAAATATACCTTATGGCTGAGTTATGCTGCATAAACAGCCGAAAGAGTTTGTTCATCATTCGTCCCTTGCTGAAGCACCCAGAGAAGAGCACGCCAGCATTTAGGAATCGAGAGCACGTTTATGGCTGATGTAAATTTTAATACAAAATATGCTGCAGCTAGCCCGTCTTCTGTGCTTACGAGACCGCCTACGGCGCAATACTGTAGGTGCTGGCGCCGAGTTAGCTAGCGTACATGGCGAAAGGATGCAGCATTCGCTTTCACTAGCACAATCTCTTTACCTCTGTTTTCCAGCAATTGATCATATTAAGTTTTCTTTCACAACGCAAATGAAATAGTGCACAAATAACGCATTTATGTGTTTGTTTCCAGTCATGGACAAAAGTTTTCATGATTCGGATGTAAAACCTCATCGCTATGAATTAACCCGGGCTGGTAGCCTATAGCATATATGGTTTTGAAGGTGCTACGTCTTACTGCCTCACTGCAGATTGCAGAAGTGTATATGCTTGTATACTGCGCCGTATTTTGTTTCTATACGTAGGCAGCGAGCGTCAGCTTCAAAACAATTTAAGCGTCTGTTGCGAATTTTTCGAGGAGGGCGACAAAGTATTCTTAAAATTTTGAAGTATGAATGGTCTCACGCATCATGCTGGAGCCGTATAGAAGGAATGGTAGGGTCTGTAACAGCTTCGCGTTCCACCTCAGTGCTAAATGTTTGCACATTTGAAAACTGCGTACACAGTCGGGGATTTCTAAGCGCTTCTTAGCCGGCATAAGCCACGCGTCCGATCCATGGCAATTACGTACACATTGCACGAGGCATGCCCTGTGTGCATGCGTAGTGCCACCCAATCACGCATTTCGAGGGTTTCTGAATGTTTTCGGTCAATAATGTCTGCCTTTATCTCATGGCATGGATTTGTCAAGAAAAGGAAGCAATACCACGGCAGGGGTTTCGCCACAGGAGCAATGGGGGAGGACCTTATACCAACCGCGCCCTTACCGCCTAAACCGTTTTTCTTGAATAAATGTTCTCGGACACGGGCAGCCTAGTTGTTTCCATTGATAACGCAGTGTTCGGGCAGGCACTGAAAATTAGTATCATGACGTTTTGGTATGGCATCATGGTAGAGCTGGTGGATCTCTCCAGGGGGTAAGGCTGTGACCAAAAATATGTTCCAAAATGTAGTGCCGCCATTAGCAAACTCAACACTGTAGCCAGGATGTTTTGTTTTCGTGAAGTAAAAAGTGAGCAATGTGAGCAATTTACTAGAGCCACAATTTGCGATATGCGCTTTTAGTGCGTAGCACTACTATCCGCAAATACGCATTTCGCCGATGTCTCTCCGAAGCCCCTCACTCTCTCTCTCTTCGTGAACTTGAAGTGGAGAAAGAGAAGGTGGCTACACGTGCGTCTCTCGGCTCAGCATTCAGGAGGTGGAGCGGCCGCAGAGCTATAGTAGAAGCCTCTCTCTCTTTCTCTCTATCTGTTCATCTCTCTATGAACTTGAAGAGGAGGAATGGAAAGTGGCGACGCCCGCATCATGCGACTTAACACAGAGGGGGCGGAGCAACCGCATGGAGTAAGACAGTGAGAGAGGGGCGTGTTTGTTGCGAACGTGGCGGCCGTCGTTGGGCAGCGTTGCATAAGCGTGTGTGCGGTTGCTTCGAGTCGCAATGGATGAAGCCGGGCCATCTGGCACTGCGGCGCAGGTTCGCCGTGGTCGACGTGCTGAAGCACAATGGTTACGAAGGCAGAACCGGAAAGCCGGAGGCCCACAAATCGACAGTTAAGTTTGCGGCCTTCTCCCAGAAAAGAACTGTTCACCGCGGGTACACTGTCACGAGGGAGATTTTCAAGGGGCGGCCAAGGTCAAGTGGTATCTTGATGAGAGTTTATTTATGACGGTCGCGCATGCGGCCACTCTTCGGAAGTGGTATAGGAATACATGAAAACAGGCAACGCCGTCGGTTCGGTCCGTTCCGATTCTCGGAAAAGTCGCGCTTTGACCGTGCCGCGAAAAAACCAAACCAGAGCAGTTAAAAAGCACAGCGTAAGCGCAGTGGTTGTGGGCTCGGCGCTAACTGTTCTGTCTCTTGGTTTTAGGCGAAATAGCACAGAGACCATAAATCGCGGCGAAACACGGGCTGGGAAGAATGCGCGGCAGAGGGAGCTGCGGTCGGTATATTCTCGGGAAGACGCCTGGGCATACGTTCCTTTTGAACCGCCGCCGGTGCGCAACCGAGCAAGGGCAGCGATCGTGATGTTTGGGCCTTAGGTTTGTGTGTCGTGTGTTTTGGAAGCGCAACCGTCGGTGCTGTTTGTCTTTGTGACTGGTGGCCACCTGTTGCGTTGAGCTAAGGGAAGATATTAGAGAGAATGTAAATCGCAGATGTGTGTGGTAATGCATGAAAGGTATAACCGGGATAAGCGGTGCTACGCACCTACTTTGTAGTGATTAACTGTTCAAATCGGCCAGATTTGTTTTTACGCAGTACCCGATTATTCATGACATATTACACCGACCAGTACGGCCATGCCGACGGCTTTTTCTTTCAAAGGAGCAGTATAAGCAGTCACTTAAAATAGCATTTGCTGAAGTCGCCTCGAAGGAAGCAATATGCACTAGTGAAAAAAGTATTAAGAATGGGTTTGGCCCAACCTCTTTCCTGTAATCATTTAGCCGCAGACGCTTTAAAGCCACCATGATCAATAATAAACGAAGAGGCACTTCTGTGATTCTCGAATATTGTACGCATTTGTGTATTGGCAGGAGAGATAATTGCTGTATATATGTTGAACACTTCCGGTCAACAAGGAATTGGGTCTCATAAACCTCATGTCATAAATCAAAGAGGGATGCATGTTGTGCGCTTATGCAACTACTGACACATAAAATAAAAAGGGTAGCAAGAAAATGCTAACTGAATATGTATGTCGTTCGAGGTCCCAGGAATATGTCTACCATCTCAAAAATCTTTAACTGGAGCTGTATTCAAGAGTTCTTTTGGTATGAAAGAAAATGAACATTAATTCGTTCACCATTATATCTCTGCACGTGGCAGTAAATGATTTTTTTTCCAATATTTTGCATGCATCAAAAACAATTCTCCTTCTCATACTATACATGCATAAATTGCTAAACCTCAGCTTGAACTCCATGCTCTTTGATTCCGTCTTGGCACAACCTTGTTTCTCACACTGTTATAAGTCTTAAAAATCAGCAAGGGGATCATATTGCAAATGTATTAGACCTTGCTGATCCCCTTCATGGATCACTGCCTTGTCGTGGCGGAGGGGCTTGCGAAACTCGATGAAGTCGTGAGCTCTGCTGTGTAGGGCCACCCAAGATAGACAGGTCACGGCAGAGAGCTCTGACAAAATGTGATTCAGTGGAGAAGGTAATGGCAACCCACTCCAGTATTTCCTGCCAAGAAAACCTTATGGCCAGTCACAATACCATTTGCGTAGCGTGACATGCTCTATAGGGTCACGAAGAGTCGGACACGGCTGAACGACTTACCTGAACTGCCCTGCATCGGAAGTGGATAAATAGCATACTTACAGCCAATATTATCATTGGAGGCTACGTTAATAGGAGGAATGACAAGTGTTTGCAGAAAACGATGTACTATGAATCAATTTTTCCAATAATAAAGCCAGTTAGCTATTTCTGCCTAGAAAAGAAGCGCAATGTGTGGTGAACCACTGGTAAAGTTTCAAAGGAAAGAAAGTTCATACGCACCTTGTGTATTTGCAAACTGATTCATAATTTCTGATAACCGACTTCCTCTTACTGACCTTCTTACAGAAAACCACAGTGAAACTTTCTTAATTCTTAGTTCTTTTTGCACACAAAAGTTAAACAACAGAAAATAATAAACTGGAAAGTTCCTTTGATGTGCGATTAGATTGGCTCTGCATAATTAAAAACCAACTTGTCTTGTGTACTATTGACCCCAGCTTGCCGGCACCCACAGCTGCTGCAAAGTGGGTAACAAAGAATGCTTTTCTGAAAAAGAAAGCAACACTGAACCTGATGAAACGCTGTCATAACAAAGCCTAAAATTAATATAAATGCCACTAGTCTTTTTCACTTCAAACTGAAATTTGAATATAAAAGAAACCACTGTGTTTTGTTGTAATCATGCAAGTCTGATTTGATATTACAATGGCATAGAGAAGAAAAACAGTATTTCCTTAATAATTAAAACAGAAAACAATACATAACAGTTTTCTCACTTGTCCACTCTCTCATACGTCTACATATGAGCTGAACGACAGGCCTCATATTGCAGCTTTAATCAGTTTAGGGCACTAGGTGACGCGCATGTACAGTAGATTCAATATGTTTTGTTGAACAACGCCAGACAATGCAACTTCACGCATGCACGTATTAGACACTTCATTCGTGAAATGCAACATCTATATGGTCATGAAAAGTACACATACTGCTCTAATCCCCACATAATGTGGAAATTCCGACCACCATTTAGACTGCAGATAGAGGTAAATATATAGGGGTGAATCTATTTGAACAGCTTCAATCAATAGTATGTACTGTCTAGCATGTCGGTTCATGATACAGAAGAATACAGCACTGTAGAGGAGGGACAAGAAAGACAGATGCAAACACAGGCGCTCGCTAATTACACAATCACACGGCTAGTTTCAATGCCAATTGGGTCGATGGAGATAGATCTCAATAGGGATCGGCCACTTCCACACAGAGGATTTCAATGACGCTTGAACGCGAGCAGTATTGACTCAATATGTTCAAGAATGACCACTGGAATGCCAAGGAACATTGAGAGCAGTCCGCATACACCCTGAGGTGAAAAACAGAAGGCGAAAGAAAAAAAAGCAAAATGTATTCTGATTTAAAATATTGGCACTAGATCAAACAGTTGGCAACTAGTTTTTCGGGAGTCAAAATGATCACTATTGCTAATGTGCGGTGTTCAGATCTAAACAAACTGACGATTTTTTTATATGGCAGGGCGGCACGTTGCAGCGCGTCGAGTAAACAGTGCCGGTTTATTAGGCCAGCAAATGAAGAAAAAGGAGACAAGCTGTGCCGGACGAATCATGTTTTAGGTGTATGAAGAAACCGCCGTACTTTCTTAAAAAAAAGTTAGTAAAAAGTTAGTAAATGCAAGCAAAAAGTTAGTAACGGCTGGAGTTACTAACGTTTTGATTGCAATTGCTAACTTCTAGGACAGTTCCTAACGTTCTAATCGAGCGAAAAGTTAGCAACTGCAGCGATTGCTAACCCCTTATTTCCCGTTGCTAACTTCTTGGTAAGTTCTTGGACCGTTACTAACTTTTTACTACTACGTCTCTGTTACTACCTCGTGTGCCCAAGTTAGTAACTGTAACATCCCTTTATACATAAAATGCTGGCTTCTCCGATATGCCTGGTCGGTTGACATCTGAGTAGAAAAAGGAAAATTTAAACCTTGCTTACAGGGAACGATAGAATATTTCTGTCAGTTTGATACATTTCGTGGATGCTGAGGCACAAATCTGTGCGATGCATCGGCCAGACACTTCGCTTCCGTTTTCTGTGCAAAAGTATTTCACATGGTGCACATGTGCAGACTCAAAATATTTGATGCATTTAACTATGTTTGAGCCACGAAAAATACCTGTCAACCCCAAGGCAGGCTGAAATCAGGCTGCCATCAGCAGCGGCGCGCCGGCTCCTGTTGCCATGCCTGCTACGCTTCCCCTTGCAGACACCAAACTGGCCGGTGGACGGCGGTGGTGGCGCTGACAGCACCGTCGGTTGAGGCTCCTGGCGGGTGCACGATTGTGTTACGTTACGTCGGGGCACAGTCACGCGGGAAGCCGCTTGTTGCCCGTTTCGCGTGCGTGCGTGTTCGTAAAGCATGTTGTAGGCGTTTGATCAGGACATTATCTACGTGTTAGAATGGTTACGGAACTCCGTTCATTCGAATACCATTGTTTAAAGAGCGCAAGAAGATAATCAGTGTTAAAGGACAAACGCAGGCCGATGTGCGGATATTGAACACGGATTTTGGTCATGCCTTGGTGAGAGGACGGATGGAGGTAAGTGATTTCCGAACCTCAAATGTGCAATGTGGACTGCCGCCTGAATAGGGTACCTTCATAAGAGTGACAGGCACCGATCGGCGATCTAGCCTGATCTAGCTTCTATCAGAATGGCAGATGAAAACGTGGGTTTCTAACATGTTTTTCTGTAGAAAGTAAGACTTACAGACTTACATGACCATTTTAAAGCATTCAGAAATACTTGTCATTAGAGGGATAATTATCGAAAGCAATTCTGCGGCAACTCGGCTATGTTCATCCCAGGGCATTCCAACTTTATGCATTTCCGTGAACACTGCATTTTTCCTTTGTGAATAGCTTACACAGGAAGAAAATCCACAGCTTAGATTGTTTTTGCATTGGCTTACCTTGCATAGGGTTACTTTGCACAATCACTGTGGTTCTGACTAACGCGATTGGGCCAGTAGTGCAGTGAAAACGGCTTCGTCACGCATGTCTAGTAGCAGAAAAGATGCAACGTAATTCAAAGAAACGTTAAAGACAGTATATGTTAGGCTTGCACTTTTTGTGTAGATGTAGATTTTCAGCCCTGCAGTTCTTAATTTTGGTGTTTCTTTTCAGATTACAAATCTCCCACCAGACAGCAATTCTGCAGGATGAACTGACCGTTAATGAACACGTGGAGTTCACGAAAAAAGAGATCAAGCGGCCCTCTCCTTATAACGCGAAGCTATCCGATTTGATGAAACAGACCAGTGCATCACGGAGGCGGTGGATGAAAAATACGCAGCCATCAACAGCCGAAGTTATCGAAAAGTACCCTGCTCTATCGAATGTGGAAATGGTGAGCAGGATGCTACATTTACTCCTTTTCCGAATTCTTTCTGGCATGAATGCACATTGTCCTCATCCAGGGTACAGGTGAAAAACCCCATCTAAGTTCTTTAACAGAAAAACACGACGGATTGAAGCCGACTGGGCTCCTTCATTGTGTGACAATCAAGGCACAGCTTGGCTTTTTAAGCCGTTTTGTTGACGACCTCCGCGCCAATGGTCGCAAACCATGGATATGCGAAGAGGGAAGGGTCTGGCAACCAGCATCGAACGTCTCCTCTCTCGGCCGAAGGACCGCCACCCTAAAGAAAATATTAAAAGCATGGTCTACAAAACCCCTGTTCGGTCTGCCCGCCTTCATACGTAGAGGAAACGAAAAACTTCGAGGAAAGCATGAAGCAACACAGACCGGACGTTTGACAAATGCATAGTCAGCCAGTGCGGTGTCCGAACACTGTAACAGATCGGGGTCACAAAATCTACTTCAATAGAACGGTTATAAAAGACAATGACACTAATATGCGCGGGGGGCTTTTACCTGAGTCATGGCATATTCCGCAAACAACGGGGAACATTAATCGCTCTCTGGGGACCTTCCCTCTCCATACATCTATAGCTTACGGCCATTAACACGTAGGTGGTCAATGCAAGAGCCTAAAAAATCAAGCTGCGCCTCGCCCGCAGTCACACCAAGAAGAAGCCAAGTCCGCTTCGAAACTTCGTGTTTTTCGGTTAAGGAACTTTGTTGGGGTTTACTACTACGTCTCTGTTACTACCTCGTGGTTTACTTCGGGGTTTACTTAGTCACATGTACCTTAAGGTAAATTTCCCAACCAGACAGACTTCTGTCAGATGTTTTCTTTTGTGTCTCGATTTATGTTTTGAATATTAGCGATAAAAATATTGAGTTTATTAATTAAGTGAAAATCTTTCTCATTCAAGCTTCATGAGGAGTTCACCGCAATGACAGGCATAAATTTGGTACCGAGGTTGTTGGCATTTATAAATCACTACGGAGCACGGTGCTTGGAGCTGGCCAACGGTCGACGGTGTGCCAAAGAAACAGTCTCCGAGATAGAAGCACATCTCGAAAAATTGAAAGGAGGCACAAAAAGTGTACTTATACCTTTTCCATGTTCATATTCTTGCTCAGTGCTATAACAGAATTTTGGTTGACCGATTGCTTCACGGTTGGTGTTCTACGCATATTGCCGATGCTTCTGAGGAGCAGCCCAGATTTCATAAAGGGCCGGTAAGTGTACTGCTTTAATTTCCTTTCAATAGTTTACTCATAAAATTGGCACTAATTCTGACTCATGGTATTGGCGCAGGGCACCTACCCCGCTCGTTCTTTGGAGACTTCGTAGCTGCATGAAGCCAAAGAAATCGTCGCCACTTTTGAGACACTAAATGTGGATGCCATTGACCTTATAGATGGTATTGCAGCTGTTATATAAATAGACTGGATTTTCGATATTAAGTACAGCAGCCACAACAAGAACACATTTGCTGTTTTATAACATTTTTGTGGCCTGCAAACATCCACCAGGACCCCGTTAGTACTGCGCAACATATCGTGCATTGAAGGGTGCTTGAAGAATACTGCATAATGTAGATTTGGAGAAAAAATAAAAGTTCAGTCCGACCTGTACTATTTGAGTATATTTTTTCCTGGCTTTTAAACAGTGCAAATTTTAGTTCCTGATCAGCATCCAGGAACCAACTACTGGCCCAATCTTCTTATGACAATGAGCACTAATTTGTTGAGAATTGATTGGAGTATCTTGTGTAAAAAAAAGGCAACTGTTTTTTTTTTTTAATTTTTCAGTTTGCGTGACGTGAAAACACCTTTTGCAGATACCGCATCCATGGCATTTCGGCTAGGGCTAAATGGGAGTGGAAATTTCCCTTTTTTGTTTAGAATATCACAGCGAAAATGCAGATATTTAGCAAAAATGTCATGAAGGATATTTTTTACGTGTAACATTAATACGCGTGTTGTGCTTGCGAAATAGAAGCCGGGGGTGATATGATGAAATATTTTATGCGAACAAAATTTATATGTACAGCCGTTTGAGATGTACCTACTCAGAAGTGTGCGCATGAATTGATTCGTGAGCATGCTGAATTTCTTCAGCAGAACGGAATAGAGCAAAACATTTACTCCTCACCAAGTGCAAAGTACCGAATATGAACCCATTGTAGTTATATGTATGGCTTGGTACGAAATGTACATCAAAAAAAGTGTCTGTGTATATTAATGGACTACAAACATGTGACTATGTGTAAAATTCAAAATGTAATACTGACATTACCGATTTGTTAAACATATTCGTTATTCTTATTACTTGCAGAGCAAAAGGGGCCCTCCCTATCCATGTAATTCAGCTCAAGAGGCAGTTCTGATGTGAGCAGCAGGAATTTTAAAGTTTTATATGTATGCATATTACTAGCTCAATCAGTTCCTGCCCTTTTAGCAACTGCAGTTAGTAACGGCAGGGTTAGTAACTTTTACTAACTTACCCGTTACTAACTGCACTTACTAACTCAATGGATTGCTACCCTATTAATAACTGAAGTTAGCAACAGGAAGGTTAGTAACAGTTACTAACCTTCCCATTGCTAACTGCACTTACTAACAAGGTAGTAACATATGTGACAAGCAGTTGCTACCTTAAAGTTAGTAAAAATACTACCTTTTATCTAAGAGTGTACTACGATGCATTGTTTAGAGGGGATGTTGCATTCGTAAACATTCGTCAACAATGAAGCATATGCATCTACAGTTAGAGTAAATATTATATTTCTACATTGCGTCATGCTCTATGCATACCGCGGCAATTTTCAGTGCATTGTCGGAAGAGCTTCGGTCTTTGGCTACGTAATTGCTTCTGGAAATGCAATCTTCGCGCTATAGAGGGAGTCGGCCTCGAAAGGCTGAAATAATGGCGCGCGCTAGTAGCTTCGCGAGCCTACCCGAGGCCTGAAATAGCTGTGCTGCTGGTGCTGTTGCTCAAGTGTTGAGAAAGTCGGTCATGCTTAATCATGTCGATGCTGGTCACTGCGTACAGGAAGTTTGCATGGGCAATTATTATTTTGCTATGTTGATCTCGCTTATTGCCTTGTCCGATAGAAGGTAGCTATTACCGTCCCAGAAAGAGGACTGCCACGACACTATGGCTCTGTGCGACATCAGACATTGCGGCGCGAAGGAAAATTCTGCGTGCTCTTTTCTTTCGCACGCAGGTGAGTTTCCTTTGAGGCAAGTCCCATTGCAAGTAATTGTTCCTAACTGCTGCTACACACCTCTAAGCGGAGCGCCCTTGTTTGGTGTAACAGTGACGAAGTTTGCAATTGAAAACTGCATTTTTATTGGTGCAACTCACGGCCTTGAAGCGTTGTATTTGGACATATTTCCGGTATTAGTGGTGCGTTCTTTTCATCTTCGGCTATATAGTAATACAGCCTTGGTTTACTGGGTTCTTGTTCTGATTGACTCACCGATTACTGCATCTGTGATAAAAATGAATATATAGCAAGAATGAAAAGAAGCTGAATTGGTTATTTCTGTAAATGTAATAGAGTGCTAGGGATAAATTACTTATCAAATCCTTTTACAACTTAATGCTGCAAGAAGCACTATTTAAGCTCGTTGCACCTGCGTCTAGGGCAAATGTAAACACACTGCAGCTCTCATTGCATATATAAACACTGAAGGATCGGCCACAAAAACAGCTCGGACTTTACATAAAATCTTTCGAGTTCTTCAAAATGATTCACTCCATGCAAGCCCTAGTGGGTTTTGCTCCTAATTCTCTCCCGAAGTCCTTGAGATGAGCATGAGCAGCGTACAGGGAACTATGCTGAGAGCGTATACCTTCTACTACAAGGTAACTCGAAGCGGCTTTTACAGCTACTTCCTCTCATTGGGAATGCATCACCCTGATTTTCATGATTTAAGTGCACCCTCAATGGCTTAGAACGCATTGGTCATGCAATGTGCTAGATCAGGCAACCCTGTTGCTGAAATCACAGTGCTGCACAGTCTGTTCCTGAACTGCGTCGGCAGAGAAAAAAAAGACTTTCGTGACCTCACTAGCCCACATAACCCGAATAAGGCACGGAGATTTCGAGATGCGGAGATTTCGAGGTGCCTACACAAGATCTTGCTAACCATAAATAAGTTTGTAGAGTAGCAGCCACATATAGTAATCAAACAGAACCGATTGCAAGACAACTGTGCAATAAATGAAGACCACACTGTGATCCGGAGAAGACTTGCAAATAAAGGGCAAGGCTGGCTTTGCTGCAGCCCAGACGGTTTGGCGCAGGGAAACCAAACCACCTTGCTTAAAATGACGTACTTAGAGGCACCGGGACAGGACCATTAGTGTAAGGAGGGCATTTTGATGATTACTTGGAAAAGGAAAATGGCATGCTGCGATTGAAAGAAAAGCATATGTATTGCACGGAAGTGCAATACCACTGTACTTTTTCAACCTTACACTCTGTACATTTCGTATATACACCACCTAAGGTCGTCAGATTATAAGTGGCAAGAAATAACAGCTTCTTGAGCTGGCTGATTCCTAAGATAGAATGGATTTATTTCAGGTTGTAAGTAAAAGAACCGATGCAGACACTCACATTCTTCTTAAGTACACAAAGTAATGCCAAAGTTCAGAAATGCAATCTTTCGAACACCTTGCATATTTAAAGTTTAGCCGTTGGCGGGTTTGAAATGAAAATCCCTACCTGAATATTTATGCACCTTGTACTATTTTTCTACCATTGCAGTATTGCTGATTTCAGGTGCCAAAACTGGGAAGTGCAATGTTTTATTTATTTTGATGTGTTTTGTGAATTTGCACCTAAATATGTATTACCCTACTATAATAGAATTACTACTGTCCTCCTCACTGTAGACCTTATACTACATTGCAAAAAGTTCTGCAAATGAAATGCCATGCAGGTGCAGATTTGGATTGGTTTCATTACAAGTCTTAATTACGAAAAAAAATTGGTGAAAGCACTCAAAGATCGTTGTTAAGAAGACAGAAGGTAACGCCAATGGTTTAGCAGTGCAACGTTCTTGTAATACTCATATTTTTCGAAACTCTAGTACAATTCAAATTCTACAGTATCATTATTTGAGACAACAACCTTTACCTGAGGATTTATATGCCTTGTAAAATTATTTTCACCATTGCCTTACTGCGGACTTTAAATGGCAAAGCTTGGCATTATTAGCCATTGCAATTTTCTGTTTAATAAGATATGCTTTGCGAATGTGTGCTCAAATATTTATCAACCTACTCTGGAAGAATTGTAAATGTTTACCTCATTGATTTCAGGCCTCATGCCAGAGAGCAAAAACTTCTCACAAGAATGAGATATATGCAGAGTCAGCATTACACTGATGTGAAGGAAGAAAGTAAAATTTCTTACAACTTAATGGCATGACCATTTTAGCTTCTGTTTCCACTTATAGGAGCATTGATGACATATATGAAGTTGTTCTAATAAAGAAAAATGCATTAAATATATTCGGATGCTCTTTATTATTACACGAGCCTCTTTAAGATGGGTTTCTGCATGTTTGCAAGGGCGCAGTACATCGTCACAATTTTGTCAACATGGTTTCTCAGCTCATGAGAGAGCTTTGCACTGAGGATGTTAGAAAACATTTATTCTTTAAATGCAGCATTCCATATGTTGACCGTGTGAAGTATTTTGCAGGTCTTCTCCACTTCGTATGTTGTAAACTGTTGATCATTCATGCAAATGTGGAATTGCCAGGCTAACATGTCATGTGTCTAACTCTGTTGTAATGTGGGGGAGCGCTTTATCTACCATGGCAAGGTCACCAGGTTCAAATGAGTCTAGGAGCCAAAAGCTTACCGTCATGTATGTGTCACAAGACTGCCGACCAAATACAGCTGAAAAAAAATGAAATAGAAGCCCTGAGTGCGGTGCCAATAAAAAAAAATAAACTGAAATTACTTTTACATCCACTTCAACATAGTACTTGTTCCTTATCCCTTTCTGGATTTCCAATAGAACTTTCCGTGCAGAATACAGTGAATCAGCAGTGGGGTAGTTTTCCAAAATAAAGCAGTCGTAGTTTCCTGAACAAGGTCCCTAGAAAAAAAGATGTCGAGGATCCCATAAAATTGCGAGAATCCGCAGTGTGGTGCACACAGAAGACAGCGCCCAGTGCGGCAAATGTCAGCCTATGCTTCAGCTTCATGAGGAAAAGCTTTAAAGCGATAATTCTGTGATCTCGCCACATTTACTTGCACAGATAAAACACAAGTAAGTTAACTCAAAAAGTCATTAAGTGCTGTGGTTTCCTTTGCTCCCTGCAAAACCACCCATCTTGCATTACCATGCTTGCAGAGTAAAGTGGAAAATACATGTTACAGCCACTATAGTCTCTCAGCAAAAACGTTTGATGGCAGTGATTGATAGAAGCCGGATGTTATATTGGCACAGGGAGCTAAGCATAAGGAATAGAAGTAGAAAAAAAGAAAAAGAGAAAATAAGGAATAAGTGTCTTCCTACTAATGTGGCTTAGAATCGCTCCTCTAAAAAGCTCCGAACGTCCTCGTGCCGTCAGGTTGCGAGACCTTGAGCGCATGGTACCCATACATAATTGCAACTGAGCTGGGCACTGAGGCTATGCCAAGTGCTTCCGCTGCCATGCTGGTAGAGGTAGCTTCGCCGGCGTCGCTTGCGGCAACACCTACCCCGCAATGAACATCTCAACCTGAAGCTCTGCCCCAAGTCCAGCTTGGTGCTCCCAGTTCATCAAAAATTGCGTCCATCCCGCCTGCCCAAAATGCCCAACAGCCCGTAAGTGATCTGTACCCTGGGCAAACCACGGCACTGACAACGAGATGAGTACCCAACCCTATGACATGAGTAGGCATGCTCTCCAATGTATTTATCGGCACCACAGTCCGTGCCAATAAGCCTCCACTCCTCTCACAAACGTCCTTTGAAAGGCGATCAAATAAATTAGTCTTCGGAAAATGATGGCTACACACGAAAGCACTCCTGTCCAATGATCGAGAACTAGTTTTCGCCAACACCCGGATCGACATCATATAAAACGACGATTAAATGTGTAGGCCACAAAAGCCTGACGGACATACTGAACAGGATTATCCGGTGCAACTTGGACGCATGCCGGAACCCCAGGTTTTCGGGCTTCGCGGCCAGGAAGAAGTGGAATATTATAACTGTGTGGCTTCCGACACTCACTGAGGTTGAACGCATTCAAACGGTTATGTGTATTGCAATCACAAGTCTCAACTCAACGTCGGCGCCAGATGCGACAGCTACCCAAGGAGCGGTAAGTGTCCACATGCCGCCTTGCATCGGGCGCTTTTCCTTCAACCCCTGCCCCAGTCATTTGCTTTCTTCTCGCTGCGTTCGTCGACATCACCCTCGATTACCAGGTGAAATTCGCCGATAAGGTATATGAAGCGGCTACTCCGTTCACTGATGTCTTGCCGCAGCATGACTCCGCGTTTGCGTACCTCGAGATCTGCTGCAATAATCTCACCACCTCAGTCACCGCAGTCTGAAGTCCACCCAAAGAGTACCGTTCATCGCGTCCAAGCATCCGATCTCTTTCACGCTCACATCATACTCGCAGCCTTAGCCGTCTGCCTCTCTGGTGGTACCACCAGCGTTTATGACATCGAGCCACGAAATGCAAATCTCAGTGTTCGTTATCAGGAAATACCGGCTGAGTTTTGAGATCACTGCCAGTAGCGTGTGACCTCTCCCGTCGTCCCAGCCATCTCTTTCTGGTAACTGGCAAGCTATGTGTCGCCACATTCCTAACACATAAGAGTCAGGAGGCCAGTGATGTTCCTCCCGACGCAGACTGACAGATCCAAATCAATGGGCCTGTTAGTACCATATTTTTCAATAGGTGTTCGTTATCACCGATGCCGCACCCCGCCAGATTATCACCTCGGATGTCCTATCTTACTTCTAATTCCACGTCAGTGTGCGGCATCATCGCCTGACTGATCGTTTGAATCGCCTCTCCATATCTGGGTGCTGTCGAACTTTGCTGTCTTCGGCATCCATACCTTGATAGCTTATCGCGAAAATCCTGGAGGCATTCCCGGAGTTAACCTCACCTTGCAACCTCTTCCAGACAACTAAACGTACCGTGACACTTCACATCGCTGCCCGAGGCCCACCTGCTGTCGTTTAACCATCCCATTTCTTCGGGAACCGTCTGCCTTTCGCGAAACGGGTATTTTACCACATGCTGCAGCTCGGCATTATACGCCCCATGTAGTACAATGCGTGGGCTTCTCCGCTCAATTTACTGGCGAGCTGTATCTCTGTGCCCGGCATCCATGCAGGCTCTAATGAGCGTTGAACGCCAAGACTATCGCGACAGCCATCCACTGCCGCAGAAACAAGACCTAATAGCGCACCTGGATGGCTGTGCCATATTTAAAAATAGACCTTTTTAAAGCGTACCACTCGATTCGCATCAAGCCAGCCGATGTTCTTATGACCACAATCACAACACCATTTGGTTTGGTCCAGTATGCACAAATGCATTTTTGGCTCCCCCAAATTTTCCAGCGCTTTATTGTGAGGTCTGGCGGGGCCTGCCTACTGTGTTCGTGACACCGATGACATCCTAATCGCCAGTACTACGCCTGAAGCTCACGAGCCCCATCTGCGCGGCGTCTTTAACCGCCTCAAGCAGTACGGCCTGGTCGTAAATACCACCAAGTTGTTTTCGACCCGTCTGAGGTGGAGTTCTTCGGCTATCAAAACTCATCGCATGGTATCAACCCTTCCCAACCCACGGTTATTCCTATGCACACCCTGCGCCATTTATGACAAAAAATAGGGCTGGTAAAGTTTTCTGGCTGCTTTGTGCCGCACTGCGAACAGCTGCTCTGCCTACTAACAGGCCTTCTTCGGTACACCGCTGGTGCATTTTGTGCTGTTGGGCCGCCTTTCCTGCTGCCAAGCCAGCTATTGCAAACGTCGTGCTTCTGACCAATCTAATCAGCACTGCTATGTTGATGATACATAGAGCAGTACACCAACTCTGAGAGGCAGCCGTTGTCTATTTAGTCACGCAAGCTCTTGCTGCTGTGATTCGCTACAGTTTCCTAGACCCCAATATGCTCGCCATTTATGCTGCGATACAGCACTTCGGACGTATCCTGGAAAGATGTAAGTTTCACGCGATTACTGATCGCTAGCTACTGGCATATGTATTTCATATCAACTCATCGAGGCACGAGTCCCACGAAATTTGCCATCTCGCATACATTTCGAAATTACCTCCCGACATTCGCCATGTGAAAGGCGGTCAGAGGATCGCAGATGACGCCCTTTCTCGCCTAAATGCGGTTAACGCTCCATCTTCAACCATGGATTGGCCCGCATTCTAGTGCACACAGCAAGGCGATAGCTAGCTAAAGACTTTATGAAGAACCAGTTTTCACCGAATGGGGCTTGTGCCCTTTCCGTACTAGCACTAACCATTATGGTGCGATTTCTCAGCCTAGATTCGCCGCCGTTTTTGCTCCGGCCTCATAAGCTACTCGACATTTGTGACCCAGGCGTTCATGCTACCCAGCGCCTTATCTCCCTGTGCTATGTCAGCCAAGAAATTAACGGCCATGTCCGTTATAAAAGAACAGTATAAAAGAACACTGCACAGTACTATACAGTTATTGTTTTAAACAAACCACACACTCCATGAAATAGAGTTAGGACATTTTACTAAAGGAACCATTCAGTGCAAATAAAAGACAACTTCTTTTAACCATGCCAAACAATGCCAATAAACAGTGCTTTAACATGCATTGATCGGTTTATACGCAGTTAAACCGCGGCTAACTTGTGTCGGGGACAAAACAAAAAGCACCAGAGCCGAAGCAGGTACCCCGAGACATACAGCCTTCGTCAAAATTTTAGAGCTCGGATGATTTGCTTTTAAGCCGCATATCATGACTTCTTTTACAATCGTGGAAGTCCTAGTCATTGCAAAGGGTAGGACGAAAAATCTTCTGGCCTTCAGCAAGTTTGCAAACCTGGGAATGCAGCCGCATAGTATGGCTCAGAAGTAGCCTCCCTGGGCTCTAAGCTTCTGGTAAAGGATATATGTCTCGGGGTACTCGCTTCGGCTCTGGCGTACGCACTCGTTTCCGCGCAGTTTCGTCGCCCTGAAAGCCGGCCGAGCGGCTACTTGGGAATGTATGTTTATGCACGTGTGGGCGTGCGTGTGTATGTGTGTGGACGCGCTGGCGGCTGAACTTCGACATTCAAACCGACAACGGTGCTTCGAGCGGGCACTGAGTAGGCGACGACAAGAATGGGAACTGCTTTCGCCGCCATTTTTGAATAGAGCCATATATCCGCCACGACTACACGAGCTTCGAAAACTCCATACAGGCCGTATGCCTGCCGAGTACGATGGAGGTTAAAAATGGAGACAAAGGAAGACCTGGAGAAGGACAGTAGCTTGCAAGACGCCGGACAAAACGATCATCCATACCATTTTCTGTATAGTTTTCTTCGTTCGTGTAGCCAATTCAACGAGTTGTCAAATTTCACCGGAGTTTTGTTTTGTGGCCAAACCCCCACGCATAGACGACAACGACCAAAAATAATATGTATTTTTTCACTGCCATGTGGCACCAAATCCCATTTTGTGCGGATTATAGCATCGGTCAATCCAATAGCACCATCAGCGCCCTCAAAATTGTCGAAGGGCCCGAGGTGAGTTGTGCGCTGCGCCGTAGTACTGTTCAACGAAAACAGTGTATATTTTCAGGCTTAAAACAAAATTGTTTCAAATAAATTATATCTAGTTAGAAGGAGATATATTGGACTGTGAGCAGAGTTTAATATTTTCAGGTGCAGACCCTGTGCGTGCATCCTGCAGGCAATTTTTCTGGAAATAGCTGTTTGTCGCGTACTTTCTATTTTGTTCTAAAAACCAATACAGGTCATGAGCACAATTTATTTTTTCTTTAAAGCACAGCATGTTGAAAATGTTTGAACACGATTTATTCAACCACAATGCGAGCACTGCTTTTGAAATCAATCCGAGAGATAACGCCCTTTTCGAGGGATTGAAATAAACAAAATTTAGTGATGAAATGTTTCAGTGCTGAGTGAAGCTTGAGCGTCAAGGTACTTGTGTATATGTCGAAAAATATGTAAATATAGTAATGAGATGAATATAGGTGTTAAAAAAATCTGATTCCTGCATTCGCAGCAAGCCTTATATTCGCTTCAAGATGCATTTTTTCTGTCGAGAAATATTCGGCAGATTGCAAATATAATACCCACTACCACGAACGTTTTTTTTTTTCTTTTTTTTTTGGGGGGGGGGGCGAGATCTGTGACAGTCCCGTGTTTAGATAGTCCGCACACCTGGGATGTTTGAGATAGAATGACCCATCTACAGCGATGTAAATGCAGCTGAAGTGCCTAAACTCTAGTACCAATTTAGCTGTCAAGGAGAACGCGCATACAGAACGAAACCGTCGGATCATATCACGATCATGCCACCTTCAGAAGCTAGTCTTTTTATTGCCGAGAAGGTAGACGTTGCCTTAAGGGAAGTTCATCGAACAAACGGCCGTGCTCACTGTCCCTTTCTTTTTCTTTGGTACGCTCTTGCATTATCGATAAAGCACTTCGCGCCGCGTGTGTGCTTTCTAGACATATGACGTGCAAAAGTAAACGCACGAAGACTCTCCCGGTTACCAATTTAGGTTTTTGAAGGCCAAAATAAACGAAACGCCAGTTTCTCCCGCAGGCCGCGAGCATGACAAGTCTCAGTAAAACAAGCTTTTGGGCGAGTTGGTAGCTTACATTCGACATAGCCGCAGCGAAGAAAAACACAATCACAGAAGGAAGACACGTACACAAGGACCAACGCTGCACTCACAACTGGTTTATTTCCGAGAAGAACGCGAAATATATTGCTTAGTACGCGCATGCGTGCAACAGGTATAACGAGAGAGATAGAAAAAATATATATAAAAATAAAAAAATAAAAATAAAAAAAAAATAAAAAATAAAAAAAACACATGCGCCAATGCCAAGCGAAAACGAAGCTTGCACAGGAGAATACATTTCATCTGGCGCAGAAAAGCTCGTATTCAGACTTGTACAAAACGATAGAAGCCACACTTATACAGTTGCCCCCCTTTTTTCTTATATAATACGACTCTAGCAGCTCACGTGCTGTTTGATTACTGCTTTTGTCTAGAATCTTTGCACTATCGAAAAGCGGCTTACAATGCATGCATGCCCTGCAGTGCTCAACCAGGTGCACATTCTCATTATTCTTTAAATTTAGGGCATGCTCCCTTAGCCGGTCGTTGACACAACGCCCAGTTTGGCCGACATAGGCTTTTCCACACGAGAGCGGGATCTCGTAAACCACTCCAGAATTACAGTGCACGTATGGCCTGGCATGCTTTTTCTCACAGTCCTTTCTTCTGGTTTCAGTGGCCGAGATACGAGGGCACTGAAACCAGAAGCCAGAATTTTTATATATATTTTTTCTATCTCTCTCGTTATACCTGTTGCGCGCATGCGCGTACTAAGCAATATATTTCGCGTTCTTCTCGGAAATAAACCAGTTGTGAGTGCAGCGTTGGTCCTTGTGTACGTGTCTTCCTTCTGTGATTGTGTTTTTTTTCGCTGCGGCTATGTCAAATGACAAGTCTCGGCATGTATAGATGGCGCACAACTCATGCATCGGCACGGCTAAACAATAAACTTCATTGTCATACCAACCGCGCTGCGTGGTTGAATATAAATAAACAAATACCACAGAGAAGGAGCGGTTCCTATGATTGGGTAGGGAAAGAGAAGAAAAGTATCAGAGCGCGCTACTATATGGGTGCAGACAAGTTTATTGCGTTACCAGAAACTATACCTTGATTGAGGACTGGGCGAATCTTCTGGTCACGACAAAATTGAAAACGTTATCCTTTGAAGCTGCTGCAAGAGTTCTATAATACTTGCAGATGTGTGCATGCCTTTTGTTAGCAGTGTGGTCTACCACGCCAGGTCTTTGAAAAAGGGTGGGGATGGGATGATAGAGTCAGAATAGGCTCTTACAGCGCGCACGGTGCGCCCAGGATAGATAGGCATCTCTATGTAGGGCTTTACAATGGTACCACGGCTCAGTCGCTCCCTCCCTTTCTCCCGATCCTTTGTAGCTCTCAGGCTGCCGTCACCTTAGAGGCCAGGGGGAACATGCAGAAAGAAGGGATGTGTCTTTAGCGAAACCCAGTAGAAGAAGCCAAAAATAGCAAAAAAAAAAGGAAAAAGAAACGTTTGAGGGTGGGTGGGGAGGCTGTTTATTTTTTTTTTATGCCAAGCGCTAATCGCTGTTACTGCGCGGATGCGCTGCCTCATTCATAAGCGTTCTCTTCAAAGCTTCTTGGACTTGCTATAAGACCTGTGATCGCTTGTTATGCCTTTTTTTTTAATTTTTCCCTTTGTTTTTTCTCTCACATTATCCTGTGTATAGTTTCGTTATTTGACGCCTGTACATGTTACATTTGCTCTAGTTTGTGCATGCCAACCATTTGTGATTAGCCGAGCTGTGAAATATTGGCGACGTACGGAGTATAACCACGGCGGAAAACCATCGCCATTGTCGGACTCTGTGAATGTTGTCATCTTAGATTGTGAGTATATATCTTTTCAGCATGCCTTTGGCCTATACGGAGTTCTGTATAATCTCCTACCAATACCAATTGTTCTTGTTTTCGTATCATGCTCGAAATAACGGCTCAAAGCATGACTTTAAAGTACTAGGCTACTTTTCGTTAGGGATACACGCAAGCAATTTCGTGGACTTATTTTACTGGCTGCGATGTGAACAACATTTGCTCTGAAAATTGAACACCCATTCATAACAGGTGCGCGTGCCACCAAAGTGCGACCGAACGCATAATCAGCTATTTGCCTGAATTGACCTGAGTGCGCGGCGCGCCGCAATCATTTAGTAACAAGATGCTACGCGCCCGGCTTTGTACATATATTTCGGGCAACGTCTCTTCTGCTCGCAGTAGCCCACTCGCAGGAACCCATGCTTGCTCGTGCAGTTGTAGTATTCTTAAGAGTGTATACAGGGGGATTTTTTGTGTACACAAATTGTTTTGAAAACTTGTCCGTGCGGTCTGTGCAAACGAATTTTACAATGGGGCGGATATTATGTTCATGATACCGCTTGATGAATAGGCTATATCCCGTTCGAATAAAAAAATTGTATTGAATTGAAAGCCGTGAACAGCGAAAGTGAGCTCAGTTTTAAATTTTTCTCAATCGACCTCCGGTTCCCCCTCCCCCCTCCCTCCCTCCGAGCAAGCTTCTTCTTGATTCCTCCCCAAGTACGCGCCTTCGAACGCAGTACCGGACCTGTTTCGCCAACGCGGGCAGCCGCTCTTCGGAGGAGTAAAGAAAACTAAACAGTCAAAAAGGCCCACACACCGCGTGTGCACCATACCTTGTGTGCACTGCGTCGATGTCACTGCGAAGTAAACAACGTGCACGCGCACTGACGACCGGTGTAAGGCGACCATACCGTCCGAGATGTATCGCTCGGTCACGGCGCCTACTTTCTGGTGAATTTAGGAAGGAGGTCAGGTCCGCCTGTTTGGCAATTACAGCTCTTTGAGCCTCATTTGCCTCATACGTGAAGTGCATGTCATAGCCATCGCAGATATGTTGAAACCGAAGCGGAGTCTAACAAGAAATTAAATTTTGTTACAAACTATTAAGCTTCTTAGATGAATACCAAAACATCATTTCAAAATAGAAACACTAACTGCAATCAGATGACAACGGTACTTTTGTGAACAATAGGCCTAAATAGTAGGCTCAATAGTTAAAATATGCAATGAAGTGTTGTGTCAGAATTCTTCATGACCGTGACTGCAATAAATATTAACCTTATTGCTCTGAGGTTTTGGCATTGGGAACCATATGCAAAGAACCGACTAGCAGTGACAAGGTGTTTACAGCTGCTGATGAAAAGGCAGGTCATCATCCTATTACTGCAAGCATATTTGCTCCTTTTTGTAGCTCTGTTTGTTGCAAGCAAAATTTCGTTCCCTATTTCTTAAGGACGCTGGATCTCTTGCAACACCCACTGTTCAGTCGCTTTCAGTGAAGGTACTAAAAAGGTGTAAATGTGCATGCATTTATAGGACAGCAGCAAATAACATGCCACTGCTGCTCGGTCCCTTAGATGTGTAATTGTTGATAGGAGTATCTGAGATTTCGAGCAATTGTTGTAACATTTATAGCAACTTCTGCAGTTAAAAAACAGGCAACGCTGCACCACTGTAACTGCTGCATCCACCCCATAATGGGCCTTAATTTTATTGCATTTTTATATAGATGCTGAACCTCTTGCTACTTGCTTTGTTCAGTAACTACCTTTCATTGTTTCAGTTCCTATCTGTCCACCACTTTCTTGCCGCTCTGATTGCGATCATTTCATTTCATTGCTCAAATCTCTTTATCGCTTGATTTCTCCTAAACATACATGATTTGTTTTCTTTTTATATGCACATCTGGAATGGTCTTCACGTACAAATGGATCCATTGTGTTAATTCACTTATGACCCGTGTCCGGAAGACATGTGGTGTGATTGGAAGGGGAATTAAGGAGGATAACCAATGGAAAACCCGGCCCAAAAAACTTAAAGATATCGCAAAAACGAAATACAGATCGGCGTGAGTGTTTGATTTCTTTTCAGTTGTCCCACTAGGTGACGTGACTATAGATGGAGCACCTTAGTGTAATTTTGTGGTATACTCGCTGAAAATTGTGTAAACGCTAAATTTTTCCTCGTGCAATTTTTTCTTTGCACGCACTATGCAATAAAGTAAGGTCACCCACGCAAGTCATTAGATGCGTGGATAACCTCATTAGCAGTCTTCTTATGCGCATATGGAATAATTTGTCAAATATATTACAATGCTATAAATCGACTGTGTTTACTGCTAAGCGGAGTAATACATATGCTGCATATCAGAGCTTTAGTTTTCGTATAATTAGTAACTGCTCTTTTATAAATTGTGCATTGCTATAGTATGCGTAGGTTATCTCATAATTCTATTTAACTTGTGAACAACTTGCAATCGAAGTCCTTTTGTGATTTTTCAACTACAAATAACGAATGACGGCCATGACATTATAAGGGGTCTTGGATATAGCGTAAGGTATGAAAATTAAATATTCCATGATACTTTTATTCACAGCATTGCCTAATCCAACTTTCTTGAAGAGAAGATGTTAACATAATATGGATGTGTTCGAATAAGAATGATAACCGAGGCCCGATGAACATTTTGTAGCTTTCAAATAATTTTTTATATGTGGTGGGCGAATGCCTCGACAGAAAGGAATGACTCTTAGGTTTGCAAAATGCGGCGTATCGTCCTCGGAAAAAAAACAAATTGTACATTGCTAGTGTTAGAAAACGTCATTTAGTCTTTACAAAAAGCTGCAAGTTTGGAGTTCTGCTGCTTGCGCACAAAAAGGTTTCATAAGTCGTTTCTTACTCACCACGTCTACGTGACGTTTACTTCATATGAGGTATTAAAAGCTTGTTTTGTTTATGCAGTTGATTTAGTAAAAGATTGCAAAACTTTGCTTCGGAGCAGCACATTACATATATGTTCATTTTCAACCTTACATACTGACATGATGTTTTGTGTTGTTTGCACTAAAACATTTTATGTTTATTGTGCAGGTTATATCGTTAATTTAAGGCAGAATTCTGAGCTCTAGACCGCTATGTGCATTTTGCATAACGCCACCAAAACTTTTGCGCCAATCCTATTTGCTGTGATAATACACGTAAAGTGCACATTAAAAAATCGTCTTCCAAAATATAGTATTGTTAAGTATTGCCAAAGTGGAGAAATGGAATAACATAATTACGAAAATCGATTGAATACTACTGCACCTCGCAATAAATAAAAGGCAGGATAGCGAAAACAATCAATTTTCACTTGCGTTCTTCTATAAAATGTTCAGAATTAACGACATTTCACCATTTTAAGCTATATTCAGTACCTCGCCAACAACCCGAAAAGACTTTATAAGCACTGAGAAGGCTTAATTTAATAAATAAAATGTAACTAAATGCTGCAAGTGCTAAACCGAAGTTTTGATACCTACTCCCTAAGGGAAAGCCATCAGCATATCTATATAATAAAAGCATGCTTTTTTATATTGATATTGCCACGTAGTCGAGACAAGGCCGTTGACATTAAAAGAAGACACAGGCTTGATGGTACTGAAATTAACTCTTTATTGGGCTGACTTGCGCCCGCAAAAGAACTGAAGCTTAAACTTGGAAACGAAAAGTATTGTAGATTCATTCGGTTTAACGCAGTATGTGACAACCTACTCGAGGAACTATTATATTGGACTTATTTTAATGTAACTCGCCAAATATGGTAAAGCTTGTGAATGTCATTCCGGGAATAAGTGACCACCATGCTGTAGTCGCAAGTATTAAAACTAAAAGTAGCAAACAAACAAAACACGTGACCAGGAAAGTGCACCTATATGATAAAGGGGATTATGCCAGACTGTCAAGGAAGCTTTTTGATTATTTACCGGTCTTTGAATGTCTCTCTGATGATTGTGACGTTCATGAATTATGGATTAATTTTAAAGAAAAACTAAAGGAACTTAGCGATGCCTACATTCCCAGTGTCGAACATACCGGACTTAAACCGCATATGAAACCATGGATGACTACGCGTATCGTAAAAATAGTTAGGAAACGAAGGCGGGTATTTAAAAATTATCAGAAAACTAAAAGCATTCGTCACTTAGAAAATTTGCGTGCTGCAACCTCTGAGTGCAAACGGAATATAAAAGACGCAGAGGGACGCTTCATTAAAAAAAAAAAAAAAAAAAAAAAAACATTGCAGCGAAATAAAAGCAAATGCCAAGGCATTCTGGAAGTACATGAAAAGATACGGAGCAGATCCAACGGGAATCAGCGAAATAGTTTTTAATAATGAGGCGTTATTAGATGATACTGAAAAGGCTACTTGCTTGAATAACTACTTCCGGTCGGTATACTTACCCAAGCACAGCTGCAGTCCTTTACATAAAATAAGTGCTGTTCAGGCTATGAAACCAGTAGAGCTATCTGTGAATGGAATCAGAGCACTAATAAATAAAATTAACGATAATAAGGCAAGCGGACCAGATGGCATTTCTCCTCGAATTCTAAAACATTGTGCTGAACCTATTTCTCTTTATCTCTATGTAATCTACAACAAGTCGCTATCTTGTGGTGCCCTTCCAGATGATCGGAAAATTGCACACATTGTTCCCATTCATAAGGGGGGGTCAAAAAAAGAAGTCGCCAACTATAGGCCTATCTCACTTACATCCATACCGTGCAAAGTAATAGAACACATTTTTTATAAAGAGATAACACACTTATCGGCAGACAACTTACTGGCTTCAGAACAACATGGGTTACGTAAGGGCTTATCTTGCACGACACAACTTATTGAATTTTGTTATCACCTTGTATTCAACCTTGACAAGGGTGGCCAAATCAATTGCGTTTTCCTTGGTTTTCATAAGGCATTTGATACTGTTTCGCACCCATTGCTTTTAAGAAAACTTGCTGCATTAAATATTAATCCTACAATGCTTGCCTGGATCGAAAGTTATTTTTCTTCCCGCCGACAGTGCGTGGTATTAAATAGAATGAAATCTAGTTTTGTAGATGTAACATCAGATGTCCCACAGGGCTCAGTTTTAGGACCACTTTTGTTCTTAATATATATAAATGACATTTGTTCTGGAATCAATTCCATTATACGGTTGTTTGCCGATGATTGTGTTTTATATAGACAAATTAGAAATCAAGACGACGTTGCCCAGTTACAAAGTGACTTATCATGTGTTCTTGAATGGTGTTCTAAGTGGAAAATGAGGTTAAATACTAAAACATTTGTTCATGTTACGTTTGCACGTAAAAAACGTCACTTAGCCTCACATTATAGCATCAGTGGTGTTGTAGTGACACAGAAAGTGGCGCATAAATATTTAGGTGTGACACTTACAGCCGACTGTTCATGGAATACACATGTGGATACCGTAGTTGCAAAAGTCGGCAGGACCTTAAACTTTATACAGAGAAATCTGAAACACATGCCGCCTTGTTTGAAATCAATAGCCTACTTAACGTACTTTCTACCACTGCTCGAATACGCTTGTGCCGTATGGGACCCTTGGCAAATAACACTGAGCATTAAAATTGAAAACATCCAAAATAGAGCAGCAAGGTTTTTCCTGCGTCGGTACTCGAGAACTGATAGCTGCACCTTCACGAAAAATGAATTAGGATGGGAAACCCTCTCCTCTAGAAGAAGGATATTACGACTTAAACTGTTGTACCAAATTTACCACAACAAAACAGGTATTCGAAAGGAAATATACTTACATAGGCCACATTATGTTTCTGCTCGCACAGATCATTGTTTTAAAATTTTGGAATACAGTCCCAGAAATAACATGTATGCCAGTTCCTTTTTTGTTCGATCCATCAGTGAATGGAATCGGCTTCCAAGTCATCAAGTGTGCTCCATAAATGAAGATGTGTTTTTTTCCACTCTGTAACCCCCCTGCTGCAGCGCCCTCGGGCTAAGCGGGGTAATCATTGAATAAAGAAAAAAAAAAAGAAAATAAAGAAATAAAGCGTGCCCGTTACACTCGTCAATGCTCATTTTAAAGGCTACTCACAACACTCTGGATAACGTCGCAAACAGCTACTAGCACAACCTGGAACATTGTAGAAACATACGTAAGTGATTGGAGCCTTCGAGACAGATCTCGGTGCATCGTTCGCGCCAAAGAAAATCCAATGCTTTTAGTGACTGATAATACTAACGTATTCTGCATTGTTTCCATAACTTTCGGTAAAGAGCGAAGTTGTGGTAGTTTCTTAAATTCGAATCAGCTTTTCATCTTTTGTTACTGTTGTATTTTGGCCATTTCAAAATAATATCCAGAAAAAACAAACAAACATAAATTTTCAAACTTTTCCAGGATTTAAGAACAGAACCTGGATAATATAGAGAAATAGTTGCAGTTCCTATCTTTTATTGCAAAAGCAATACTACTACAGGTTTTGAGCCTTCAGCGTAGTGCGGCTGGGAGCCACGTCTTACCCACATGACGCTGTGATGTCACACCCCACGTGACACTAGGGTGAGAGCTTGGGTACCAACTCAGGTGTTCGACAGAAGCTGTCAATTTGGGTCTCTCGTTTCACATGGGACGGTTATGTTTGAATCAGCCTGCTAGGACCCTGGCATTCGCGTTACCCGTATAGGCCACCAAGGCACATTCATACGGCTTGGTTAAACCTGGGCTTTATATGGGGGCTGGGGAAGAAACGAGAAGAAGAACGGTCGGTCGCCCACAGCTAATGCTTTCACTCAATATCGGGTTCATTAGCGTTGAACAATTGCAATATTTTTATTGTATCGTGCCGGAATGCAGGGATGAATTTCGCAATTTTGAAGAGAAGCACTCAGTTTTACATTTATTGTTATATTTTTAAACATTATATTGCAACACTTTTTATTCCGTAATATTTCGAGATACGTATGACTCTTGTGAGAAATTTGATCGAAAATAGATTTTTTTTAATTGGAATCAAATTAGCCCTATTTTTCCTAGCTCCGATTTTTGGTCGACTTTGATGTGTTGAGGAGAACGCACCTAGTGGTCTAGAGCTCCAAATGTTGCCCGAAATTAGGAACGTAGCGCGCGTAGGAAAGAGGAAAAGATTTAGTACAAAAAACGTAAACGCGTGAGCCAGTACGTAAGGTTCAAAATGGATACTTTTGCAGTTCGTTTCTCCTGAAACAAAGCTCGCTATGCGTACTAAACTAGCTGCAACAACTAAACATGCTAACAGTTCTTCTAAAAGTAAAAGGTACGTAGATTTAGGGAGTATAAAATAATGAAGGACAAAAGTTTGTACCGCCAGCAGGTCTTCAAACTTGCAATTTTTCGAAATTGTAAATATGGCGTTTTCCACCCCTAGTGATACAAAACTTTTTTCCCTAGAAAACTACTCCGGATCTTGTATAACTAAGGATAATTGTTCTTCTCGAAAGATTTGCCCACCACATATAAAACGTCTACGGAAAACAAAAAAAAAATGGTCGTGGGATCTGGATTGCCGTTCTTACATGAGCACACTCATATATATGAGCGTGTTTGTTGCGTTTCTTAGTGCCTTAGTAAGCACCATCGAGGTCAAAACCATTGTTCACTTGTACATACCGAAAACGTAGATGAGAAGAGTATCACTTTCAAATTAAGTAGTTGCCATTGGTTAATTTAATGTGCTTGATCCTTACGCGCATGTTCAATACACTATTATTTAGGAGGAAACTCGAATCTAAATCTAGGTCTCCGTTCAGCTACTCTTTTGTTGTGATGGGGCGCTTGCATTCAGTGGAGGAAAAACGAAAAAGGCGCCCATCTGCAATGTAGGGAAAAGTGTCAGCCTGAGTCGCCATGAGAATGCTTAACCTGCATATAATGTCATACATCCTTATGATCCTATTCTCAGCTGTAGCAGTATGCGCCTCGGATTAAAGAATAACTACTATTGACATCTTCTACACGCACGTCGTAGAGTTGTAGCTAATCAGTTTGTTTCTAGTGTATATGATGCTGGCTGCTTTTGTTTCTTATTGAAAATAACAGTTGGAAGTAACTGCTGCTCTAAACATCTTTTCGCATGAATTTGGCATGACCTGGTCATGAAGGTGCTACTAATGTCAATGGCAGAACCCGCAGAGACTGTTTTTCTCGGTTTTCAGGAAATGCACAGGATGTGAAATTGTGTTGATATTCGTTACATGGCTTATATTAATCAATTTTTCTGTTACTTTCAGGAAGCACTAATTACGCCTGAATAAGACCCACAGTGGGTGGCCATCGACTGCATCAAGTGCTAAACAATCTTATGAATTGTATTCTTCGCCACCTGTTCAGTCAGAATAAATAATTTCACAAATTCTATTGGAAGCAAGGGTCATAGATCAGTGCACATAATGATTATATTCATTGCATTCTCCCTCAAGGTACTGATGCTGGTATTGTGGTATCTTTAATAGCGGTCTGATGAACCGTAACTAGGGTCAGCTGTGCTGACAAAGTCACATATCTTTGTGATTTATCATATGGCATAATGTATTCGCATTTGTGATATTATATGGTTGGTATCTATATGAGTGTATGATATGATTAATTGCTCACCTAGATCCTGGTATCATAGGGATCATGTAGTATCACATGCATCATATAGATCACGTTTGGCTGATCTCCAATAGAATCATATAGGATCATAAGGATCATATACATCTTATGTATATGACGCAATAACCTCGCACAACTGATTTTGTGTGAGATTTGCAAATATTATACACACTTTTTTCAGAAGGGATGGCACTGTTAAAGCAGATCGTGGGCGCCAATATGAGTCCACGCTGTTTGCTTCCCTCAACCGCATCCTCGGTGCCAGGCATTGCCGCACCTCTGCGTATCACACATCCACCAATTGTATGATGAAACGCCTTCATTATTAATTGAACGCCATTCTAGCTATCAGGCTCAATTGTATGAATTGGATTGGTGCCTTGCCGCTTGTACTCCTGTCTTTAAGTGCCATCCTTAGAGCACGCCTACAACGTACTGAACCAGAACTGGTGTACGATATTTCCCTGCATCTCCCCAGAAACCATTTTTACATTAGCGCAGCTATCATATCAGCCGCAATAGTGCCTGCAGCATCATGTAGATAGTCTTACCGAAGTCAGGCCTGTTCTGCCTCGCCTTTCCCGCCGCAATCTGATTTTTGTTCTGCCCTATTGTTCACTTCCACCTATGCTTTCTACGCCGCGACGCTGACCGGCCACTGCTGACCTACCATGGTCCAATTCGGCGTTATTCGCCGCACCCCGAAATCTGCCACCCTTCTGAAAATTGCCGTTAAGATAGCCAGTTTGGACGGTCTTGACCCGGTTTAACTGGAGAGCACAGGCGAGTGCACTGCAAAGCCGAGCAACATCGGCAAGCCCCATCCGCGGTTTCTGGCTGCCCATTGTCCCTCCTAGGCCGCCGCCTTTCAGTTCACCTAAGGCTTTTTTACAGGCAGGGGGGGGGGGGGGGGGGGGACTATAGCGTCCACTCTGGCTGTGCCACAGCGCCGCCAACGCACGGCCACCGGAACAAGAAAATAAAGATGGCTCAGCGGCGCCACACATACTGCTCCCATTCAAATGAGTTAAATATGTATGTCACATGGTCTTTAAAGTGGGTTAGTTGCTCTGGTCTCTTTTATAATTTTTTTGTTGAGATAAGAGCCACAAATTAAAACATTGATTTTTAATCAATCACCAAAAGTGCATGGAAGCAAATAAACATTTGCAACCGTAGACGTTCTCATAAATAGAATGCGCAGGGTAAGACACAACCAACAGTTTGTTACCTTAAACTTGAGCGTCTTAAATAAATGAGGAAATAGACGTCACATGTTTTCGACTGCTTGGTTTATGTATTCCAGCCCTTGTCCGTGTGAGAAAAGCTTATACAAGCGATAACTCGGAGAAACGCAACGAATTCAATATTTAGGTAATGGCAAGAATTTGCAACTGAGACAAAATTAGGCTACTAGATGCCTTGTACCAATTTCAGAGTAATACACTGAGTGATAGCCTAGTTTTCAAAATAACATTCTTCACATAAATGGGCTAAAAACACTTCAGCTTTAGCTCTGATATAACTTTTTCACTGCGCACACACTGGAAATAGATAAAAAAACATCAGGGTTTAACCTCAAAGTTTCCGAAATAAAGCAGTTTTATACTGCACTGAAAATGAACACAGATCGTTTTCACCTAAGCAGTGTAAAGTAGTAAACAAATTTCATCAACATTCAGATTGTTACAATTGTGAGAGATATTTTGTTCATATTTGTGGTCAGCGTTATTTATTAGTTTCTATATCATTTATGGCCTTTTAGAGTCAGCAAACCCAAGAAACAAATGTCAATTATGACGATAATCCAATAGTTCACCTAAATATTAGCCTGCGTAATTTACAGAAATTCATGCTCGCCACACGACACTGAAAAGTGATATATTCAATTCATCCTCCAAAGTTAGGCCCAATATCAAATTTTCGAGAAGAAAACAGCAGGTCAGTTTAGAACACAGACCGAGTGCTAACTAAACAATACAATTTATGTAGTTTTTAAGATTTTTACACTGTTGAAACCTGGCAAAATGATCGCGATGGCATTTTTCCCCTCCATGAAACTTATTGTTTAGTGCTGAACGTCAACCTCGCTAAAAGGATAGCCTTTAATGACGCATAAAAAAATAGAACATCACTTAGGAATCGGTTTTGTTATAAATAAAGTAGTGACTCCACGCGCGTATTGTGGTATTCGGTGTGAGGAAGATATTAGGGGTGGACTATTCGAAGAACGTAGTAATCAAGCAACAGCTGTCAAAAAACAAAAGAAACAGCTAATTAAGACTCTGAAGCAAGCGAACAAATAAAAGAAGGTGCGAACAAGCCGTTACAATGTTTAGGCAAAATTTCACAGAATAATAGACGTTTATTAGAACCAATATTATCTGTTCCAAAAATGTTTATATCAAGCACACACGAGCAGTGACTTTGAAAATTCCTTTAGTTTTAAAATGATTGTTTAGTGTATTTTAGAAGACGCGTGTATAACAGCTTCAGTCGTTTCCTTATCTAGAGGGAACATTATTTCGCCGGCAAAAGCAAACTATAATTATTAATCGCAGTGTCAGGTAATGTGTAGTGCAAAATCATTTTTTTTCTATTTGTGATTCATTACCTGCTTGAAATTGGCAAGAAGGTTTGACTTGAGAGCTTGATTTTGAAACACAAAAATCTCAATCTGCGGAGACATCTTTAATACAAGCCCTAATCACCTGGAGCCGACGGGAGTGCCACTATCTCTTCGTTATTTCCCTGTGTTGGTATCTAGATCATAGTTGCTTAACATATACATGTTGTATCTGGCTTCACCATCTCTATGTGTTTTTAAAGCCCTCCTTTCTAGCGGATAACGCAAGAGAGGCATTTTAAATTCCAAAGAAATCGTAAATTCATTTTAGTATTGTTAACGAATTTGCGGAGAAGACGTCACTCGACGGGGCATGCGAAGAAAACATCGCTTCAAGGCAGCTGTGGGCAATCCGAGTGTTGAGCACATTGTAAAGGTTCTAACACAACATGTTTCGGCGTTGACATTTTTCAGTGGCAGGAATATAAACCTGTTATATGTAAAACATCTGTTGTCTGAAAGAACTAACATTTTGCTCGTTTTTCCGTTAGACTTCTCCCCAGAAAGGTCAAAATTGTTCAGACACACTCAATGTTGCCGTACTAAAGACAGTGGCGCAGATTCCTTAAAACTGTGTATACCTCCGAAAGAAGGGTGATTGTGTTTAACTTCTAATAGTTCTTTACAACTGTAGCACAAATAGACACAAACGACATAGATGTTGACGGAATCAGCGCTTACTTGCACTTTATTTTCGAAATATCCACAAGTTCGAACACATTATACCGAATCACCACTATCAGACAATGACTTCACGCTTTTTTCATGCAGTTTCATGACTCACTCGAATTCATAGCCACATCACATCCGCGTACACCTTCACTTATATTTGGCGACTTTAATTTCCCTTAGACATTGGGCAACAACCTGGCAACAACATAGCGTAGGCATGCGATTGAAAGTTATTTCCTCACATTTGGCTTATCTCATCTCATTACCAAGCAGCAAGGCAATGAAATTGTTCTTCTAACGTTCACGATCTTGTGCTCAAAATTGATCCTGAGAACATATGAATCGGTACACGAATTAATATATACTGACGCCATATTTATAGATTTTTCAAAAGCTTTTGACCGCGTTCCCCATAAAAGATTAATGAAAAAAGTTAATAACCTTCAGCTGCATCGCGACATCACCCGATGGATCGAAGAATTCTTAAGAAATCGCTCCCAACGGGTCAAAATTAAAGAGTATTCGTCGAACAGTTCACGCGTCATATCCGGAGTTCCACAGAATCAATTTTAGGGCCTCTGCTATTTTTAATTTATATTAATGACATAGCGTTTATTATATCATATAGCGTACGACTCTTCGCTGATGATGTGTAATTTATAGAAAGATAGCTGACCCCACTGACGCAGTTATCTTACAGACTGACTTATTGCATCTAAATGAGTGGTGTCACATGTGGCAGATGGAAATTAATATAAACAAAACCAAGCTAATGACCTTTTCCACGCGCAATAATACGCCTTCTAATGTTTACATGATTAATGGCAGTTTAGTTGAAAGAACAGATTGCTTCAAGTACCTTGGTGTTTTTTTTTTTCAGTTCTGATTTAGGCTGGGGCGCCCATATAGATTATATCACGAATAAAGCATTTCGAAAACTAGGACTCATTAAACGTCGTTTACAGCTTGCCAACTCAGAGACAAAACTTCACGCGTACACTACTCTCATAAGGTCAGCTCTAGAGTATGCCTCCATAATATGGAATCCAAGTAGTGTGTCATTAATGAACCGCCTTGAGTCTGTCCAAAATAAAGCTGCCAGGTTCATCCCTTCGTCGTACTCAACGTATCACAGTATGTCTAATCTTAAAAAAATCTCTCAATATGCCCGACCTTGTCATTCGACGCAAGTTCTCTCGTTTATCGTTCTTTCATTCCTTATATCATGGTGACTGCCCATTTGCAGCTAATCGCATCGCTCCTGCCCATCATATTTCATCCCGGACTGATCATCTCACAAAGTACAGCCAATATTCGCAAGAACGTTAAAATACCAAACTTCACCCTTACTGTTATCTATAGAAAACTGGAATTCAATACCGAGTGATATAGCTACTGAAACTTCTTTATCACAATTTCAAATAAAACTTTCAGGGCACCTTGGTTTTCTGTAATCACCGTTGTATTGTTCCCACTATTGTCTTCTTAAGCGTTACGTGCAGTTCCCTGCACACCGATGTATCCAGTAGTAAATGTAGTGCTGTGTACGTCAATCTGTATGTTGTGTATAATTCTTAAGTGCATTTTTGTTAATTTACAGAACATCTATGTATCCGCTAGTGAATGCAGTGCTGTGTACTTCGATCTGTACGTTATGTATAATTCTTAAGTGCATTTTTTGTTAATTAATACGCGTGAAGGATATGTGTTGTGCTGTTAATATGCCGGTCCCCCCCCCCCCCCCCCCCCCATGTAATGCCCACTTGGGTTTTTAGGGTATTTAAATAAATAAATAAATATAATACCAAACACCACTATTATTCATTAACCTTACACAAATAACAACGCAATCTTCTGAACAGCGCGTGAAGACGAAAAAAATCACGGTGCTGAGAAATAAATAGAATAAAGAGACGAGCTAGTCAACCTGATCATTGGTAAACCGCGCCTCTTAAAAGTTGTCGTAAAACATCCAAGCACAACAAATAACACGTGTAAAATAAAGCAAACGTATGAGTAAAATGCAGATCGAGAAAAAACAAATATGAAAGATACGTACAAAGTTCATACGCTAAAGAAGCATGAGATACTAAACAATAGCGCCTTAGAAGAAGTAATTAACTAAACAATTTATAATAATGCACAAGCCTCCGCGCAAAGTCAACCTTGTAGGGTCTCTAGAGAGACGAAATGGCAGTGAAGAATAGGGTATAGAGAAATGAAAAACATGCGTGAGAAGGAAATGAAAATGTGACAAAAATTAGGCCTAAACAAATAGGAAGTGGAAATGAAAATCTATAAATAACGGAAAAAGGAACGATGAGGAAAATAGAAAATGAAAATAAATAAAGGAAGAAGAAGCAGGCACAGTGGAAGACACAAGCAGCACTATACATGGTTCCACTGAAAAACATATGAATGGAAGGGGTGAAATTACAATGGGCGAATTAGATACATGATTATAAATAATGAGCATAAAGAGGGAAGTAAATGCTAACAGAAAAAGTGCCAGAGAATAAAAACATAAATCCCCGAAGGAAATATGAAGCTATCCTAGTTCAAAGACCAATCACGCTTGAAGAATTGGTTATTGCCTAGAGATTGCGAAAGAAGAGTTGAAACTAGCTTTCAAGAATATTAACAAGGGTGCTGACGCACGTCTCCCTACCATGTATTTGTTATGAAATAAGCCTCGATGACGTTACGCGGTTCTTTCCTTACCAAATTTTCGAATACGGCATTGATCATCTTTGGATAGTATCTATTCTCTTACTCTGCTTCGCATGCGTTGTACTGATGGGCAAGGTATTTCCCTCAGTTGTTCCGTACGTTCGTTCTGCAGCATCTATTTCTAGACCCGATGTAATGAAGCCGGCTGCAATTAAAAAGTTATGCGCGGTGTTTGTCTTGTATTCCGTAAATTGCAATTGATAAGTGGTCAGGAATAATATCGTTTCTTGTTTATTGTTGAGACTTTGGAATGTTCGCTTGAGGTAGCGAAAGAAACTCTTACATCTCAATGTGCACAAACTTTTTTTTTCAAGTTTATGCAGAAACTTAAGCAGGTATGCTACACTTACTTTGAAGTATTCACATCCCTGTGCACTGTAAGAATTCTTTCATGATTTCCGGTTTTGTAAAAAGGTTTCACTGACTTCTAGTTCAAAATTTCAGGGGAATCTTGCATATTGAAGACGCCTGACTTGCTTTTGGATGCTATCATCCATGAGGTTCAAAAGAAAATTTCACGGCTCTGTACGAAGCATGGATCCCTAGATTAACTGCCTTAGAGTAGGAGCTGTCAACGCGCAAACAGCGCTTTCTTGTTTATGGATAGTATATCCAGCTTATTTTGTGGGTTGAGAATTTCCTATTCAATATCTGAATAAGGAATAAGCCACTCTGTAAGTAACTGAGTCAGCCCGGCAGCTCGCGCTCACTTCTAAACACTAGAGATTTTTTAAAGGGTGCTATGGTAAAATAATTGCCGGCGGAAAACACAAGGATAATCGCACCTGTAGTCAGCAACAACCTCAACTGCGCGCGATGGCACGTGCTAATTCCGTTACTGGCTCTTAAGTAGGTTATCATGCTGACGTTTACTTCTGAAAATCCATCACGTTCCCCCGATGTTTATTCCTTCCGCTAATAACGTCATCAGCAAATCACCAGTAATACATGCCACTCTACCGCTTGTGGACCGGCAAAGGGCCTACCGGACGTGGACCAACCGCCACTTCTCAAGATGCATGCTCAGCAGTGTCCCCAACAGGGCCTCCCTTCTAACTTGCATCGTCTTTCTCCCGACCGCCCTTAGCCGCATTCAATAACAGATCAAAACATCAAAGTATGAGGACCTATATGATCGAGCCGTCATACCGTGGTTCCGGCAACGCGCACGCAATGTAAATTCTAATTTCTGCTACTTACTCCATACAGAGGTAAATAATCAGCTTTAGTAATTCTCCCCACATACTAGTTATTGTGATTTATGGATGTTGCCGTACCCATGGTCCTGTACGGCAAAAATCGCCCACAATCGTACTCAATTTGTGTCCTTCTTACCATAACCGGTGATGTTGAATCAAATTCTGAACACTACGCCCGTTCTATATCCACGGAAGCCTCTTCTGGCCACAATGGATGAGAATAGAAATGGCCAAAACTCGCTCCTCAATGAAACAAAACTTTTTCATATCAAGCTCTCTTTACCTTACATTCTCTAACATAATTTGTTTGCTGATGATGTTGTTGTCTTTCGCGAAATTAACAGCTCCGACAATTCTAGAGCCTTGCAACTTGACTATGATGCTATCTCTAACTGGTGTAATTTGTGGAAAATGGATTTTAACACCTTTAACTGTAAAAATTCTTACGTGTCTCTAGAATTTCATCAGTTCGTACGCTCTACTTTCGAAATAGCACAGTTCTCGAATTCGTCACTTCCTACCGCTACCTAGGCTTTGAAATCTCTTGAGGTCTCACTTGGTCACTTCACATTAACACGATAATTAACAATGCTAATGGCATGCACGGTTATCTCCGTCATTATTTTTCTTCCCCCCCTCCCCCTAGCTCCCTTAACCTTCTTTTGTACAAAACACTTGTCCGTGCTAAACTAGAATATGCTGCGTCCATTTGGGACCCACATCGTACTAACCTAACACACGCCATTGAAATGGTTCAGAATAACTCCTTTCGTTTAATCCTACATATCTATCATCGTACCGCTAGTATTTCAGCAATGAAGCGCATTTTAAACCTCCCTTCTCTCGCGTCTCGTCGTAAAGTTTCGCGCATTTGTTTTTTTTTTCATAAAATATTTCACACTTGCCCCCAGATTCGTATCGCACTCATCCCCCCTCCTTCAAACATCTCTTCTCAACTGGATCATGCACACAAGGTTGGGATTTCTTTTTTCAGGACACAAACATGCTGCGAGTCTTTCATCCCTCGTACCTCCAAGGACTGGAACCACCATCCCGCTCCGAACGCCAGCATTGAAAATATTGGTCATTTTCGTACTGTCATAGCCAACATTGTATGTGTAGTCGACTGACCTGAATGCGTAATTTTGTTTTTTTTTTATTTGTTTGCTATTACGTTTTCTACCCTCCACTCCCCTCTGTAATGCCTCTGGCCTTGAGGGTAAAATAAATAAATAAATAGATAAATAAAAGGCTGTCGATGAGGTGAGCAAAATACTACAAAATTGATGATTATCCGCTTTAGTTGCAATAAAGACAGATGTCGTGGTCCGGCAAATGCCTTTTCAAGTCCGCGAAAGCTGAGAACAAAACTTACACACTTCTTTATACGAAATTTATCAAGGATAACGTCACGTACGTTTTCGACCACTCTTCCCAGACTGTAGTTCCACTAAAGGCTGACGCTCCCCAAAGTGCATAACTACAGGCCAGATCATGCCCCAAGCCCGTTTGAAAGCATTATCCTCTCATCCATACATAACATTAGAGGCATCTCAACAAAATAACATTAATTATGCAGCTTTATTGACACAACCGAAAGAAAACAGCTGTACTAACAGAAACTTTGGTGTTATCCATCCATTTCTTACACAAAATTACTACCGCCTTTCCCAATTATGATATTTTTTTCACAATAACGACAACAGGCGTGGCGCCGGCAGTCCAACTGCCAGTCATCAAAATTTACTTTGCTACCTCCATACATCTCACCTCATAATTGGAAATTTTAATTTCATTCAAATGAAAGCATTCTATCCCCACGTTATCATTGGCTCGGGTTATAGACCAACACCGCGTTTACAAACAAAGGGGGCGCTCACGGCGTGGTAGTCCATTGGGGGTGAAAAGCAGGGTTTGCGCTCTTGGAACCGAAAGATTTCAAAGCTGTTTTCTCTTTTCTACGATGCCGTTATTCGACACAGAGCAGCCATGAACACCCTAGAACAGATAGCCAAAATATAAACTCTCATTACCAAGGTGAAGTGTTTTTAAAATACCGCGAAACATGTTAGGGTGCGAGTTGGGAAGGCGACCCGTAGAAATACATCTAAACACAACTGACCGGAACCTTTTTCTCATTTCGCAAAGAATCAGAAGTGGTGGCGGGTCGTTAAATGTTGACCAGTGCTTTGAAGAAGTGTGTAATAAAGTATGGTGCGTCACTGCGGAGTCAGTCTACTTTTAAAACACCCCGAATAACCCGCGTTATAAATCCAGGCAAGCTGTGTGTTGCGAATCGCGCAATTTCGCCTACAGTCTGATATCCTGCCGCAAAGGGTAAATAAGCTTGATAAAATTGTCACTCCAGTGATACGTCCTAGACAGAATTACATTTAAAAAGCTGTTGTCAAACGCCATACGATAATATGGACCAAAGAAAAGGTTTCCGCATTGCTGGAGACGAAAGCGCAGCTGCCGACACCGACCGCGGCCGCCTCCAGCTCCGGAGCGTCTGCTAGCGAAGGCGCCGGTGGTGCATGGTCGTCTGCAACTGTGCGCGGTCAGTTTATCGTGTTGTGAACGGTCCCGCTTGCATTACTTGCAAGAGAATGTAGTGTGTCATGCAACGTGACATCGAGGCGTCGTACAGGACGTTCACCAAAAAAATAAGAAGGGTTCAACGCTGCTGAACCGAGCAAAATGTTGCAGTAAGTTGTGTTTGCATGTGTTTCTATGGGATCGCCCTCTCAACTCGCCCTCTCATACGTTTCGCGGAGTTTTAAAAACACTTCGCCTCGGTGATGAGATTTCACACTTCCACAATCGGTTCCAGGGCGTTCATGGTTGCTCTGTACCGAATAACGATATCACAGATGACCCGTGAAATTAAAAAACACCTTTGGAATATTTCACTTCCATGTATTCCTATGGGCGCTAAGCCTACTTTTCACCTCCAGTCGGCCCACGCTGGCGATAGAAGCGCCACCGCATCGTGCTTACGTCACAGATCTGTGTTGGTCTATAGGCTACCCGAAATTGACTTGTCTTTTTTGTGCAGTTTCATGATTAACTCCAATCTAAGCCGCATCACATCCGCACGCCCTTTACTTATATTTGTCGACATTGATTTCCCTTTGATATCGTGGGAAGACCTTCTCACGACAATAAGTAAACAAACAATTGAAAGTGAATTCCTGCAGAACTGCCTCACATTCGGCTTATCTCATCTCATTACCAACACGGGAAAGCCGCCACTAACAGCCACTAACCTTACGCAAATAACAACGCGATCTTGAGAACTGCGCGTTAGGGCGAAGAAAGGCACAGTGCTAAGAAATAAACAGAATAAGGTGGCGAGCTACTTTACTTGGTCACTTTTAAACTGCGCCTCTAAAAAGTTGGGGTGCAACATCAATGACCAACAAATAACACGTGTAAAGCAAATGTAAGAGTAAAAAACAGATTGAGAAAACAAAGAAGAAAGATACGTGCAAAGCTCATACGCTAGAGATGTATGAGATAGTAAACTGCACAGTTTTAAAAGAAATATTTAACAAAAAAATAACACTACTGTACAAGCCTCCATGCAAAGACAGCCTTGTTGGCTAAAGAGTCGAAATGACAGTGAGGGATAGGGTGTACAGAAATAAACGTGAGGTAGAAGGAAATGAAAATATGAGAAAAGTAGCCGTTAAATAATAAGTGCAAACAAAAATCTATAAATAACGGAAATGGCAACGGCAAGGAAAGGAGGAAATGAAAATAAATAAAGGAAAAAAAAAACAGGCGCAGTATAAGATACAAGCAGCACTATACATGGCTCCACTGAAAAACATATGGAATAGAAGGGTCAAATTGCAATGGGCCAAAGGCATATACGATTATAAATAATGAGCATAAAGAGGGAAATAAATGCTAACAGAAAATGTGCCAGAGAATAAAAACATAAATCCCCGAAGGAAATATGAAGCTATCCTAGTTCAAAGACCAATGATGCTTGAAGAATTAGTTACTGCCTACAGATTGCGAAAGAAGAGTTCAAACTAGCTTTCAAGAATATTAACAAGGGGGCTGACGCACGTCTCCCTACCATGTCTTTGTTATGAAATAAGCCTCGATAACTTTACGCGGTTCTTTCCTTACCAAATTTTCGAATACGGCATTGATCATCTTTGGATAGTATCTATTCTCTTACTCTGCTTCAGATGCGTTTCTGTAATTCGCAGGGTATTTGCCTCAGTTGTTCCCTACGTTCGCTCGGCAGCACGTATATCTAGACCCGATGTAATAAAGCCCGCTGCTATGGAACATTTGTGCGCGGTTTTTGTCTCTTCCACCGTAAATTGCTATTTACAAGTGTTCATAAATTATCTCGTTTTTGTTTATTTTGGGTACTTTGAAATGCTGGCTTGATGTACCTAAAACAACGCTCACATCTCAGTAGGTACGGATTTGTTTTCTAGTTTATAAGGAAAACTAAGGAAGTATGCTACATTTACTTTGGAGTATTGAGATCCCTGTGCACTGTAAGAATTCAATCAATCAATCTTTATTTCAGTTTGTACATGCAAACTGGGGATGGTGAGAAAAAAGCAGTGAATTATGCACCGCTTGACGGGCCTCACCACCCCTACAAGTCAGCAGTAGGCACAAGGCAAAAACAACCACTGTTAAAAAAAATGAATACAAGTGCATCTACAGAACAAGGTTGACACTGGCAGCAATAATAGACGCAGAAGACCGTGAGGCTATAACACAGAGTGGCACAGTACGTTCAAACACAATTGACATCACTGTAGCGTAGATTGCTGAATAAAGCTTTTACGAATGGAAGAAAAAGACATAATATTCACTTGGTCACTCAAAGGGGTATTTAGGAACTTTGGCTCAATAAATCTCAACATACAAAGCCCATAGTTAGTTCTGCACTTTGGTAATGCAAACCTACTCTGCAGTCTGATGTCGTATGATGAGTGGCGACATGTAATAGGAACAATTTCAGAAAAAAAAAATTAATCACCCTTTTTTATCGTTGATTTATAGAGACATGCAAATCTGTAGTCAAATAATTTGTTGAAAGGTACAATATTATAATGTAGGTAAATGTGTCTAGTAGGCGAATCATACGTCACATTAGATGATGATTTTCGGTTTTGTAAAAAGGTTTCACTTACTGCCAGTTCAAAATCTGAGGGGATCCTTGCCTCTTGAGGACGCCTGCTTTCTTGTTGGAAGCTAGCGTCTATGAAGTGCATAGCGATATTTTACGGCTCTGTATAAGCACTGATCCCTCGCATACATGCATTCGGGTAAGAGCTGTCAACGCACAATAGACGCTTTCTTATTTATGTTTACTATATCCAGCCTATTGTAAGGTCCAGCAAATCCTATTCAATATCTGATTAAGGAATAAACCAGTGTAGATAATTGAGTCAACAGGGCAGAGCGCGCTCCCTTTTAAACACTAGATATTCATTAAGGTGTAAAATAATTGCCGACAGAACACACAAGGCTAATCCCACCTGTTGTTAGCAACAACCTCAACCTCGCGTGATGACACGTGCTGATTCCGGTCATCTGCCCCTTACGTAAGTTGTGTAAATTGTAATGCCGATGTTCCCTTCGGAAAAGCCTTCCCCATGCCACCGATGTTATTTCCTTCCTGCTGATAATGTCCTCAGCAAATCACCACCCATCCATGCCAGCCTACTACCCGTGGACTGGCAAAGGACCTACGCCCGTGGTCCAACCACTCCTCCTCAAAATGACCGCTTGCAGCGTCCCCAAGAGGACTTCTCTTTGAACTGGCATCGTCTTTCTCCCGACCGCCCTCAGCCGGATTGAAGCAAAGATCAACACATCAGACTATAATGACCTACATGTTCGAGACATCCTAGAGTGGTTCCGGTCATTTACTCCTTACCGAGGTAATACCGAGCTTTACTAATTCGCCCCATATATTAGTTATTGTGGTTTATGGATGCGGTCATACCCACGCCCCTGTCTAACCATCGCCCACGATCGTGCTCAATTTTTGCCTTCTTAGCATATCCGGCAATGTTGAAGCAGCTCCTGAACACTACGCCTGTTTCATGTCCACGCAGGACTCTTCCGACCAAAATGAATGAAAATAGGAATGGCCAAAAATTGCTCCACAATGAAATGAACTTTTTCATACCAAGCTCTCTTCAGCTGACAAGGCTGACGATGACGTGAACAAAATAGTAAAAAATTGCAGATTATATGCCTTATTTGCAATAAAGACAAATTTACCGCTCCGGCGAATGCCTTTTTCGGTTCGTCAAATTTGAGAACAGAACTTGCACACTTTTTTATACGAACCTTATCAAGGATAACTTGACGTACGTTTTTGGCCACTCTTCCGAGACTGTAGTTCCACTTAAGACTGTCGTTTTCCAATAGACATAACTACAGGCCTGATCACGCCCCAAACCCCATTTTAGGCATTTACCTCTCATGCATACAAACATTAGAGGCATCTCAACAAATTTAGATTCATTACGCAGCTTTAGTGAAACCACCAAAGGTAAATTGCTGTACTAACAGAACCTTGGCTGTTATCCATTGGTTTCTCACCCCAATTATCTAACGCCTTTCCAAATTACGATATTTTTCGTCACAATCGCGACAACAGGCATGGCGCCGGTATACCCACTGCCGATCATCAAAATTTACTTTTCTGCTCCGTACATCTCACCTCATTCTTGGAAATTTTACTTTCAGTGTGTGTAAAGCATTTACCCATCCGTTATTATTGGCCCGTGTTCTAGGCGACCCGACACGGACCTGTCTTTTTCATACAGTTTCATGATTAACTCCAATCTATAGCCACGTCACATCCGAGCCCAGCTTTACTTATATTTGGCGACATAATTTCCCTTTGATATTCTGGAACGACCCTGTCAAGTCATTAGGTAAACATACGATTGAATGTGATTTCCTGCATAACTGCCTCACATTTGGCTTATCTCATCTCATCCTCAACGCGGCAAGGCCGGACAGTCATTCTTCTAACTTTCTCAACCTCGCGCTCACAATTCATCCTAAGAACGTTTCACCACTCACGTGCTTAAGAGGCTCAAGCGACCACCTAATCTACAGCTGCTATCGCAGCAGCTTAATGAAACATTAACAAAACCATTGGCACTACGACAAACGAAATGGTGATGTCAATAACAACAGCCTCGTGGAATTCACTAGCTCTTTTATTTCATACTTTTTAAATCGATTGTGTTGAAACGGGCTGGTCTCTGGTAGAAAATAAAAAGCACGAACTCACCCGCGCGCACATCCCCATCAAACCTATCACCACACGGTCATCAACGCCACTGATCATGCAAAAGTTAAAAAAGCTGATTACCAAAAACGAAAAGACTCTTCAGTAACGCGAAGCAGTCTAACATCGTACAAGCATGGGCAAAGTACCTTGCTGCCGAAAAATACCTGTCCCAAGCAAAACAAACAAAAACCGCAACCACCTGCCACGCTTCGAAATCGTAGCTAACTTTAGAAGATTATCATCGCGGAACCACTCTCTCCAATATTTCTGTGCGACGTACCTAGTTCATTCACCCCACACAGTGACACGACCGAAACAATAGGTTATGCGTTTTCATATAAATTTTTAATTGTCCTGAAGAGTAAATTCCTTATTACTATTGTTTTGATCATCATTCGATGCTGAACATACGTTTTAACTCCGACGAATAAATAGCGTTAACTGATTTCCTGAAACAAATTTTATGAGCGGGCATACACAAAATTAACTAAAGATACTAAAAGTCATTAGTGAACGGTACAGTCCCTGGTGACTGGATAGTAGCAAATATCATCCCCATGCCTAAAAAGGCCCTTCCTAATCACTTCAGAATTCCCGACCCATATACCTCACTAGCAATTACAAAAAATAGTTGAGCACATAATTTACTAACACATCATGAACTTTTTGGAGTCTGTCAATTTCTTTCATGCCTGTTCACATGGATATCTGAAAAACGTATCCTTTTCTATCCAGTTGGCTCACTCTACCAACGACACCAGTTCTAGCATGCATAGAACACACCGATGAATACAATTGTCTTAAACTTTGATACAGCTTTCGGCAAAATTGCCCTCCAACTCCACTTATTCAAACTTTCTAGCCTACACCTTAACCTACAGGTGTTTGACTGGCTTCAATTTTTTTTTTAAGAATAGCAAACAGTTTGTATCGTCTAACAACAAATCTTGCATGTCCCCTGTTACGTCAGGGGTGCCAAAAGGTACCATTTTAGTGAAGGTCATGTATTATGTTAAATCTACATTAATATTCTTCGAAACAATCTATCTTCTGCCGTTCGTGTTCGCCAACGACTGTGTCATTTATCTGAGCATTACTAACTTTAGAAAGGCTTACCTTCTGTCATTTAACGTACAAATTGTGCAAAAGTGTTGCGCTAACTGGCTAGTGTCTTTAAACGCTAATAAAACAAATATAATCTCATTTTATCGCCGTGAGTGATACCCTATGCCTAAACTACTATTTACAGAGAGTTGATATGTCGTGCATCTACATATGAATATTTAGTAATCAGCCAAGCGCGCGAATTTTTATGAATAAACCAACTTACTTTTGGCAGCGGCTCCAGTAAAAATTTCCGCATATTTACCTCCTGTCTGCCCTAAACTAGAATACTCATGCTCAATGTTGGGCCTTCAACAAAACATCCTTTCCTAAACATTCGAGTTCTTTCAAACCCGTGCCATACGATTGCTATATTTTGATTATTCATACCATACGGTCGTAACATCATTTAAAGAAAAACGTAAACTCCCCAGCCTTGCATCCCGTCGTAATATAGCCACACTTTCGCTTTGCCTCAAGTTTCATCATTCCCTTTCCAGTCATTCCTTTATAAGACTTGTTCATGGCGCTTCACTTGCCACTAGTCACCCAAAAGCAGTTCATATACTTCAGTATTCCACTTCTGCGCATCTCAAAATTATTTTTCTTGCAGACTGCAAGAGATTGAAACACCATGCCAGCTGAAGCTTCTGTCTATCCTGGCCAAGAATCTTTCAATTTATGCATCACCGAACAAGTTAAATGATCTCTAGCCCACCCCTCAAGGAACGTGCTTAGTGGGTTTTGAGGTGCGAACAAATAAATAAATAAAAACCATCTGATTTTTCTCGCCTCTATTTCCTAAAAATGATCAACTTCTTGTCAACATCATGTGCAATCATAGTGTTACGGAGACGTGTTCAGCAAAACTAAGAAAAGGAAAAAAGAGGTGTTTGATGCGTGCGCGTTCCGTCGGACCTTGTCTGGTGGTGCCTATGTTACGGTCCTTTTGGCTGTGTGAAACTGGCCTGTCAAACCTGTGTGAAGGTCATCTTGGTCACATTACGGACGTGCAACTGAGGTGGAAGTAATGGGTAAATATTCTAGGTACTATATTCAGCACAGCTAGAACTGGAGTATCGTAGGAGTCATCGCCTTGCCGGTCTTGAACTATTGACCCATGTCATGCAACCTGCCGATGACCCGCCAGCAGCTAACGGTGACGCTGCAATCCAGGCTCGAGACCGGTCTGGGTAGCAGGGACCGGTTTCTCGCAACACTATCGAGAGCGCCGGACTTCCGCAGGAGCGATGGGCGAGGACGTCCACGAGTGGCTGACCCACTACCAACGGGTGAGCCGCTATAACCGATGGAATGCCGCTCCTCAGATAGCGAACGTAGTTTTCTTCATGACAATTATCGCACTAGTCCTGTTAGAAAATCAAGTGGTCTGTGTGACAATTTGTTAAACGCCTGTGCTTGGTCTCTGTCTTACGCAGAAAAAACGCGCTGAACCCCTGCTCGCACACAGAGCTAAGCTACCGGGAGAAATGTGCACAACCTACATAGAGATCTTGAAGCTCAGTGAAGCAAGGAATAGTTAGATGACCGAAGAAGATAAAATATGAGCTTGCTGAAAGGCATCGCTAACGATGTGTATAATTTCTTGATAGCAAAAGATGACCTGGACGCCGTTTCTGATCTCATTCGTCATGTCTGCACTTTTGAGATATTGAAGAGTCATGTAATAACGCCGAAATTGGGGTGGCTAGCCAACCTTCAAACTGTGAAAACACTGAACATATCTTCAGGGACTTGCCGCCAACGATGCGGCAAAACGTTCGCTAGGAACTATAGCGCTTCTAGCCGTCAGTATGGTTCTCGCCGTTCTTGCCTGCTGACTTTATCTTTGCTCGAGAGGCTCCCTTGGGGCCCGGGAGGAACTCCGTCAATGCAGCACACAGAGAGGCCTACCGCCAACCGACATGAGTCGATAGCTATAATCATTCGTCTCGCAACGGCTCTCGCACGGCTCACTACTCGCACAAGTAGGAGCCACGTTATGCCTTCCGCCCGTAGCTACACCTGCCCGCACTTCCTGGCATCCAGCCCGAAGACCTGCAGTTACATTTAGATATAAAGTGGCCCCTCCTACTTGGAGGCTTCCAGGGAACCAAGTGTTCGCTTTTGAAAAATATATTCAAGAAGTCGTTAACATATCTCAACACGTTCGAAAGAGCGTTGTCAGAAAAAGTCACTGGAGTGCAATTTTCCAGCGCTGATAAAAATATGTCGTTTAAGAAAGGCACAAACCTAAAACGTATGCAAATCTCTCTTTAGAGCGCTGCGGCCACTTGGCCTACTGAAGTGCTGTTTACTCGACATTATGATTAAGATATCAAAATAGGAATAATGACGCAGTATCTGATGAGCATGAGAGTCGGAGAAAAAAATTGATTCTCTTTGACGACTGGGACCAGAGATCATCACACTTAGTCGCACACGTAGTAGCATACGTTGGCACACACAACACAACAAGGGTAACTACTTTAGCGTAGTGGCGGCTAGAATTACCCGAACTGCTATAATGTGCATATAGGTGCATTTTATGCTCGTACCCTGCAGAACAAGCGTGCAGAAATCTACACGTCCTTCATTTAACGTATGTTAATTGTTAAATAAACGTTTTTTTATGCACAGTTCAGTTCAGTCGTTCAGTCGTGTCCGCCTCTTCGCGACCCTATGGACCATATCACGCCACGCTTTCCGGTCTCTCACTATCTTCCTAACCTCACATAACGTCATCTGCGGCGCTTCGAGGATACCATATTACCATCGCGTTCGCTGCCTACCCTTTCTCCGGTGACCCTCAACCTTTCCCAACATCAAATCTTTCTCCAGCGACTCCTCTCTTCTCATCAGATCACCAAAGTAGCTGAACTTTAACTTTCGAATTTGACCCTCCAACGAGCAGGCAGGGTTTATGGTCGACAATATCGACTGATTTGATTTTCTGGCAGTCCAAGGAACTCTCAAGAGTCTCCGCCAGCCCCACAATTCAAACACGTCAATTCTTCGGTGGCCAGCCTTCTTCACAGTCCAACTCTCGCATCCATACATCACAACTGGAAAGACCATCGCACGAGTTATACGCATTTTGGTTGGCAGACTAATGTCTCTGCTCTTTACTAGGCGGTCAAGGCTAGCCATGGGTCTCTTTCCCAGAAGCAGGCGTCTCCTAATTTCATGACTGCAATCTCCTTCCAGGGTAATTTGGAGCCCAAGAAGAGAAAATCTGTCAGAGCTTCCAATTCTTGTCCGTTGATGCTCCAGGACTTGATAGGGCAAGACGCCGTGATCTTCGTCTTTTTAATGTTCAGTTTAAGCCGAAACTTCTCATACTATTCTTGTACGGGCCTCAGAAGTCTCTTGAGTTCCACTTCGCTTTCTGCCATTAAAGTGGTATTATCCGCATATCTAAGGTTGTTGATACGTTTTCCAGCAAACTTCACTCCAGCTGAAGACTTGTCCAGAACGGCCTTCCTCACTTTACACTCAGCATATAGGTTAAAGAGGCGGGGCGACAGTATGCAGCCTTGTCTCACTCCATTCTCAATCGTAAACCAATTAGTAAGACCATGCCCAGTTCTGACTGTGGCCTCTTTCCCTTCATACAGGTTCCTGAGGAGACAGATGAGGTGAATTAGAACTCCCATCTCTTGGAGAGTTTGCCACAATCTGCAGTGATCTACGCGTTCAAAGGCTTTCGCATATTCGATAAATAGGAAGTAGATGGGTTTCTGGAACCCTCTTGCTTTTTCCATGATTCAGCGAATGTTTGTTAATCTGGTCTCTAGTTCCTCTGCCTTTCCGAAACCCAGCTTGCACGTCTGGAAGCTCCCGATCCACATTCTGCTGCAGCCTACCTTGGAGGATTTTCAACATCACCTTGCTAGCATGCGAAATAAGCGCGATCGTGCGGTAGTTGGAACAATCTTTGGCACTGCCTTTCTTTGGAATGGGGATGTAAACTGACCTCCTACAATCCTGTCGCCACTGCAGGGTTGTCTAAATCTTCTGACATAATGTATGCAGAATGTTAACAGGTCATTGTTGAGGTTTTGAAGCAACTCAGCTGGAATGCCATCAATTCCGCTAGCTTTGGTCTTAGCAAGGCTAGCTAAGGCCCCTTCAACTTCACTCTTCAGGATGCCCGGCTCGAGATCAGTAATCACAACCGCCTTATGTTGGGTTTGCACATTCGGGTCCTCCCTGTACAGTTCTTCTGTGTATTCCTGCCACCTCTTCTTTATCTCTGAGGCTTCAGTGAGGTCTTGCCTCGTTTGTCCTTTATCACGCCCAGCTTAGCACAGAAGCTTCCTTTGATATCTTTGATTGTCTTATACAGAGCTCTTGTGTTGCTTAATTGGCCGTTGTCCTCAACTGCTTGGCACTGTATGTTCAGGAAGGCATTCTTATCTCTCCTTGCTATATTCTGAAAAAATCTGCATTGAGAGGCTTGTATCTGTCTCTTTCCCCCATAACATTTGCCATCCTCCTTTCGTCAGCTTTTTCAAAGCCTCTTTGGATAACAAGTTTGCTTTCTTTCATTTCTTTTGCTTTGGAACTACCTTAGTAGCAACTTCTTGTATTATATCACGAATATCAGTCCACATCTCTTCAGGCTGTCTGTCTTCTAGATCTAATTCTTGAAATTGATTCCTCACTTCCACAGAATATTCTGATGGAATTTGGCCCAGATCATACCTGAAAGGCGTTCTAGATTTCTGCGTTTTCCTTAATTGGTGCTTAAATTTGCCAACAAGAAGCTGATGATTGTTGCCACAATCCGCCCGAGGCATTGTTTTTACTGCTTGCATATCGCTTTTCTATATCTGTCGGCAAAGAATATAATCAATCTCATTCCTGTAAAGACCTCCCGATGAAGTCGATGTGTACAGGCGCCTCTTGTGCTGTTGAAAATGAGTATTCTCTATGATGAGGCTGGTTTCTTGGCAAAACTCTACTAGCCTTCTCCTGCTTCATTTGGCTCACCATGATCGAATTTGCCAGTAATTCCGGATATTTCTTCACTCCCCATCTTAGTATTCCAGTCTCCTATCATAAAAAGCACGTCTGATGATGCAGTGCGGTCTAAAAGGCATTGCAGGTCAGTATAAAATCTCTCAACGTCAGCTTCTTCAGCAGTAGTGGTTTGTGCATAGACGTGGATAACTGTTAGGTTGAAAGGGTGACCTTGGATCCGAAGTGAAGTTATTCGGTCGTATTTGGGGTTGCACCCTAGCACGGCTTTGCTCATTCTTCTGTTTACTATGAGAGCGACCCAATTCCTTCTCCTGGATTCGTGCCCACAATAAAATACATAATGGTCGTCGGAATTAAATTCTCCCATTCGGGTCCACTTGCGCTGGCTGATACGCGAAATATCAATGTTCAATATGTCCATTTCTCGTTTGACGACATCCAGTTTACCTCGCGTCATAGATCTTACATTCCATATTGTTATATGATATTATCCTTGCAACATTGGACTTTCCAGTCGCTTCCCGACACATCCACAACTGAGCATCGTTTTGGCTTTAGCCCAGCCGCTTCATTGGTCCAGGAGCTACTAGGAATCGCCCTTTGTTCATCCCCAGTAACATGCGGGACGCCTTCCAACCTGGGGGGCTCGTCTTCCGGCACCATATCATTAATGCTATTGTGACTGGCCATAGGGTTTTCTTGGCAGGAAATACAGGAGTGGGTTGCCATTACCTTCTCCAGTGAATCATATTTTATCAGAACTCTCTGCCGTGACCTGTCTATCTTGGTTGGCCCTACACAGCAGAGCTCACGACTTCATCGAGTTTCGCAAGCCCCTCCGCCACGACAAGGCAGTGATCCATTAAGGGGATTATATGTAAACTGCTGGGCTAATGCCTCCGCATTGCTGGACTATTTGCTTCCCTTCAGGTATCCCTCGTTACATTTTCCTGGAGCAGCCTGAAAACCACCCACCAGTGCAACTCCTGGATCTGTGGCCATCGAGTGTTACTCTGAGCAAATAATGAATATTTTTTGTTTTCCTGAAAACCGTGTTCATGCGCATCACGAACAAAAAATCGTACCATTCTTACCATTACACTATCAAAGATACCCTTATAACTGAAACCGACAGCTTCAAATATTTAGGTGTTACAATTAACAATCACTTGAACTGGTCCCCCCATATTCAGAACATCTGCTCATCTGCCCGTCGCAAACTAGGCCAACTAAGACATAGGCTCAAGCACTGCACCTCCGATGTAAAGCGTCTAGCATACAATTGTTTAGTCCGTTCCAAGCTAGAATATGCCTGCGAAGTCTGGGATCCTTATACAAAGCAGAATATTAATAAGTTAGAGCAAGTACAAAGATCAGCAGTACGCTTCATATATAACCGCTTCCGCAGACATGATTCACCATCACAGTTGATAATAATAAATGAAATCGAATCATTAGCATCTCGGAGAAGGCTAGCAAGAATAAAATTGCTCTTCAACATCTATTATCGCACGCTCCGTATGAATCCTTCGTTGTATTTTCAACCCTCATCGTCCAGAGTTACGAGGCGTCATCATCCTCATAAACTAACTCCTGTATTTGCCCGCACAAACCAATTCAAATATTAATTTTTCCCAAGGACTTTAACCAAGTGGAATGGATTGCCTTCGCATGTGTTTGAAGGTCCAAATGTCCTCTCCGCAATTCAACAATTTTTGAAGCAATAACGTCTATTTTTTGTAATATATCAAGATGTGTTCTTGTTCTTTCCTTCTGCTCTCTTCTTTCCACGGAAAAATGTACTGTGCATAGGTGTGTATAACGATGCTCGATTGTGCCCCGTTCCTGCCAGGGCCTTTTTATGGCCTGCAGTATTGTATAAATAAATAATATACCGTGCTTTGAACAATAACGCAACCTTCGCAGCAGGTATCTAAGCAGCTGTAAGACGTTTGAATTATGCATCATCACTTTCTTGCCTTGAGTGTCACTACAAACGGAAGTGTTCCAAAGCACCGAGTACGGATTCTTAGTCCTTGCTGTCCAGAAGCACCAATATTCACTTTTCTCCAGATGTTTTCTGCACTCAGGCTTCAAAGCACCGCGAGCGAACGGCAGTGTGGTGGAGCAGCTGAAGCTTGTAAATGTATTGCAAAAGTTTTCATCTTCTTTCGGCTGCTGTCAGTTCGGCCCTTTAGATTACCTCGCGAGCGGCATCAGCAATTAAATCCTGCCAAACTGTCTTCTGTAAAACACTTTGTATTTAGGCATATCACGTTCCTCCTTGAAAGTGTCTATTGACTCGCGCCTCTGTTATCCGTCTTTAGTATTATACGGAACAAAGAAGCGTACGTGCACGAGACGCCAGCGCGAATAAGCTTAGTAGTGGGATAGATTGGATGGCACCGCCTGCTAAAATCCACGGCCGAATGGAGATTTCACGGTCACTTTACCTCTACGCTACTTCATCCCAGAGTAGAATCCCCAACCAGCAAATAGTCCGGGACTAGAAAATCGACTGTATCCAATGTGTTCTTCCTTGGCGCGTTCAGCTCTGGCCTCCTTTTGTTTTAATTCTTTCATTGTGTAGTGGCGAATCTCGGCCCCAGACTTTACTGCGGAGTAGCATCCAAAGTTGTACCTTTGCTGAGTGCTGTTTGTTTACGCAGAAAAAAAGGTGTTTTTAGAACGACATGATTGGTCACTAGTCGGTTGAGACTACAGCTTGCGGACATGGTGTCTAGAAAGGCAGGCATTCAAGTGATTGAGGAAATTTATTTAATCCTTATACTATAGAGGTCCACAAAAATATATACCAGGCAGGTTGCAGCACGACTGCAAGAAGCCTAGAGAATGCATAAACCGTTTTTTGAAGAGATGATAAAATGCTTCTTATGTAGTGAACTACGCGAAGATATTATGAAGACGAGGATGAACTAGGCGAGGATATTACAAAGACGAGGAGAAGAACGACGAAGTACCGCTGCGCTGCTGGAGCTTGCTTGTGGAGGCCTAGACTGGCTGTGTTCTTGTGTGGTTCTCTGTGCAACTTAGAGAGGGCTCTTATCCCTGTTAAAAGACAGTAAACACCCCCTTTCACTTGGTGGAGGTGCGGGGTGATTGTCCTTGTGGGTAATTTTGTTCAGACGCCGGTAACCGACTCAAAAGCGAACTGAGCCATCATTTTTCTTTACTAGCACCATTGGTGAAGACCAGGGGTTTTGAGACGGGCGAATTACCACCACGTTGTAGCATGTCCTCAACTTGCTCACTGATGGCGCGACACTCTGCCGCTGACACACGACAGGGTCGCTGTCGAAAGGGCGAGTTAAAGCCTGTCTGAATATTATGCGCCACTGTGGAAGTGCGGCCGAGAGGTGTGTGGGCAGTGTCGAAAGCGGAGCGAAACGTCTGAAAAAGTGCCACAAGCTGCGTCCGGCAGGTGGAAGGAAGAGCGTCATCTATGGCGTTTCGGAAGTCATCTGGCAGTGAATCAGGCGTCGAATCGGACTGCAGAGCATCGATGTAGTTACTACGGTAGGTCTCGGAGGCGTCTAGGTTAGAGAGATGGTTGGCTGGTTATACAGAACCGGGAGATTCCCCACATAGCAAAGTAATCGGGCGCGGAGACGGGTTGTAGATGAGTAGCATCGTGAAGCCACCGTAAACATCGAGAACAGCAGACGGCAGCGGCAGGTGCTTGCGATGAATGAAGGATGCAGATGGCGTAAATAAAACACTAATCGCTGACACGGCAGGACACGATAAAGGCACAAGGGCACAAGCCTCTGGTGCTACTTCGACATCTTTAGCGATGGTAAGCTTTTGAGGACACACTGAACTGTTGTCGTCGGGCAGTGCGTCGCACAGTGCAGAAAATTCCACTTCAGCTCAGGCGTAATCGATCACGACGTTATTTTTAGACAAGAAGTCCCATCCGAGGATCACGTCGTGGGAGCAAGACGACAAAACTACGAACTCAACACTGTACAAAACACCTTCAATGACGACACGTGTTGTACATGCTGCTAAACGTGCAATCCTCTCTTCACTGGCAGTGCGGAGTGACAAACCATCAAATGACGTCGTAACTTTGTGTAATCGTCGGCAAAGTCACTCATTAATCACTGACACTGCAGCACTTGTACCGACCATCGCATATACGGACAGACCATCGATAGAGATCACTATAACGTTCGTGGGCAAAATTTGAGGCCTTGAGCTTTTCGCAGAGCACGCAGTTCTTGCCTCAGGAACCGCGGAGCTTAGTTTCCCTCGTCAGCAGGTGGTGGTCGCCGGCGCATTGGTGACTGTGACCGGCGCCGCGGAGAAGAACGACGGGTTGTATACGAACGCTGTTCTGTGGCGTCGCAGGCGGAGAGTGGGCAGAATGTAGCAGCGGCGGGGAGTAATCAGAAGACGCAGGCTCGGGAGGCGCGGCCATGCGACGACGACATCAACGAGCCACATGTCCAGCGAAACCACAGTAGTAGCAAATTGGGCGATTGTCCGAAGTACGCCAATGGTTGTAATAGCGCGGAGTGGAAGGATGAAGCGGAGCCGTTTGAGGAACCGGTGCAGGGCGCATGACAGGCTGCATGGGTAGTGATGGCTCAGGCGGTGGCCACGCAGCCACAGCCGCGTAGGTCAAAGGGGCTGGAACAGCAGGTTGACTATACTGGACTGGTGCTCCGACGTTTGTCAAAGGAACAACAGAAGGAGCTTCGGGAAGCGTGGGAAGTGCTTCTGCGATTTATTCGCGGATGACTTGTTGCAACTTTGGCACCAAAGAAGATGGAGCGTCAGGACGTTGGTGAACGAGTGATAGTTGACGGGCAACTTCTTCTCGAAAGACTGTTTTATTTGTGGCAGCAAGGACGACTGGTCTGTGTCAGGTGTTAAAGCTACAAGAGGTTCCTGGTGTGAGAGCGAAGACCGAGTGATGTTGCGGCGCTTGCGTAATTCATCAAAGTTTTGACATGCATTGGTAACATCGACCACGGTTGCTGGATTTCTGGCCAGAAGCATCTGGAACGCGTCATCATCAATCCCTTGCATAATGTGACCAATCTTGGCATGGTCTGGCATTAAAGCGTCCACGCGCTTGAAAAGGTCTACAACATCTTCAATATAACTGTCAAAATTTTCGCCAGGAAGCTGGGCACGGCCGCGCAGGCGTTGCTCAGCACGCAGCTTGCGCATGGCAGGTCGGCCGAAGATATCGGCAAAACTGGTCTTGAAAGCAGACCACGAAGTGATGTCGGCCTCGTGGTTGCGGAACCACAGGTTGGCGACGTCCGTTAGGTAGAATATTACATTATTGAATTTTCGGGCGTCGTCCCATTGGTTGTGCAGTACTAACCCGCTCATATGAAGCCAGCCAGTCTTCCACGTCATGGTCGCCGGTCCTTTTTTACGCTATTGCGCGTTTTACTAGGACCCTATTTCCTAACCCTACTAGTACCATCTAAACGCACTAACCAACTATTTCTTTTTTTCTGTATTGTACGTGAAAAGCGTATCCTAATTCTTGTCTAGCGTTCCTGCCGTTTCAAATAATGATGCGCTTTGTCTAAATGATCGTGATAAATCTAATGATACTGACATTCACAATGTGACAACGATAAATAAATGTACAGGTGACAATGACGGCGCCTTTAGTTGATATTTCCGCTAGTGATGATCATGATCGCAGAAATGAAAATCACGATGTAGTTTTCGAAAACATTGTGTAAAGTGCTTTTCCAGATTTTCGATCTTCAGTAGACTTAAGCCCAGTTGTGTAATTTTTTTGTTTAATGCCCTAACCAACGAAGCCCACTGCGCTGCATCTCAACCACAGTCCTTTCATTCTCCCAAATATTTTAGTGATTCGGCTTGAGGTATTAGAGGCTTTAGAAAACTCTAAAAACCTTAGAAAATACGCACTGTTATCAACAAGCTTTGATGGTTGTCTTTGGTGTGTGCTGCCAAAGATTTACAAAATTTTCAAACACAATACACACTTCCAGCCGCCTGCAGAGATCACGCACTTGTATTTCGCCCTGTCAGGCTGATGATGAAATGAGGCTCCTAACTACAGAAGAATAGTGTGTTACTGTGCGTAAGTGTGTGCACATGAAAAGATACGAAGGTTCGGGAAAAGGCCTACCATGCCCTAAACACGTGATGCATTGAAGATATTGAAGATTGATGCATTGTGCCAAGGATATGTACATGTGCTAAAATGGCATTCATGAAGTGCGTGAAATGACGACGCTATTTAAGCACCTCTGTCGCTCACAACCATGAAGTCAGACGCACTGGGCAAAACCTGCTGCATACGCTTTATAGGATGAAGTAAGTACGAAAGTATTGATGTTTACTTCTTCATTTTTTAAATGATGGTATATTGTATTACATATGTCCAGTGCAAGATTTCAAAGCCTATCAAAAGCTGTGCTTCTTATAAGTAAAAGAATTTGTTTACTGGTAGGGAGGGATACAGTATCTGCTATACTTGTTTCTTTGGACACCTCTACAGCGCGTCGTAAGTGAAGAGAGCAAAGTGGGAGTTAAAATGGAAAAAGAGAAAGAGAAGCCACACTGGAGGACTACGGAGTAATTGTGTTTCCCTGGGGATATTTAACGTGCGCTGACATTGCCCAGCATACGGACGCCTCTTCGTTTCGCCTCTATCGAAACGTAGCCGCCGGGGGTCGGAATCGAATCGGCCATTCCATGCTGAATACGCCGGTTCTCGTCCGATTACCGAAGCTGTGCGTCTACAAAAAGCAAACTTCAGAGAGTACTGTTCAGCGGTAGAAATTTATGACGTAAAGAAGCGATAGACAGTTCAAACAATAGTACCTTTTGAGGCACATAACAGGTACGATATATATGTATATATATATGAGAATAAACACTGGTGCTTTGGTGGCCATGAAGGAGAAACACCATCATAGGCTCGAAGGTCACAGGAGCGCTATAGAGGCGAATTGGTGCGAAATTAAATATATATATATATATATATATATATATATATATATATATATATATATATATATATATAGTGAAATGTGGATTTAATAGATGGTTTGAACATCTAGTGCTGCCAGTAATTCGGGCACTGCAGGGTCCAATTGCCAGCCACAGGGCACAGCTTCAGCACGAGAGATGGGCGCTGTAGACAAGCGATGGTGATGGCGATGCCGCAGCGATTTCTGTTCTTTGTCTTTTTTACTTATCCCCCCGTGAAAAAGTCGCCATCCTGGCGACTCAGGGAGAAGAGACGACCAGAGGGTTGTAATATGGCTTGAGGCGCCTAACGTGGACAACCTCGCAGCCGCGACGTCGGTGGTCGGAAAGAGTGACTGGCTCGATTACGTAGTTCAAAGGGGATGTGCGTTCCAAGACGCGATAAGGTCCGTGGTGTTTGGTTTCTAGTTTGTTGGTGGCAGGAACGCATAGCCAAACGAAGCTGTCGGCCAGGAACGTGGGAGCAGGGGTATCGCTATCATGCTGATCTTTGCGGTAGCCTTAAGTGTTTGAGGTAAACGTGCTAGCTAGCTGACGGCATTCTTCGGCTTTCTGTACAATATCTGACAAAACACTGTACTCAGAGGCCCCTGGATGGTATGGCAAAATTGTGTGCAGAGTACAAGGTGGTTCACGGCCGTGTAAGAGAAAGAAGGGCGAAAAACCAGTTGTTGCTTGGGTGGCAGTGTTGTACGCGAATGTTACCAATGGCAGTACCTGGTCCCAGTTGGAGCTTCCAGATTCAGGTGTAAAATAGATTGCGAGCATGTCCCCAAGCGTACAGTTGAAGGCTGCCTGAGGCCGTTTGTTTGCGGGTGGTACGCAGTTGTAGCCCGATGTATCGATTTGCAAGACGACACGATCTGTAACTACTTCGGAAAGAAAGACACGACCTCTATCACTCAGTAGCTCGCGAGGGGTGCCGTGTCGAAGAATGAAGTGGTGCAGAAGAAAATGGCCTACCTCTCGGGCTGTCGCCGCGGGAAGTGCAGCAGTCTCGTCGTAACGGGTCAGGTGATCGACTGCGACGATGACCCATCGATTACCAGCGGCACTGCATGGTAGCGGACCATAAAGGTCGATTCCCACGCGATCAAACGGGCGAGCTGGACACGGTAAAGGCTGGAGAGGGCCAGCCGGGTGGCGAGGAATCTTGCGTTGTTGACAGGCGGTACAAGAGCGAATGTAGCGCCGTACGAAATTGTAAATTCCCCGCCAGTAGCACCTCTGACGTATTCGATCATAGGTTTTCAGGACGCCGGCATGAGCGTTTTGCGGGTCAGCGTGATGGTGGGCACAAACCTCGGAGCGGAGGTGGTGCGGAATGACAAGAAGCCACGTTCTGCCGTCTGAGTTGTAGTTCCTTCGGTGGGAGGCCTGTCGGCGGAGTGCCCAAGGATGTGTAGCCGCGAAAGTAGTGCCAAGGATATCTAGCAGGTTAGAAACACAAGGATCTTATCGTTGCTCGAAAGGCATATCCTCAATGGTGAGTGCTGACAAGGATGCTTGAGGAGGGGACGATGAGTTAGGAGAGCGCATCGGTGACCGAGACAGAGCGTCGGCGTCAGAGTGCTTGCGGCCAGAGCGGTACACTACACGGATGTCGTATTCCTGAAGTCTGAGAGCCCAGCGCCCGAGACGGCCAGACGGATCTTTGAGAGACGCGAGCCAGCAGAGAGCGTGACGATCTGTAACTACCTCGAAGGAGTGGCCGTATAAGTAAGGGCGGAACTTCGTTACAGCCCACACGATTGCTAAGCACTCGTTTTCGGTAACGGAGTAGTTGGACACGGCTTTGGTAAGAGCACGGCTTGCTTAGGTGACAACGTATTCGGAGAAACCAGGCTTGCGCCGAGGCCGACACAACTGGCATCGGTGTGAAGTTCTGTAGGTGCAGTAGGGTCGTAATGGCGAAGGATTGGCGGTGACGTCAGAACATTACGCAGTGTCGCGAATGCATCATCGCATGCTGGCGGCCAAGAGAAAAGGTTAGGGGTGCCTTTCAAGAGCTGTGTAACGGAGGCTATGATGGTTGCGAAATTCCGAACAAAACGACGAAAGTACGAGCAGAGGCCCACGAAACTTCGCCGTTGTTTCAAAGTGGTCGGTTTCGGAAAGTCAGCGACGGCGCGCAGCTTCTCAGGATCAGGCAGAACTCGATCTTTACACACAACATGTGTGAGTATTGCGAGCTGGCGGGCACCGAAGCGGCACTTTTTGAGGTTCAGTTGAAGACCGGCGAGGGTTAGGCAGGTGAAGACCTGGCGAAGTCGAGTCAGGTGGGTCGGGAAGTTGGTTGAAAAGACGACGATATCATCGAGGTAGCATAAACAGATGTTCCATTTCAGGCCGCGCAGTACAGTGTCCATATTTGTTTAAAATGTGGCTGGGGCGTTACAGAGTCCGAAAGGCATAACAAAAAATTCGGATAGTCCATCTGGAGTAATAAAGGCAGTATTAGCCCGATCCGCCTCTGCCATGGGCACCTGCCAATACCCGGAGCGTAAATCGAGTGAGGAAAAGAATTCTGCGCCTTGCAAGCAGTCTAGGGCATCATCGATTCGTGGAAGGGGGTACACATCACGACGAGTAATTTTGTTGAGGCGGCGATAATCAACACAAAAACCTTATGGAGCCATCCTTCTTTTTAACTAGGACCACAGGAGAAGGCCATCCGCTACAGGAGTCTCTAATTACTCCGCGTTGCAGCATGTCATCGACTTGTTGGGCAATAACATGACGCTCAGTCGGGGTCACACGGTACGGCCTTTGATGGAGAGGTGGATGAGCACCAGTGTCGATGAGGTGGGAAACGGTCGTCGGGCGGCCCAAGGAGGATTGCGGGATGTCGAAGGAGGAGCGGAATTGGTGTAGAAGGTCAAGAAGTTGCTCGCGGTGCCACGGCTCTAGAGCACTATCCACAGAATGGTCAAAAAGGTCCCTCTGTTGCGGATCGGAAGCCACAGAGAGTTGGGGTTAAAGCGTCAACTTGGCAAACAGGGAATGACTCATCATCAAAGGCGAACCGAAGGTCCACGGGTTCGATGCGGCCAAGGCACTCCCTTCGATCAACATAGAGGGAGACGCAAGAGGATTGGCTACCAGAAGTGTGCTAGTGCCGTTGTTCATGTCAAGGACGGCAAACGACAGCGGTAAGTGGCGGCGGCGGCAGGCAACGTTAGAGGGCACAAAGAGGACTGTCGCGGCGGTAGTAAAAGAGGCAGTGAGGTGAACGAGAACAGCGCTAACGGGTGGGATGGTTGTGTCATGAGCTACGAGGAGTTTGGCCTCAAAACGAGGACGCGGCTCGTGGAGCAGGGCATCAGACGGTGCATCACTCGGTTCAATGAGCTGTACTTGAGGACTGGCGCAGTCAATGATAGCATGATGCTGGGGCAGGAAATCCCAGCCGAGAATGACGTCATGAGAACATGTGGCGAGAACGATGAATTCGATGATGTACAAGGCTGCAGCAATGACGACGCGAGCAGAGCAGATAGCTGTCGGCTGTATACATTTAGTGGATGCGGTACGAAGCGATAGTCCCTCGAGGGGCGTAGTCACCTCTCGGATGGAGCGGCAGAGTTTTTGGCTGATAACTGATACAGTGGCACCGGTGTCGACGAGCGCAAGAGTATGAATACCTTTAATGATGACAGGAATAACATTTGCGGGATTAAGACGAGGACTTTGAAATTCTGTCGAATACGCAGTTCGTGCCTCGCGAACTGCGGCGGTTAGTTTTCCGGCTGGGTAGCGGGTCGTCGGCGCATTAGTGAAATGGAGCGATGACGTGGTGATGGCGAACGACGAGGGAGGAAGTCCGGAGGATCAGGGGGTGCTGTTGGGGGACCCGATGGGACTGGGAACAGGGGGGCCAAATAAGGTGGCGCAGGCCGTGCAGCAAAGGCCATATTTATTCGGCGCCGGCAGTAGCGTGTAGTGTGCCCAGGGATGCCGCAGTGGTAGCAAATAGTCCTGTTATCTGAAGTGCGCCATGGAGATCGTGTCTGAAGCAAGGGGGGAGCAAAAGCTGTTGGTGCCGACCGCTTGGGGGGCAAATCATAGGCATATGCTGGCTCAGGAGGTGGAATTGAAGTGACTTCGGCATACGTGCGATGCAATACTTGAGGAGGAGCCGGCGCTTATGCTGGAGCGTAGCTCAGTGGCGCGTGGGGAACGGGCGTGGGGAACGGGCGTGGGGGCGTGGGGAACGGCATTAAGGGTGCGACCGGAGCTGGTTGAGGAACAGGATTAGGGACGACTTCAGACACATGCTGCTGGATTGCACGGCGAAGCTCCGGAACAAGGCCAGTTGGTGACGACTCTTTAACATATGGCCGCAGGGACAGTTGTCGCGCGACCTCCTGGCGTACAAAAGCCTTGATGTCTTCAGAGAGGCTAGATGATACCCTCTCCGCGGCTAGTCCAGCGAGTGATGCATGAGGCTGGCGAATCAAAACACGCTCCTTCCGGAGCTCGTCGTAGCTTTGACAGAGGTCGTAGATTTCCTTGACCGTAGTCTGGCTTTTTGCTATGAGCATATTGAAAGCGCCGTCATCAATTCCTGTAAGCACATGACGTATCTCAACGGCCTCGGTCATGGTCTGGTCAACGCGACGACACAGATGAACAATGTCCTCAATGTAACTGGTGAATGTTTCACCGGGCAGCTGCAGTCGCGACCGAAGACGCTGTTCCGCGCGGAGTTTTCGGACGGCGGGGCGGCCAAAGACATCAGAAAATTTGGTCTTGAAATTCGCCCAGGTGGTAAAGTCCAACTCGTGGTTTCGAAACCACCGATTAGCGATGTCGCTCAAGTAAAAGATGACATTTAGCTGACGATTGTCGTCCCAGTTATTGCGACGGCTGACCCGTTCGTAAGTGGTCAGCCAATCGTCGACGTCGTCATCACTGCTTCCACTGAAGGCAGCGGGGTCCCGTTGACGAAGCGCACCTGTGCAGGTGACGGGCGGAGGTAGGTGCAATGAAGTCGGCCCCGTCATTGAGGTAGTCCACGCTCTGCTGCGAAGTTCCAGGGCGAGATGGGTACAGGGAACCTCAGACTGACCTCCACCAAGTGAAATGTGGATTTAATAGATGGTTTGAACGTCTAGTGCTGCCAGTAATTCGGGCACTGCAGGGTCGAATTGCCAGCCGCAGGGCTGGCAATTCGACCCCTATATATATATATATATATATATATATATATATATATATATATATATATATATATATATATATATATATATATATATATATATATATATATATCGAATATATATTGTTACGGTGAAATAAGAAGGGGTGTTTATTTACAGTGCTGATGTAGCGGGACAAGATGAAGCCTACTAGCGCCCAGAAACCAAGGCTTCTTCCTCCTCTTCTGCCACACCATCCCAATCCTTCATCGTCGTCAGTAGCGTGACATTTCCCCCTTACTCAGGCGAAGCCCTGTGGGCGTGTTCGTGAGTCGTGCGAGGCTGACACGGCTTCCAGTGGGCAACATGACATAGTTCAGGTTTGGCAGACCGGCGACCCAATGCTGTCAGGCGGGCTATTGCATAAGTTAAATCACTGATGCGTTTGACAACCACATATGGGCCGTCATAGTGCGCAAAGAGTTTTTAATGTAGGCCACGGCGCCGAATTGGATGCTATAGCCAGACTAAATCACCTACAGAGTACGTAACCCGCCGGTGGCTGGCATTGTATTGCACTTAAGAACGTTCTTGTCAAGCAGCAGACCGTAATCGGGGGATTCTCCGAGCTTCTTCGGGAAGACAAAGGGTCTTAGCCAGGCAGGGGTCTTCACGGTTTGTGAAGGGCAGGATAGTATCCAGGGAGTGGCGTGGTTGTCTGGCATAGAGCAGGAAATATGGACTGTACCCAGTCGTCTCATGCGTTGCGGTATTAAACGCATACGTGATAAAGGGCAGTATGGTGTCCTAGTTCTTATGCCCTGCGTCCACATGCATGGCTAGCATGTTGATAAGCGTTCTGTTGAAGCGCTCAGTCAAGCCATTTGTCTGGGGATGGTATGGAGTTGAATGTCGGAAAGTTACGGCGCATAACGCATGAGCACTTCAACAACATCAGTAGTGAATTGTCGGCCCCGATCAGTGATGACAATTCGTGGCGGCCCGTGTCGTACGATGACTGAGTGTAGCAAGAAACGCGACACCTGGTGCGCCGTAGCAGATGGAAGAGCGGCGGTTTCACAGTAACGTGTGAGATAGTCCACGCAGACTATAATCTAGCGATTTCCATCCACGCACTTCGGAAACGGACCTACGAGGTCAATGCCTACTTGATCAAACGGAGCTGTCGGGGTCTTCACAGGGTGCAGCAAGCCAGATGGAGTTGCAGTTGGACGCTTGTGGCGTTGACATTGCTTGCAACTGGCAACGTATTTTTCAATCATCGAGCGCATTCTGGGCCAGTAAAATCTTTCTTGAGCAAGGTGGAGTCTTCGAACCGATCCCAAATGCCCAGAAGTTGGATCATCATGCATAACACGCAATACGTCCGTGTATAGCGTCTTGGGAACTACGAGTAGGTATCGCTGGCAGACAGGCGAATAACTCTTTTTCCACAGGAGGCCATCACGCACACAAAAACGGCTTGTAGGTACGCTGGCTTGGGCGGCGGCAGGAGGTCCCGATACAGCTTTGAGCTCTGGGACCTCCTTATGTATTATTTATGTAATACCTGTTTTCATGAATAAACTTTCTTTCTTTAAAAAAAAAAGAGAGGCTGCAGACTGCTATCATTTTGCTGTTCCGATTCGAAAACATTCGTGTCGGGGAACGCTGGCTCGAGGGTCGATATATAATTGTCGAAATCGTCGCTTTCAGGTCCAGTTGTGACCATTGGCATCCTAGAAAGACAATCTGCTTCTGCATGACGCCTCCCGCTTTTGTACACCACGGCAAAGTCATATTCCTGTAACCGGAGGGCCCAGCGTGCGAGGCGACCAGATGGGTCTCGAAGGTTTCGCAGCCAACAGAGTGAATGATGGTCAGTTACGATAGTAAACGAACGTCCGTACAAATATGAACGCAAACGCTGCAGAACGGAAACGCTGCAGAGCGAAAACTGCAGCGAAGCATTCGTGTTCGGTGACTGTGTAGTTCCGCTCCGGCTTGCTCAGGGTACGACTTGCGTACGCGATAACATGCTCTCGTTCGTCGTGCCTTTGGACAAGGACTGCACCGAGACTGATTCCACTAGCGTCCCTGTGTACTTCTGTCATTGCAGTAGGATCGAAGTGACCTAGGATAGGTTTCGATATTTGAAGAAACTTGAGTAAATTGTTCTGTGAATGACGCGTCGCAGTCTAGTGTTCAGTCAAAAGTAGAGTTTTTGTGGAGACGGCATGTCAATAGGTAAGCAACGTCAGCAAAGTGATGTATAAAGCGCCTAAAATACGAACACAACCCTAGAAAACTGCGCAACTTCTTCACTGTCTGCGGGGGTTTAAAGCGGCGGTTTTCTGGGGATCCGGCATTACACCATCACCATTGACAAGGTGTCCTAGCACCAGCTCTTGGCGCTTTCCAAAGCGGCACTTTGTCGAGTTTAAAATTAGGGCAGCGTTGTGCAGACAATTCAAAACACGTACTAGACGGGCATTGTGTTCTTGGAAGGACTTCCCAAATATGACATCTTCCAGATAGCAAAGACAAATGTCCCATTTTAAGCCGCGCCAAACTGTGTCCATAAAGCGTTCAAATGTGGCTGGCGCATTACACAGCCCAAATGGCATAACATTAAACTCATAAAGGCCGTCTGGCGTTAGGTAGGCTGCTTTTTTTCTTATCCGCAGGGTCCATTGGAATTTGCCAGTAGCCAGATCTGAGATCAAGACAAGAAAAATAGGACGCACCAGAGAGGCAGTCGAGGGCATTGTCTATGCGAGGAACAGGATAGACGTCCTTTTTTGTAACAGAATTTAGACGGCGATAATCGACGCAGAATCGCCACGAACCGTCTTTCTTGCGTACAAGAATAACAGGGGCAGCTCAGGGGCTAGATGACTCCTGTATCGCCTTCTTTTGTAGCATATCCTCCACTTGTTCATGAATAACTTTGCGCTCAGATGAGGACACGCGATATTGCTTTTGACGAATGGGACGAGCCGAACCAGTGTCGATAGTATGATGGGTCCGATTTGCAGGGCGAGAGGTTGGTCTATCAGTTTGAGAAAATTCAAACATAGGCGAAAAAGGTAGAAGAATATCCACAAGAGTACGGCGTTGAGGTGAGCTGAGATCGGCGCTGATTATGGTCGAAGTTTCATCAGCAGGCAGAGGTACGGTGGCACTCGTAGCATCTGCGACCAAAGCAACGATGTGGGGCGCATCGGGTCCACAGGAGGCAGGCTTCAATCCCGTTGGTAAAACTGCGGGCTCGGGCGATGGATTGATTGTCTATAACGAGGCACTACCGTGAAGCACGGAGATCATACAGTGAGGGATAGTAACATTTTTCTTCAGGCATGCTGAGTGAACAGGGTGCACCAAGGCCTGATATGAAACCTGGTCAAGAAGTGGAGCGGAAACGGGGGCGAATATGGCAGACAAAGGTGGAACTACTGTGTCTTCGGTAATACTAAAAACTGTTTCTTCATTGCGGCCAGTTTCAAAAAGAGTCGGCAGATGCGAGCCGTTAAAATGAACCTCTTGACTTCGGCATTCCACGGCAGCGCCACAAAACTTCAAGGAGTCCATTCCTAAAATGATGTCTTGCGTAGAGTGGGGTAAGACTACGACTTCGGCTTGAAACATTTCACCACCCACAGACACTTGCGCACTACACACACCCAGTGGCCGCAACGCCTCTCCACTCACAACACAAAATATTCAAACATCACTTTGCGTCCCAACAAGCGCCTAAACTGATTACTCATCACAGACAAAGTCGCACCCGTATCTGCCTAAGCTAATGTACATACACCATCAATGAAGACACGAATTTTGTTTTTGAGCACTGCAGTTGGATGGATGTTGGCACACAGCACATTTCCAGTGGCTTCATCACCATTGGTCGCGCTAGTTAGTTTTCCTGATGGGGTGACATGGAGCGCCGCGGCGGTGATGGAAAACGACGCTCACGGAAGGCGAGTGGAGGAGTAACACTACGATCAGATGCTGGGGAATGGTCGCGGAGATTCTCGTTCTGGATGTTGCGGTAGTACCCATGGGGAGTATTGGATTGCTGGAAAACGGGGCGGTATTGTCGACTGTTGGGTACTGCTGGAGCCGCTGGGCGGTTATAGCGTGGCGGGAACCTACAGCGGCAGTACCTGGCAATGTGACCTTCGACGCCGCAGCGGTAGCATATCGGTGGGGAAGGTAGAAAATGCTGTTGTGGATAAGAGCCAGGCACAGCAGGGCGCGTCGTAGGTGTGTCTGAACGCTCATACTGCACAGGAATCCTGATAGATCGAATAGAAGATCTAGGTGCACTTGAGGTGACATCATACCTTGGGGCTTCAATCATCGACGCAGTCGGGTTGGCAAAATGCATTGGCGGGTAGTCAATAGAAGCTGCAACTTGCGGAGCTTGGGAGAAAGGCTACACATTAATCGCTTGTGGTGGTGAAGCCGGCCGTCTAGAGACCCTCTGGACAGAAACCTCAGCAGATTCATGCAGGGTGAGCGTGTTGATCCATAAAAGTTCTTCGCGCACAATTTGCCGGATAGTTGACGGAAGATCTTGTTGGGCATGTTCATCAAGACTGGCCACGGTAGGCACGTTGGCCAGCCGCCCAAATTTCGGCGCAATACGACGTGTTTTAAAAGCTTGAAACGCGCGGATGTGTTTAATGATATCGGAGACAGTGTTAAGGTTGTCTTTGGCGATTAAGAAGTTGTACACGTCCGCCGCAATACCCTTCAAAATGTGACCGACTCTGTCTTCCTCGGGCATGTTGGAATTGACACATTTGCATAACTTGAGGATCACTTCTGTGTAAGTTGTACAAGTTTCATCGGGCAATTGAGCTCTTTGAGCAAGGGTCTGCTCAGCCCGCTTTTTGCTGGGAACAGAGTCGCGAAAACGCAGTTTGAACTCGGTGGCGAACCTTTCCCATGTCGTCAAGTTGTCCTCGTTATTTTCAAACCAGGTCATAGCCGTGTGAGTGAGAAAGACAATACGTTTGTTAGCATGGTAAGAGGGTCCCACCGGTTGTACCGACTAACTCGTTGATAATCAAGTAGCCACTTCTCAACGTCCTCACCTTCTTCGGCAAAAGGTCATGTTTCCGGTAATGCTGGGAACGGAATAGGGCTAGAGTTGGCAGGCATGCCGCCAGCCTGGCTTGCAGCGTCGCGGCTTGCACGGTCTGAGTCGGTGTGGTCCATGATGGTCATGAGCGGTGGCAGTCCAGCGATGCGGCGACTATGTTGAAGCTCCAGTTATTCTTGCAGCGCTGTAGGCAGGGATCGTACGGAGCACCTTCCACCAAGTTGTTGCGGTGTAATAAGAAGGGGCGTTTATTTACAGTGCTGATGTAACGGGACAAGATGAAGCCTACTAGCGCCCAGAAAACCAACGCTGCTTCCTCCTCTTCTGCCACACCATCACACTATTTCATCGTCGTCAGTAGCGTAACAATATATATATATATATATATATATATATAAGCCATCATGATGCGGAAATGTGATTTTCTCCTTATTCCGCATTTCTCCTAGCTAGAACTCATGTCGAAGAGCAATTTCGGTCATCATGCAAGATGTCGAATTCGTTGCCAATTGTCGGATGATTATTAGTGTGAATATCGTTTTTCTTTGAACAATAAAGAGGCAATATTCAATACCGGAAGTCCAACAGGCGTCTTTATTTCCGACTACAATGGCATGATGCACAATGGGATGCCCAAGGACAACAGAAAGACTCAGTAAGGTAACTCGCCATCTTCTTGTCAACATCAGTTTGTATGGCGCTGGCTTGAGCAAGGGAAACACGATAGCGACGTCGGTACATGGCGATGGCTTTACTCTTATCAATGCAGTGTGTCCCGACGGATATTTTTCCCAAAGCTAAGCCCACAAAAAGAAAAATATTCATGTACGAAATAAAAAGAACGGCGAGAGAGATCATTTGGGGAAGTGGAATATCCGATGCTATTTTGCCAGAAAAACAAGTCAATCGAGAAAAGACGATAAAGTGGACCATACAGAGGCACAGGTTTCAAGCAGCAACATGGCAGTGATTGAGTGGAAACATTACACAGACGGCGATTCCATGCTATAAATCTTGGATCTAGCGGCTGAATGTAAGGATGGGAAAGCAAGCGTGGGTACTTGTGACGGTCACCATGGTGTGAGGGAGTGTTATTACTGAGGAGAACAACGGATGTCATTGCAGAAATGATATAGGTACCAACAGCAATGGTGCTGATTGGGGCCGAAGGTCAATAAATGGCTACTCCGAGATAACAGGCTAACTAATTCGGTTTATCGGAGGCAGGTCCTAATATCGGAGTTTAAGGAGTAAGGTGAGGGTTTCAGCAACACGGGATATATAAGCCATCAAACAGGAAATTGTGGGCAAATAAAAACGTGATTCCAAGGATCACATATTGAGCGCACTGTTCGCGACATATTGAGTCAGGAACAGTGCAGAAAACAGGGGTAGCGCCACCGCAAATGATCACGCACCTGGTGCACATCCTCACGATGGCATCGACAGTTTCATCAGATGCACGAACGGCTGAAGAAGTGCAGGGTGCAGCAGACGTCTAGAGATGGCGGCAAACCATGAGCTTAGAAAGATCATTTTGGCGCTAATGACAGTAAACACGGTAGCAGGGACCTCTTTTACGCAGTGATCTAGATCGTTGCGACGACGAGCAATGCTCACAACTGTACTTCGCGCCACGCGATCGTTGCAGCATCACATCCGGACGCTACACTGGTTAGCTTTCATGACGAGAATAAGGGAATTGGGGGAAATGAACAGCGAGATTGCTGTGATCGAGATCGATTGGTAAACGGTAAGCGGCTAGAGGTGCCTATAGCTGCAGAAGGGAAGGCATAGCAGAGCACATCACGTGGTAATGCTGTGTGAGGTATGTAGTCGTCGTCGCGAACGTGACATCAGCGAGGTCAAGGTGGTGAAATCCAAGTGGAGCGCAATAATCAGTGGTGTGGCTGGCATTTGATGTGTAAAGCAAATGTACCGGGGGTCGAAAGTTCGCCACACTGCAGAGTTATGATGGCGGTAGCGCGTAAGGAAGGCCATAGTAGAACCTTCTGGTGCAGCCATCAAAACGTTGGGTTAAAAGGAGGGTTGCCGGAAGGCTGATTAGTGTTGAGGCCCCAATTACGAATGCTGGAGAGCGATGGCTTGTATTAAGGTAACCGTAGCGCCCGCCGCTTGCGTTGGAAAGGTAACCAGTGTCATAGCCCCAGCTATTTGTAAACAATCCAAGTCAAACTCACAGTTTGGGATGGCATTTCCTCGCACGGGAATATGGCAGTCGTGTTTGCCGCGAGGTAGAAACGGAAAAAAACATGACAATGTTTAGATTGCTGAATCTGCTGGTTTCAATAAATTACTGAGTCGACTGATATGTAGTCTTTGCCAAAAATATAAAATTGTGGTAAGCTATTGCTCTTAAGATGTGGTTCACTTTGTCCAACAGGTCTGTAGCTCTGTTCATTTGACGGCATGGGTGTAAGAAGTCTCGTGTATGAAACAAGTATGACTCTCCCGTCGCCTATTTTCAAAAGGATAGGTCGTTCTGAACTTCGAATTTCAACAGATCGGCTTGCCAAACAGATCAAGGTTCTTCGGTTTTACACATCAAAATATGTCTGGTATTCTTCGTGCGTCTAAAACCAAAGGCACGCCGTACACAGAAGTAGTAAATGCCTTTCGCAAGCATTAGTGGTACATCCAATCAGTTGTGTTTACTGACGACGTCATAAATGGCGGGCCAGTTTTCGACCTCAACATCATCGGTGCCTCAAAAGTGTCCAGATCGCGAGGCTCTGCCATGAAAACGGTTAACACATAGTTGCGGCTGTTTTGGTGAGGATTTGTCAGATGGAATTGTACTTGCACTAAGTCGCCGTCCACTTTAGAAATCCACGTTATAGTTTTGGAGTTGCGCCTAACACCTTCACCAGAACGTTAAGGGGAAGCACTGAAAGGTATGTACGAGAGATCGCCGTCCGCAATCTACCGAACCTTCAGAGTTGTCGTTCTTCACGATACCGCACCTACACACGTCATCTAGTGACTGCGGAGGGTAACAATATAACGCGCACGGTTTAAGGAGGTCGACAGTTACTTTTTGTACATAGGAAGATTATTGAATTTTACTCTGCACACGTCGAAATATAGTTCTTTCATTTACCATTTCGGTTTCATTTACCATTTGCCTCCTGCCGCACAAAATAGTCAGCTCATCAAGGTCAGCCTGTAGAGCGATATCAGCAGGGATAGATATCGCTTTGTAAATTACACAGTCGTCTGCAAATAATCTTATTGCAGAAGTAATGTTAGACGCAATCTTATTATTATAAATTACGAAGAGCCAAAGACCCAGCACCGAACAAAGGACCCAGCACCGAACCCTGAGGCACAGCGGAAGCAACTCTTTAAGCGATTTGAAAAGCAGTTATGTATGTTCACTGATTGAAATCGGTTAGCTAGAAACGCGTTAATCCACTGCGAGGTATATTGATCAAGTTGCAGATTACGTATTTTTATCATTAAGCGATTATGGGGGACGCGATCAAAATCTTTGGCGAAATCAATTAATATGCAGTCAATATACAGAGTTTAATCGAATGCCTGATGAAGGTCTCTTACTGGATGAAATACCTGTGTCTGACACGATAAATGTTTCCGAAAGCCATGCTGGTTGATATGAAGCAAGTTGTTTGGTTAAGATGAGCCATAATGTGAGTGTAGATAATATTTTTGTGAATTTTGCAACATATCGAAGTCAGTGAATTAGGCCTGCAGTTGTTAGGAACGGATCTTGCTCCAGATATAAAAGCGGGATGACGTAAGCAGATCGGCAACCTTGCGGCCCATACGTGGTAATGAGAGAGTGGTGAAAAAATAGAGAAGTAAAGCCAAGTGCAGGCAGGTTATTTTTAAAAGTTTCGCGTTGATGCCATCGGGTCCTGGGGTGGTGCTGAGGGGTAAGTGTGGAATTGCGCGAAGAACCTTGTACTGTTACGAGAGTGAATGAAAATGGGAGCCGGATGTCGGCTTCGGGAACCAGCAAGTGACTTTGAAGTGGCAGTTCGTCTGTGAAAGCTTCTGTGAAGTGGTTGTTGAATTTTTCTTCGTATTTTTCTATAGTTAGGTTATTGCCGTATGCATTCAAAAGAACAGGAGCCGCACCGACTCTTTTCGGATTAACCGTGTTCCAAAACTTCTTCGGATCAGTTCTTATCAAACTAGGAAGTGTGCAATTAAAATATTTGTTTTTGGCTTCACGAAATGTTTTCAGCTGTTTTTGAAATTTCTTTGTAATTTTCCTAGTCTGTGGCTTCCTTAGTTCGAGTTGCTTTTTTAATTGCTCTGTTTTTCTTGTTTATTGCCCTTTTGACATCTCTGGTGAACCAAGGATCGTTAGTACGCGTAGTTATTACACTTTTAGGCACGCAGCGATCTTCAATTTCAACGTGCTGGTCACGGAACAACTGCCAATTTTTATCAGTCGTGCGATTCTGGAAATTAGTTTGAAAATTATCAGTGAAAGTTTCCAATATTCGATTGATTCTTTGCACGTCTGCTCGCGCGTAGTTGAGAATAACTTTTCCTTTTTTGATTTGTCAGCACGCGGAAGTGAAAGACAGCTGTGTACAGATTTGTGGTCGCTTATGTTTTCCAAAACATTACCGTCTGAGAACTCGGGATGGTTGGTCAGGTTCAGGTCCAGAATATGATTATCATGGGTGGGTTCATGAACAATTTGGGCGAGCAGGTGATATTGAAGAAGACGGAGGAAATGAATGTTTTCTTGGCGATTATTCTCGGAATCAACGGATATCGTTCTCGAGTTTATGGCCGGAAAGTTAAAGTTGCCGGCTACAAAAAGAAGAGAATTAGGGTGCTTAAGGAGAACCTGCTCAATGGCGTCATTTAACTGTTCGACAAATTCCGGTTGGCTATTGGGTGGTCTATAGCATGTGCCGAGAATGCAAAACGTGCTACCAACTTCCGCAGAAAACCAGGGCTGGCTTGCGCGGTAAAGTCCGAGCTAAGTCCAGATTTAAATGGTGTCTTTAAAAAGACCAAGCTTATTTAAGACGGCTCGTGTTCCGAACGTCGAACGCTTCGGGTTCATGTTCACCAGAGTGGCTTCCTAGAACGGCCTCAGCAGCCACTTGGGGCATTTTTCTTCGTAACACAATCTTAAGCCGCAAAAAGCAATGGCACAGATTTTACACAACGCAAAATTGACGGAATGTGTACATCTTACAGCAGGCACAGTGCCAGCACATCCCTGTATTTCCCTAATTTCTCTACTTAGACGCCTGGCGTTCTTGTGTCTTAACCAAGTCGTAGAGTCGTAATCATAAAAGCGACTTATTCAAGTCAGGACTGAAGCCCAGTCTTGACTACAGTCTTAAGCGACCATGCTAGTGGCCTATTCTTTAGACTCCATTTAGGTCTGGACTTAGCTAAGACAGTCCTAAGATTGTTTTGTGCAAGCGGGCCCAGACTATTTTGAATGAAGATTCGATAGCAATGAGCGATGCGTGGAAATCTTCCCTAATCGCAATCAATACTCCTCCGCTTCGACGAGAGCCAGCCCTATCTTTCCTAAAAAGAACAAAAGATGAAGGAAATGCAATGTCATGGTTTGAGATGTGTTCCGTGCGCCAAGTTTCTGTTCCTAAGATGATGACAGTTGGACAAAAATGCATGATAACTTCCAGAGCGTCTACTTTGTTAAACGTGCTGCGGAAGTTCGCCAAGAGTATCGAGACATATTTAGCTTTGTTTGGATTGGTTTTCTTTGTAGACTGTCTTGAGGAAAGTTTAATAATGAGGTCAGTTGCTGCATCATATCGGTAAATTGCGCTTTTCATGTGAAGCTTGTTAAACCACAAAGAATAGCGCTCATTTGTCCAAACATTCTCTTTAGCGAAATCGAGGTTGAGGTTTAGCGAATGGGTCGAGGTAGATCAGTCCGAGGTTGGCCAAGGCGATGAGCCCGTTCAATGTCGCTACACAGCATCTCAAGGTGCTCGGTAACGAAGCCTTTGACTATCTTTTCTGTGTCTGTATAGCTTTCTTGTTCCCCTTCATCAAGACTTTAATAATCAAATTGTTTCTTCTCATTCTGTCGTCCATGTCGTCGACAAAAAATGACAGTTCATCGCTTGTTTTGTTTATGTTTGTTTTAACTTCCTCTACCAAATTGGACACAATGCCAAAGTTTCCATTCATTTCAAGGACACTGGACATATTCTTCTCAATTTCAGTAACACGGTCTTGAATGCTACGTATTCCATGTTTGATTTCATTTAGGGACTCCAACGTTTCTGCATGACATTACTTTAACAGTGCGAGCACATCATCAACCTTTGGTTCTGGGTTTGCTTCCACATCACCCGCACAAAGAAAAAGTAGTGTTATGCATATGGAGAGCAGGAACGAAGTAGGTCTCAGGAACAAGACCTGCCCTAAAACGGTACTCATGTTGCCACAAATAAATTAAATTGGAAAAAATCAGAAGTTAAGAGCGCGATACGTGCACAAATCAACATCCATTCAAACCCAACGATGGGGTTCAACAGCCACACAGGACCATACTATTATGAAACTGTACAGAAAAGGGCCTACCTAGAAAGGCAAAGAGCACAAGTCAACCATATGCTCTCGTGGCCGCAAATCCCAGAAGTATGCAGTCAGCAGGCGGTTATATAGGTGGCCTTGGCGCTAAATCTGGTCGAGGTGGTGCTGTCCAAAGCTATGACATCACACAGCAAGTCACGTTCCGCGCTGGAACGCAGCGGTGGAACCAGATAAAGCGTCAGTCGTGCAGGTGATCCGATGGTTTCCTTGCGATGCTTCCAGTTTTGGTTGGCTTGCGGCAAGATATGGTGCTCTAGAAAGCACAAGTCAACCATATGCTGTCATGGCCACTGTCTGGGAGGCAGAAATAACGGACTCATTCTGTATTATTTAGGTACACAATCTGAAGCATATTATTCGCCTATCATAAGAACGTCATTGTTTTAGCAATCCAGTGCACCCACATGAGACAAGTGATTCGTCCAATCTAGATTCCGCCATGTGCGCTACAAAAGTGTAGGTAGCGTTAGCTTGCAGATTTCTGAACTATTGCCCGCCGCTCTTTCGGCCCCAAAACTAAGAGGAAAACCAAAAAAGGCGTGCACGCCAGAGTACAACTCGCCACTTTAGAGGAGCAGAGAAAACTTTTGGATGAAGCGGTTTCCTCGCTTATGCTTGAGATTCTATAATGTGTGCGTGCGTACGTATATTGGCCAACCTGTTTCGGCTGATGAATCTTTTTGAAAAACTATGTTTAGTCTCGCATGGTCAGTGCAAGAAATCATGTAGCTAACGTCGCTTTAGTCATCGCTTTAGTCAAACCCGACGCAATTCGAATGCTTGACGTCACGCAATAGCCGACAGCCGGTATCATCGCCGTCTTGTATCCCCCGCAGCCGTGCGCGCTCGATGGCGACCGGCTCTTAAACCTACACTGGTTTTTCTTTGCTGCCTTTACAGCAAATGTCTCGTGAGTGCTTCGTCGGGAACATAATAATTTAGTATTTTGTGCCACATGCGGCGCCAACCGCTACCGACAGTCTTCAGCACATTACTCGCCAGACGAGGTCACATCGGCACTTCCCGCTCATCACGCATGAGTTTTGTGATGTAAGCAGTCGTGCATCTGTGATCAATATTGTGAGAGCTAGAGTCGATAACCACAAGCAACCTATGTATTGTGAATGCGCCTTCGTTAACCGCTGAAATTGCCATCCGCAGCACGATAGCCCTACTCGAGGCGGAAACGGGTCTGCAAGCCAGTCCCGACCGATATTTATTTCCAAGCTCATTGCTCGAATGTGTAAACATATAAAGTTTAGCTGCTTGGTTAAGGTACACACAAGCGTTGCTGCTCAGGCCTTTGAGTCATCGAGAGTGAAGTACTCGCTCGGCCCCTGATCTGGCACAACTTGGAATTAAACCTAGGCAGCGACCATTATATCATAGTAATTAATATATAAGGAAGGCCGAGAGCGATAAAAATCAAGAAAAACAAAATCACTGAGTGGGACAAGTTTAGAGACTGGAGAACCGCCGAGGAAATTCCACCCATAAACAATATTGAGGATTGGTGTAACAGGGTTAAACGAGACGTTCAAAATCACACCAAAATTGTTCAGGGGGAGGATGCTCTAGAGGTGGTAGACAGCCGGCTATTGCACATGTGGGAAGCCAAGCAGAGTCTCGAAAAAAGGCTTAAGAAACAAAAATGGAACGGGTGTCTTAGAAGAAGGATAGCGACGTTTAACAAAGAAATAGAAGACCACGCACAAAACCAACGCGAGCAAAACTGGGGAGACAGGTGTAATCAAATGGAAACGAAATGGGCATGGCTAAGACATGGAGTATAATGCGACACCTGCTAGACCCAGAGAAAACTAAAACGTAAACTTCCATTAAGTTGATAAAGGCTAGGCAGCATCATGGAGGCAGCGATGATGACTTCCTTAAAGAACCTAAAGACAACTACATCGCAGAAGTAAGGAAAAATAAATTAAAAACCTAGAAGGAACACCCAAACCAGCGACTAGATGCCCCCATTACGGTAGCTGAAGTGGTAGCAGAAATTCGTAGACTAAAGACAAATTGGCCCCAGGGCCGGATGGGATAACAAACAAGATGCTAAGGAAGTTGGATAGCGACTCAGCAGTTAAGCTAACTAATTTCATGCATAAATGCTGGGAAACATACCCAAACCCGGAAAACCTCCGCCGGTCGATAATTTGAGATCAATATCATTCACATCATGTGTAGGTAAACTATTAGAACATGTGATTCAGAGGAGACTGACCAGATACATGGAGAATTAGCTATGGCCCCGGGAGGTGATAGGGTTTAGACAACATCTTAGTACGCAAGATATTATGCTCAGGATACACCATGATATGGTAAAATTGAGATCAAAAGATGGTAAAGTAATATTAGGATTGGAGCTGAAGAAGGCATTTGACAGTGTAAAACACGATGCTATTCTGAAGGCCCTCACGGAACTAAACGTACGGGAAAGGATGTATGAATATGTAAGAAATTTTCTGACAGAAAAGCAGAAATAAGATACCAGGGGATAGAATCTCAGATATTCGAACTGGGGAGCAGGGGCACACCACAAGGAGCGGTACTATTGCCCACACTTTTCAACATAGCCATGCGTGGACTTCCAGAAACGCTAAAGAAAATAGAAGACATAAATTTCAGCCTATACGTGGACGACATAACCATTTGGACAAAGAAAGGCAGCGATGCTTAAATCGAACAAAAATTGCAAGAGGCGGCAAACAGCACTGTACAATTTGCAAAAGAGACGGGTATGAAATATTCCTCAGAAAGATCGGAGTTGTTTATATACAATCCGAAATACCTGAGGCAAAAAGAACAAGTGGACGTAAATATAGAAGTGGAGGGGCGAGCAGTCCCGAAAGTCGAGCAAATCAGGGTCTTGAAATGGTCCTCCAAACGAACGGGTACAACAGAGAAATGATAAAGAAACTGGAAGGACAGGTCATACAAACGAGAAACCTTATAAGGAGAATAGCTAATTAAAAAGGAGGCCTTAGGGAAAGTAACCTATTAAGGCTCATACAAGCTTTTGTAATAAGCAGGGTCGGGTATGCCACGCTATACTTAGACCTGAAAAAGGCCGAAAAATACATGCAATAAAAGAGCGCTACACCTCCCGGCAGGTACCTCCACGGACAGGCTAATGATGCTGGGAATACATAACACCTTAGATGAAATAATTGAGGCAACACTAGCTACACAACAAAGAAGGCTAGAGAAAACTAAGGGTGGAAGGAACATATTGAGGGAAATAGGTAGACAACCGAAGGAATACTGGGACACGACAGAGGAAATGAGAGTGGTGGTCCGGAAACGAATCCATATCCCCCCATTACCAAAGAACATGCACCCTGAATATAATAAGCAAAGACGAGAGAAAAGGGCCGAAACACAGACACGGAGATTCGAGACGGAAATTTCAGGTAGAATTGCACATGTCGACGCTGCATACTGCGGCAAAGGAAAAATGAATGCAGTCGTACTCAATGGCAAGCGAGAAATGGTTACAGCAGTTTCTATAAAAACAAAATCGATACAGACAGCGGAAGAGGCGGCAATAGCACTGGCTCTTGCTCAGACCGAGGCAAAATACATAGTCAGTGACAGCAAAAGCACAATCAGGAGCTACACCGCTGGAGTAACAGAAAAGATCGCGGGTAGAATCCTCGATCAAATGCGAATAGAAAGAGACGTCACCCTTGTTTGGACGCCATCCCACTCAGGCGTGCCCGGAAACGAGGCAGCACACAGACTAGCCCGAGATCTCACACACCGGGCTGGAGGAGTGCCACCGGAGCAAGGCAAACAACAGGACCTGATTAACCATAGCCATATAACAATGCACTACAGACTGAGCAGGAGGGTCCTACCACCACCAGACTCCACGTTAGGCAAAAAGGAAGCAGTAGCATGGAGAAAGCTACAGACAAATACATACCCGAAACCAGTTCTTGTCAACCATATATGGCCAGAAATACCATCAGACCTATGTTCACTATGTAAGGAAATGGGATCTCTAGATCACATAATATGGGAATGTGCAAAGTCACCAGGCAGGGCTAAAAATTTAAATAGAGACGCCTGGGAGACCCTTCTGCGAAGCTCAGACCCAAGAGCCCAAAGAGAAATTGTTCGACTGGCCGAAGATGCTGCCGGAGTCTAAGAACTACCGGCCTGCAACTAAGGCGACTGTCCCACCTTCCGGGTCTAACGAATAAAAGTTCTCTCTCTCTCCCTCTCTCTCTCTTGGTTTGCAGGTGTCGTCGGCAAAACAATGCCCCACAACCGTCGTCAATAAGCTAAAGAATCAACATAACCGCGCAACCTACTGTCTGTGACCGTACCTTAACTACGCCAAAGAAAACATACCATAGCATAAACTAAAAGAACAAATATCGGTTCTGCAGTCACATTTTCATTAAGCAATGCCACAATAAAGACAACCGCTACTTGAATCATCTACGAAAGAAAAAGAGACATGTCCTTTGAATTGCTGTCGGAATCACAGACAACAATCGGACGTTCGTGCTCTTCTAACGTCCCACAAGTATTTCAAAATGGCGGTTACTTACGGTGGGAGGCGTTTCACGATTCCGTTTTGCACCGCTTTTTATTAGGCGCATTGCACGAGGCGCTGAAAATTTGCGAATAGCTTCAAAGAGATGTAAATTATTCAGAGAAGCATAAAATGTTAATGAATAGAACGACCTTGTCATCTCTACTTTAACGAACCTGGTGAAGGGGTACCATGCCCTACCTGGAAAGGAACGAATCATTCACAGTGCTTGAGTAAATTTCACCCGCCATTCTAAAGGAACGACTGAGTTGGCAGTTACACCCACATCCGCCATTTCCATCGTCTCGTAAAAACTGTCAGCCATACGACAAAGCAGTGCCTGGACTATTGAGTCACTTACTACCCTCGGCGATAACTATCATCTGCTGGCCATTGTAGCACCAGTATTTCTGAATGAAAGGGCCTTTTAAGGGGTCATGACACGGTCGTACCATATATTACAATTTTGTAGGCGGTCTGGTAAGAGTGGACCATATTCTAATTTAGAAATTTTAGTCCCTAGAGGCACTTTTATTTCGAAATAAGTGGCTCAAGTAGGAAACACGCAGTTCCCCCCACCCCACCCCCCGTCAGCGATCGCCATTTTGAAATGCTTGAAGACGTCTCAGAGTGACTCTGGGCACGACATCGTTTGCTGCTCTGCCAGCGCCGATATCCTCATACACGGTACTGAGTTTGCATTTACTAACATGATTCAAAATAATTGTACTCAGCATCGTTTTGAAAACAAAGCAGAGAGTGTAGTGAAGCGCGATTTAGTTCTTGCACACGCATCAACCTTTGGTGCGAGCGCAGCCATCGTCCGATGGCAACACAGCCCCGACCGCCGTAAATACCGCCGCGCCTTCCGCGCGAGTCGTCAGCGCCAGCGATACGGCGGATCCCTTGCGCCAGTGTCAGATAAATCACGCTAACATTTGTATTTCTCGTAATAATTATATGCCCTCAAGAAACCAAAAGTGAATGCTTCTTGCTTAGTGCCGACTCATATAGCGGGACGTTTAGCTCACGCCGATGAGTTGCCCGTGCTCTTGTATGCTGAAGGCGTCGCATAAAATAATCATTCCCTTTATACTACGAAACAATGGGATTGTGAGCACAGAACTTTCATGGTCGAGTGGTACATTTACTAAAACACCTCGCTGATCTAGTACAAAGTGCCGTCCGCTGTGCTTCGATGTGAAGTAATTTAGACCTAGCGATTATGAGGCATTGCGAAATCAGGGGGTAGACGAGCCGTACGTGAAAGTGCTGGAAGATATATGTAGTGGCTGCACAGCAACCATAGTTCTGCATAAAGAAAGTTACAAAATTCTCATAAAGAAAGGTATTAGGCAAGGAGACACAATCTCCCCAGTACTATTCACAGCTTGTTTAGAGGAAGTATTCAGAGACTTGGAATGGGAGCAGTTAGGGATAAGGGTAGATGGAGAATATCTCAGTAATCTGCTATTTGCTTACGACATTGCCTTGATAAGCAACTCGGGAGATGAACTGCAAATAATGATTGATGACCTAGACAAGATAATTAGAAAGGCAGGCTTGAAAATCAATATGCAGAAGACTAAGGTAATGTTCAACAGCCTCGGAGAGGAACAGCAGTTTACATTAGGTAGCGAAGTATTGGAAGCAGTAGGCGAATATGTCTACTTAGGACAGGTAGTAACCGTAGATCCGGACCATGAAAAGGAAATAACAAGAAGAATAAGATTGGGATGGGGCGCATTTGGCAAGCACTCGCAGATGTCTAGCAGCTTACCGGTATCGCTTAAGAGGAAAGTATACAACAGTTGCATCTTACCTGTACTCACCTATGGGGCTGAAACGTGGAGGCTAACCAAGAGAGTTCTACTTAAGTTGAGGACAACCCAGAGGGCTACGGAACGAAAAATGGTAGGGGTAACATTAAGAGATAGAAAGCGTGCAGAGTGGGTCAGAGAAATAACTCAAGTTACCGACATTCTAGTGGAAATTAAGAAGAAGAAATGGACATGCGCAGGACATGTAGTGCGAAGAGAGGATAACCGATGGTCGCCGAGGGTAACAAACTCGATTTCAAGAGAAGGAAAGCGTAGCAGGGGGCGGCAGAAAGTTAGGTGGGCGGACGAGATTAAGAAGTTCGCAGGGGTCCAGTGGATGCAGCTAGCACAGAACCGGGTTCGAAATATGGGAGAGGCCTTCGCCCTGCAGTTGGTATGATCAGGCTGATGATGATGATGATGATTTTTAGGAAGAAGCAGACCGCCGGGGTGCGGCCTCCTTCGCGCTCGCGAGGGCCGTTCAGTAAACGTGCGGCGTAAGGGGCTGTAAGCCAGATGATCTCATCGTCTACTTTCATGATACGGTTAGGGCGAGACTTGGGCCTGACAACGAGCAGCGTAAACGATGCTGCCGCTGGGTGCCTCGATGTTGTGCGCCGCGCCCTACACATTTTACTCTGCTGCGCTGTCGAGAGCTACCTTACGATAGTACTAGAGCGCCGTCGGATGACACTCTATACATTGCGTATTTTGTGTGTTGATTTTAGGAGATGTTTCAGTGCACAATGTGTACGCTGTTCGAGTAGGCCAGCTTGTGCCCCTCGTACTCGGGCGCCGACGTGCAGCTGAAACCCGCCCACTGATGCTGCTATTACCGAGGTTTAAAGGGCTAAAGAGATCGACGAAAAGCTCCGTTTGCGGTGACTTCGGCAAGCGACACTAGTGCTGTTTGGCCGACATTACCGTGTGACCACGTACCCGCGGTTGAGGCTGCTCGTGCAGAGAACGTGCAGGAGACGACGCGGCGCCAGCCCTTCGGCCTACGTAGTCACCGGCTGCGCCGCTTGCCGCATCAGCAAGCTGGTCAGGAAAATACTACTATTTAAAGTATCTGCAGCTCTGATTCAGCTGACACATTGAGGATTAGTTTGGGCGTGATGGAATGAGTTGCAATAAACAGTTTATATTCGAAAATGTTGTCATGACCTTTTTAACATTACCGCGTGAACACAAGAAGTTATCATCGGAATTTTATTCTTTACGCGTCAGTCTTTCATATGGCAGCCATAGCCAAGGAGAATAAAACAACTTTATGTTGATGCATGGCCAGACCTGCATTTTTCTTTCTTTACGTTTAGAAGAATGTAAGTATTGGAGGTATTCTAGAAATAAGACATTACAGATTACCCATAAACAGTAAGTCTACCTAGGTTAGCGCTTTCCATAGCCAATCCGTAAACAAATCCATAAACCTAGAGCTTTTTTTTAAGAAGAAAGTAGATTTAACATACAACGTGGAAGGTTAAATTATACCGTTGCACGTCTATGCATGACCTTAGATGATAACACCTATTCGACCACTATACGCGAGGATGAAAACAAGTTCAAATGAGTTAAAATGATCTGTGTTCCCCCACAACTGAAAAAAAAAAATGAAAGTGCTTTGAAGGGAAGTGAGCTATTTTTCAACGTGGTTTGATGACTAGTTTCCTGTAACTGGACTGATCAACTTAACTACTCAATTCTGATATTTCAGGTGCTCGGTAACCAGAAACGCTGCCATGACATTCGCCATCGCACTACTTCTGGCATTGTTCGCACACTTGTCTACCGTCGACTGTGAGTTTGAGTAATATTTTTTGTAATATTTTTTGAGTAATATTTTAGGCTTCGAAAGCGTCGTGCGGATGTGCTAAGTCTTCTCACGGGGAGCGCCATCTATGGCAGAAAAATAGAAACTGGGAATATGGGGGTCATACTGGCCGCGCGTTCTCCCTGCACTGGTGCTCCTTTCGTTCAAGTACAGATATCTCGCGCTGTATCTCCGCCGCATCACAGTGTACCGTTAGCGGCTCGTCTTCAGAAAACTCTGCTTCTTTGACTTTCATTTTCCTTAAATCGAACTTGAGTAAGGTTGTACAGTTCATTCAAAATATACACTCTCTGCAGAAGAGTGTCGACAACTACGATACACGACTGTAAGCCATGCGCCAGGCGCGCGCTTTGGTAGTCAGCAATTACGTTGCATACGCCACGTCCTTCCTAGTAGTAATTTTAAAAGATAGTTTATACAGCTCGTTCGTTCGTGAAGCCGCCGTCAGTGTCAGTAATAGTGTGTAGCGCGAGTCGTTATAATCAGGGTTGCGTAAAAGATATACTTCTAATTTGTGTTTTTAGTGATTGAAGATGTTTTGTGAAAGCAGCAGAGACATGTTAACGAAATTAAAGTAATTTTTGGTTAGGTGATGAATTAAATGAATGAAAAGAATTCACCGGTGTCAAAACGTTCAGAATGAAAAGCCACTTACTTTACAATCGTGCTAAAACCTATCATGTGACACTTGTCATATCTATAACTGAAACAATATAACGATGAGAAATGCTTGAAAGGTGTCAATCTACTGATATTGGAAAGCCATTTTTGCGCATGCTTAGTAGCTGAGCACAAATGTTTAATAAATGGACATAAACCCACAATAATACAAAATAAACCAATAAAATTCAAGGAAATCATTCGTGTGTGCCTGAACACCTAAGGCGTCACACTCATATTTTAGATATGTTCAGAACAATAAACGCTTTAAAAGGACTTCGAATCAAAGCTTTCAATATCGCAATCAATCGATGTTTCGCGCTGTTGAATATTAGGCGCATACTTTATCTGTTATAATGTGGCATCCTTGTATAAGTAACCATTACAAACTGGGGAGGAGAGTTAAGTGCGTAACATAAAATATTTTATGCCAGAGCTATCTACCCGGTGATAAGGCTTAGAACGCAAGAAATATGCTTTCTCCAACAATTAAAATTATATAACCCGCTGCATTGTTCTAGAGGCAGCGGGAACATTTTAGCTCTGGAAGGCTATGATTGTACCGCAAACCATTCAGATCTTTATTTATTCGTTTTTCGACAGCCGGCAAAAGGCGGTCTTCTCACTCTGATTCTGACACGAGTATCTATTCTGCATTCTTTGTATGTTCATGCTCGTTGTCGCGAGACGCAGCTTTATCGGTTTCTTTGTCGCGTAGGATGTATTGAGATGTGTCTCGAAGATTGCGGCCACTCGCGTGTGTTGCTGCAATGTCTCAGGCTTTGCTAATCGCCGTTTGCGGCTTTATCCAGAATGTTTTTGCCGCCTTTAAGTTGATCGTTGACGGGTGCGACTGGCATTCGTAGATCGACATCTGGCATTATTTTTGCTGTCGCCACCGCCGATCGCTTAGGTATTCGGCAGTGCAAGTCAGCCGAATAAAGAGTATATTACTGTGAAGATCGATTCTTCTCACTTGTTGACACCAACATTGTCACCACTACGTGACATCTGGTAGAGGTGCTGCCCTTTGTCTTCCGGCCTCCCCTTCAAGCCAAGGCCCCAATCTGTTCGTGCCAACCTGGAGGCCCAGCCTACAGGCCACAGAGCCAGCTGCCGAATTCAAGGGCTCCAACGCGTAACTCGATCGGCTAACAGTCTCCGTTCGACCGCGGAAGAAGTCCTCAACATTAGAGACGGTCCGGGTTACAGTAGCGGTTCTCATTCAGCAGCCGCGATAGCCCCTATTTTTAACCGTAAACCGGGTGACTATCCTGAGGAATGGGTAAACCAGTACGAACGAGTTGCGACATTCATCAATTAAGACGACGCCATAACACTCCGAAAAGTGTTCTTCCCTCTTGCTGAAACAGCGCGGACGTGGCATGAAAACCATGAGTCTTTGCTAACGACGTGGGAAGATTTCATGAAAAACCTGCTGAAAAAGTTCGCGAGCGTGGTAAGGAAAGGGCAGAACACACTTTTCAATCCAAAGCCCCGATTCCGAACAATCCGTTCCTCGCCTACGTTGAGGAAATGAAAGGTCTCATCCATCGGACCAACCCAAACATGAATGAAGGTGAGAAAGTTCAATGTTTGATGCGAGCCAATAAAGAATCACTTTTCGCTTGCCTCATCAGCAACGCAACTGCCTAAGCCGTGATTGAAATCTATCGAGAAGCATCCTCTATAGAGCGGGCCATAGAAGCCCCGGCTAGACAGTCCAACCGGCCCCTTTAGGTGTTCGCTGCAAACAGCTGCGATACCGCCGCTACAAATGGGGATATAATCATGAGATTATCAATGAGGTCCTTCGAGAAAACCGTCTGCGACTCCTACCATCACCAACGCAGCAGCAGATTGCGTCGCTCACGGACGTCATCCGTGAGGATGTCAAGCAAGCATTGGGCGTTCCTGAAGCGACAGCTCTAACAGCTCCAGCAGCTCCAACGTCAGAGGCAAGAACGACGCACTATGCTGATGCAATATTCCGTCCTGGGACCAGACACGACACTCCATGGCCTCCACGACGGACGCGAAAACGCTGTACATGAACGCCACCACTTGACCCCTGCACTCCAATCCTACGAATGTATTCAAGCCCCAGGAAGTGCGACACCGGTAGGACTACAAACAACCGACCACTCTGCGTCCATTGCTGTGAGTTCGGACACATCTTCCGTCTCCGTCGCTGCAGGCGTATTAGGCTGCGTGATTTCGCCATCGACGCCCCACGACCACGTCCTGGCGAACCACTATAAAAAATTGACGGCTGCGTCCATAAGGTAGAGCACGCCATATGGGAGAGGTGCCATATGCACCGTAGCAGACGAAAAAGAAGGTTTGTACAGTAGCAGCGCTCTGACCCTTAGTTAAAAAACATGACCGATAACCTGGAAGAAAGAAAGTTCGCTTTCCATAATGCAGTGTTCAGGCGTCATTGATCGTTATTAGGTAGGGGTAACATTAGGAGATAGGAAGCGTGCAGAGTGGGTCAGAGCAATAACTCAGGTTACCGACATTCGAGTGGAAATTAAGAAGAAGAAATGGGCATGAGCAGGACATGTAGTTCGAAGAGAGGATAACCGATGGTCGCTTAGGGTAACAAACTGAATTCCAAGGGAAGGAAAGCGTAGCAGGGCGCGGCAGAACGTTAGGTGGGCGGATGAGGTTAAGAAGTTCGCAGGGGTCAAGTGGATGCAGCTAGCACAGAACCGGGTTAAGTGAAGAAATATGGGAGAGCCTTCGCCTTTTATCCATAGCATAGATGACAATAATTTCTCTTCATGTCAAAGCTTCATACTTTAATAGTCAACCAGGTAACACATGCGACCGGCCCGATATTGGAAATTGATTGACGACGTCTGGTCCACCAGTGGCCCGGCGTTGTCAATGCATCACCAGTAATGGTACAGCCATGATATAACATTGACCAATCTTGGACCAGTGATTACATGTCTCCTCCATTCATAGGCATTCATGGGCTATCAACGGGCAATAATGATCTTGCGTATAGAATTGCTTGCCAACATTGTATACACAATGATATATGATGGCAAATATTCCCCAGCCATTGACAATGTGTTGCCCATAATTTGCGAATCATAGCATACTTTAGTAAATATTTTCCTTCCGGTATATCCGGCTTGTCGACATTGAATATAGCTTGGCATTCGTTGGTCAATATCATCCTAATAGCTTGCCAACATTGTATGCATCTCCAGTTCCAGTGGCCGATATTGTCCAACGAGTGGTGGCCACTGGCCTAGATTGAACATAACATAGCATGCATTAGCAAATATTGTCAAGCCAGTAATGGCGGCTTGTTAACATCGAATATATCTTGACATACATTGGTCAATATTCCCCGGCGAATCGTGACGGCTTCCCAACATTGTGTTTGTCTGCAGATAAAATGGTGGGTGATGACCTACAATGGTAAATATGGTCCTGCCAGTATAGGGAACCCAAGCTCAAGTTTCGCCGCGCGACAGCAGCGCCGCATTCCTGGCGTGGTGGCGAAATGTGAAACGATAGGGCTTCGCCGGAGCAGACGCTCCGCTAGATTCCTGTGCACACGCGGCGATCGCGTTGCGCCTGGTGGTTATTTGGCGATACAAAAACGCATCCCCTGATGCGGAACAGATGTACTAAGTAGCATTGTGCCATGGGAAGCCACAATATTAGGCGAAGCACCAAAATTCGAGGCTCGCGTGTGAAACTTTGCAGATTTCTTTGAAAGCGTGTCCGCAAGACCTGTTTTCCAACCCCATGACAGCGTTCTGAGAAGTCTCGCGTTCTTTGTGGAAACGAAAAGAGCCAATTTCCCCTTTCTTCGTAAACTCAGAAATGTTGACAGTTGACAAAGACGGCTTGGAGAGCCATCAAAAAAGTACAGTGGTTAAACACCATGCATAAAAAGTGAAGAGGATGGAATATTATCCTGCTCGTCGCTCCCCGCGTGTCTAGTTTTGCCGATTTTTGGTGCTCTCTCTCTGCTTTGTGAGTGCTCTGAAAGCAACCAAATCAACAGATGTGACGTCCGCAATCGAGACTGATGTCTGAATGTACCCTAAGTGTCCACAGATATCTAGGAACGAGGCCTTTTTTTTTTTCGGGGGTGGAGGCGGCTTTGGAAAACATGCCTTGCTGAGACGCTTTTACAGATTTTCGCAAATTGGCCAATACGTGAACCAATTATTATTATTATTATTATTGTTATTATTATTATTATTAACGAAGATATGTCGGAAGTGCAGTACAAAAGTGATCCTAGCTATGGCTCGACTAACACTACTCGCACGGAGCACCCCATTCGCGTCACAGGGTTCGTGAGTGCAAACCAAATATTATCATAAATGAAGCACAACCATTTAATAAGAACAGAAATAAAACAACTAAAACAATAAACAATAAAACAATAAAACAAGCTTGGATTTCACCTGCCTTCCGAGACAGCGAGCCGGTTATATCGCGTGTAGCGCTCGGTGCACGCATGTGCTTATGAGATTGCTAGCGTTCTTGTCTTTGAAGAAACACCTCCTTCGGACTATATACTTATTATTCTACTGCAAAATTTCCTTTGGTAACGTCGTAATAATAAAAAAAAACAAATCCGTATATAGATCGCATGCTACAGGCCAAAACGATGGTCAACGAGCGGGCCACTTTATTCCACAGTACAGATGATACTTTAGCAGTTTTTAAAGATATTATGTACGACAATATAATTACATAGCGAACTTACCTCGAGATGCCTTCCTACCTTTTTGCTAACGTGGCACGCATTCACAATCAATATCTACTCATCCCCGTCTGTCGTCTGCTCTACAGTGCAGACGTGAATAAAAAGTTTCCCGCTTATAATAAAGTATTCTACATGGAAGTACGCGTCAGGTTGCCCAATCAAGACGGAATGTGGGTTGCATGTCGCGGTGCACCTGAGGGGGCTCGTCAATGCGCGTGCTCGTGCGAGAGAAAGCGCACGGCGCACTCCGTGAAGGCAGCGAGCGAGCCGGCTGCGTCCAGTGAGTGCCCGCGCTACAAAGCAGCGCGAGACGTCTGCACGTACGCAGAAGCGAGCGAGCGAAAGGAGAAAGCTTGCACGGGATGCCTAGGTGGTGCCGCCGCGTTTATCCCCAGTTTCTATTTTTCTGTCAAAGATGGCGCTCCCTGTCAGGAGCAGCAGCGCCGCTCGACGGTGCTTTGGAAGCCTATAGCTGGCTTGTCGACATTTATTATATCTTGGAATAAATTGGGTAATATTATCCTACCGGTATTAGTGGCTTCCCAACAATGTATACTTTTTAGTTCCAGTGGGCAATATTGCCCAATAAGCTGTGGCGACTGGCCAGCATTACAACTATCATGACAAACATTGGTGCATATTGCAATGCCAGTATTGATTGCTCGTCAACATCGAATATATCTTGGCATACATTGGTCAATATCTTCCCGCCAGTCGTCTTGGCTTCCCAGCATTGCATATTTGCAATAAAAAATCCAACCTCAAGTTTGGCTGCGCGACTGCAGCGCACGCTCCAGCGCAAGCGGCAATATTTTGAAGCATTGTTTCGGCGCGGTGCTGATGCGGCGCTTAACCGAGCGTCTACCCGCTTTGCGCGCGCTTTTGGCGCACGCGCGCTCCTGCTTCTACTTTTCAAACTCGCACTTGGACAAAGTGGTGTTTGAAGCGAGTGGGCTGCAATGTAAACGCTGCGATGTGGTTTTAAGAAAATAGCCGACAGCGGTGGCTATTTTCGCAGCGCAAATGTCAAAAAGGGAGAGCCTTTAGTGAACCAAGCGCATTCTATTGAGCAGATTGTAGAAGACAACGCTGTTATCGTGAAGGCTAATTGTGTGTCGCAGGTCAGCGACCACATCGTGTACAACGTGTACTTTGAGGAAAGTATTTCATTTTTATTATATCCCTTTCATTAAGGCCCAGATGCTATCTAAAGAGGGCTTAGGATTTTCACCGCTGGGTTTGCCGCATTGTTGTGCATGGCTTGTGCAGGACTCAGCTTCGTGGGAGTTTATGAAACTACACACAGCAGCAACATGCTTGCAGCGCCCCTGAATTCCTGCCTTGCAGGTACACTTGGCACGGGCAATCGCAAGCTGGCGCTTTTCAGTGCATGGCCATGCTAGCTGCAAAAAAATCATGTCAATAAACATCGAACCCACGACATAAAGAGCAAAACTCACCAAAGAGAACAAGGATTTGCTGCCTCACAACTCATGCTCAGACGCAGATTGCTCCTTCTTTAGAAAGCAGACATTGATGCTCCAAGGCAGGATATATACAATGACCTCTAAGCAAGGATACAATTGAGTGAACATATTCGTTTAGTTTTGTAGTGTTTAACGTACACCTCAGCGCAACAAGGCTACGAGGGGCGCTGTATTGGAGACCAGTAAATATCCTCCCCCCCCCCCCCTCCCTTCCGTGGTTATATAACGGGCACGTATATTTCTAAAGACCTCCTTGCAGGTCGCCTCCAGCGAGCGGCGGCCGGGATCAAACCCGCGTCGCTGTGACCAATAGTCCCTAACGCGTGAGCCACCGCGGTGGGGCGAGTGATTGAATAAAACAGTTTATTGCCAATATAAAAGCTATAGGAACCATGAAGTAATAACCAGGCAGCAAAAATTTAAAATGTCTCATTTACTCTGTGAAATTGAAATTACTCGATCAATTGCGGGACCAGTTCTTAGAAGCTGAATGCGATTCACGAAAATTAAAACGCGAAAATATCTCGTGTGCAGCAGAAGTGTTGATGTTTTTTGTATAATGTGGATGCACCTTCTATTCAGGTGGAAGCTATGTATAAAATGTTCGAAGTATCCAATTGCACGACAATCGGCATCAAAATGAACATATCGGCATATACCGAAAAACGCGCCTATGATTCGAACGAACCCACGAATCTGTTATTAAGTTCATAGGCACCAACTAGATTACATCTGCAAGCTCTTCAGATATTAAGCAAACAGCGCATCGAATGATTGCATGCGCCTTACAAATCTGGGCCTTAATGAATGGGCATAGGAAAAAGTAAAAACTTAAAATACTTGCCTCAAATACCACGTCGTACGAGATGTGGTTGCTGACCTGCGACACACACAACCTTCACGATAACAGCTTATCTTCTATAACCTGCTCAACAGAATGCACATTGCTGACTAACAGCTATCCCTTTTTGATATTTGAACTGCGAAAACAGCCACCGCTGTCGTTTGTTTCCTGAAAACCACATCGGTAGCATGTACATTGCTGCACACTCGCATCAAACACCACTTTGTCCAAGCACGAGTTTGAAAAGTAGAAGCGGAAGCGCGCGCGCGCAAGACAGCTTTTTTTCAGCACGGAAATGCAAGCGCGCGAAACGCGAGTAGAATGCGGTCAGGGCGCGCGCAAGCAGCTTTCAACAACGCGAGCGACAAAGAACGCGAGCGCGCGCAAAGCGAGTTGCTCCCGCGTGCAGAACCTGCAAAGACACGAAAGTCTATGCATAGGAGCTATTTACTCTGCCCGACCGATTACATGGCGTTGGCTCGAGAGGGCGCTGTTCACTGGCGCCCGCGCAGTTAAGTCGGGTCTGATGATGTTCAACGGCTCAACTGGTCAGGGTCTTAAAATACAAGGCCATGAAATACCTAGAGTAGCAGAATATAAATATCTGGCGGTATGGGTAAACGAAGAATTGGCATACATTGGAAAGCATGAGCAATCACTTAAGGCCAAAGGGCGAAGGAATGCCGGGATAATGGAGCATAAGGCATTGTGGAGATACAATAGGCATGAGGTTTTGAGGGGTATTTGTAAAGGAATTATGGTGCCCGGGCTTATTTTCGGAAATGCGGTTTTGTGCCCACAATCAGAGGTACAGTCGACATTAGAAATAAATCAGAGATCCGTTCGACGATTAGCACTAGGTGCCCACGGCAAAACTACAAATGAGGCGGTACAGGGAGATATGGGCTGGGCATCTTTCGAAGTACGGGAAGCTCAGAGTAAAATATTACATGAGGAACGCCTGAAGAAATTGGACAGTAAAGATGGGCAGCTAAAGTATTTAAATACCTGTATTTAAAAAGCGTTGACTCACAATGGAAGAAAAGAACTAGGAAACTAACTAGTAAGTATGCTAATCACAAGCACGGACAAATAAAGAGCATTAAGCAGCAGGTGAAAAACAGAGAAGGTAAAAATTTGATAAATTCGATGAAAAAGAAACAGAGTGCGGAATTATACCGAAAGTGGAAAATGCAGATCAGGAAAGAATATTTCTTTGATAACTCAAGAGGCAATGCCCTACTTTTTGAAGCTAGATCAGGGTGCCTTAGAACACGAAGCTACAAAAAGAAATTTAACAATGGAGATGACGCATGTGCTGTATGTGGTAACTCCAGTGAAACAAGTGACCATATTATACTAGAATATAATGGTATCCATCCGGAAGGTGATGCAGGCGCAATCACTGTTCCTGAAGCTCTGGGGTTTAGAAATAACAGTGGCCAGGTGAATAAACCGGCGGTGGAAACTAGCAAAAAACGACTGGAAGATTGGTGGCTTAAAAGCAGAGAAGTGACATAATGTTAGTAATGTAGGAACAAAAATTTAATAAATAGAATGATGGTTTAGTTAACCATTCTAAATCAATAATCAAGATATAGGGAGACAAATGAGCATGATAGCTACTACCACCCCGTTTCAAAGGGGACGCCTCCTATTTTTCCATCCATTCATCCATCCATCGCAGCGCCACCTTGCGATGCTTGGGTCTTCTATTACTTTGGTCGATGTTGCCTGCCGAACTGTAATGCCAAATTAAAACCCATTCGCAGAACGAATAAAACAACGACAGGAAGGAAACACGCACCACAGGATGAATGCTGTCGTGTGTGTTTTCTTCCTGTCGTTGTTTTATTCGTGCTGCGAATGGGTTTTAATATGGATCATAACAAACTGGCCCAAACATCGGTGTTATTGCCCTGTAATGTCAAAATACCATACATATTAACATAGGTTAATCAATATTCTCTTGCCATCACTAATGGCATGTCAACTTGAAATATTTACTGCCATACGATGGTCAATATTTTAATATTAGTTTTAGAAGGTTTAAAGCATGCTCAATTTTCTCCATGATATACTTCCTTATATCGGCCACCGTGCGCTTATTGATCAGCTTTGATATCTCGGCCATTTCTATCTTGTCTGTTGGATTGGAAGCTTTCATACTCCGGCGTTTCTTAGTCAAATCTTTCGTCTCCTTAGACAGCTTACCGGTATCCTGTCTCTAACTATCCTACCGCCTACTTCCACAGCAGACTTAGTAATGAAATCTATGAAATAATTGTTCATTGCTTTTCGGGTAATGTCGCCATCCTCGGTTAGACCAGAATATCTAATCTGTAGCGAGATCCTGAACTCCTCTGCCCTCCCCCTCACCGCTAATTCATTGATGGGTTTCTTCATTACTAATCTGTAGCGTTCCTTATTCAGAATAAGGCTAATTCGGGACTTCACCATCCTGTGGCCACTGCATCGTACTTTCCCGGTTTCCTCTACAGCTTGCATAATGGCGGGGGTTGAACACAATATAAAGTCAATTTCATTTTTAGTCTTCCCATTAGAAATTTTCCATGCCCATTCCCATGTCCAGAATGGGGGAAGCCTTAAAGCGGTAAAAAAACTTGGGCATAGGCAAAACCCAGATGTATGCGATAAGGGACAAGGCGATCAACGTCATCACGAATATGGACAAGATAGTCACAGTAGCCGAGGAGTTCTGTACAGATCTGTGAAGCAGCCAAAGTAGTCAGGACCGTAATGAGATTGGCGGTAGGGAAAACAGTCAGACGTTCCACCAGTGACGAGGGACGAGGTCAAGAAAGCATTATAAACTATGAAAAGGGGGAAATCAGCTGGAGAGGATCAGATAACTTCAGATTTGTTAAAGGACCGGGGGGATATCATGCTAGAAAAACTAGCCACCCTGTATACGCAGTGCCTGGTGTCATCGACGGTACCGGAACCATGGAAGAATGTAAACCTTATCCTCATTTATAAGAAAGGGGTGTCTAAGTATCCTTAAATATTACAGACCAAACAGCTTACTGTATGTTACGTATCAGATATTTACTAAGGTAATCGCTAATAGAATCAGGACAACCTTAGACTGCAATCAAGCAAAGTATCAGGCTGGTTTTCGGAAACGGTACTCTACTATCGCCGATACCCATACCATCCACCAGGTGATAAAAAAATGCTCGCAATATAACCAGCCCTTATACATAGGATTTATTGATTACGAAAAAGCATTTGACTCAGTTAGAAACCTCGGCGGTGATGCAGGCATTGCGAAAGCAGGGGATAGACGAGCCGTACGTGAAAGTGCTGAAAGATATATATAGTAGCTGCACATGAACCATAGTTCTGCATAAAGAAAGTAACAAAATTCCCATAAAGAAAGGTGTTACGCAACAAGACACGATCTCCCCAATACTATTCACAGCTTTATTACAGGAAGTATTCAGAGACTTGAAATGGGAGCAGTTAGGGATAAGGGTAGATGCAGAATACCTCAGTAATCTGTGATTTGCTGATGACATTGCCTTGCTAAGTAACTCGGGGGATGAACTGCAAATAACGATTGATGACATAGACAGGAAAAGTAGAAAGACGTGCTTAAAGATCAATATGCAGAAGTCTAAGGTAATGTTCAACAGTCGCGGGAAGGAACAGCAGCTTACATTAGGTAGCGAAGTACTGGAAGTAGTAGGCGAATATGTCTACTTAGGAGAGGTAGTAAACGCAGATCCAGTCATGAAAAGGAAATAAGACGAATAAGATTGGGATGAACCGCATTTGGTAAGCACTCGCAGATTATGACTAGCAGCTTAACGGTATCGCTCAAGAGGAAAGTAAACAACAGTTGCATCTTACCTGTACCCACCTATGGGGCTGAAACACGGAGGCTAACCAACAGGGTTCTGCTTAAGTTGAGGACAACTCATAGAGCTATGGAACACAAAATGGTAGGTTTAACATTAAGAGATATGAAGCGTGCCGAGTAGGTCAGAGAAATAACTCAAGTTACCGACATTTTAGAGGAAATTAAGAAGAAACGGGTATGGGCAGGACATGTAGTGCGAAGAGAGGATAACCGATGGTCGATTAGGTTAACAAACTCGATTTCAAGGGAAGGAAAGCGTCGCAAGGAGCGGCAGAAAGTTAGGTGGGAGGATAAGGTGAAGTTCGCAGGGGTCAAATGGATGCAGCCAGCACAGAACCGTGTTAATTGGGGAAATGTAGGTGAGGCCTTCGACCTTCAGTAGTTATAGTCAGGCTGATGATGATGATGATTAGATGTTTTCCCAATACTGTATTCAATATAGGTTATAGTAGTCATTCATGATGTAAAATATAGCGCGAAGAACACATGGAAAGAAAAGGCGACGCAGGCAAGCGCTGTATCGCTTGTCTGCTTCGCCCTTTCTGTCCTTGTGTTCTTAGTGCTATTTTTTACATCATGAATGTTCACCAACTCGCCCACATTTCTGCGTTACTTATGGTGGTTGATATTTTATGGGCAGCTGCGATGGTTTGCCAACATTGCACACATCATTGTATGCATTGATTGATATGATCCTATCAGTATTGCTGGCTTATATACATTGAATACATTTTGGCACACAGTGGTCCATGTGGCTCCGCCAGTTTTGGCGACTTTATAGCAATAAATATCACTGTGGTATAGTGGTCGATATTATCCACTGAGTTTTGACGGCTGGTAAGACATTGCACATAACATGACGGGTTGGCCGGAATTGGCTAGCAAATACTAACGCCCAATTCTTGTCCTGCCCTGATATATTTTTAACGTCCCGAACAATACTCTCGTGTCCTTCCCGATGGCTTTCAAGTATGTTTTATACATCGTCAACGATTCAGTAACAGTAGTAGAGAACATTTATTTCAGAAAAATGGCTTAGGCGGTAAGGGCACGGTTGGTATGGGTCCTCCCCCAGTGCTCCGGTGGCTTACCTCCTGCCGGCATAAGGCTTCAGTTTCTTGACCAACCCATGCCATGAGATAAAGGCAGATTATTTTGCTAAAACATTACGAAAGCCCCGAAATGAATGATCGGGTGCCACTACGCATGCAAGCAGGGCATGCTTCATGCAATGTTGCCGTCGAGTCGGACGCGTGGCTTATGTCGTCTACGAAACGCTTGGGAATGCCCGACTGTTGCGCTGTTCTCAACTGTGAAGAAGTTTAGTACAGAGGTGCAAAGCGCAGAAGTTATAGGTCCTACCATTCCTTCTATACGTCTTCAGGGTAATGCGTGAAGCCACTCATAGATCAAAATTTTGAGAATACTTCGTCGCCCTCCTCGATAAAATCGCTACAGAACAGACGCATAATTTGTTTTCGCTGCCTATGTATAGAAACACAATACGGTGCAGTATGCAAGCATATACACTTCTGCAATCTGCAGTAGGCCAGTAAGACGTAGCACCTTCAAAGCCATATCTACTATAGGCTGTTAGCCCGGCTTAATTTGTTGCGATGAGGTTTTACATTCGCATCCTGAAAGCGTTTATCCATATCTGGAAATAGACAAATAAATGCTTTATTCATGCATATTGCATTTCCGAGGCGAAAGAAAAGATCAAATTCCGGAAAGCAGAGAACGAAGAGATTGCGCTAGTGAAGGCAAATGCTGCACCGTTTCATCACGTACGCTAGCTGACTCTTCAAAGAGGCACCAGCACCTAATGTATTGCGCCGTAGGTGGTCTTGTAAGCACGCAAGACGGGCTAGCTGAAGCATATTTTGTGTTGTAATTTACATCAGCCATAAACTTGCACTTTATTTCTATAAGCTGGCGTGCTCTGCTTTGAGTGCTTCAGCAAGGAACGAATCATGAACAAACCTTTTATGCTGTTGATTCAACATAGCTCAAAGTCAAATGGTAGACCTCCCCACATAAAAAATAAAAGCATTATTTTATATACGTTCTCTACCTTCGCCTAGCAAGAAAAAATCTAGCTTTCTGAGATGTTCTGTAATGAAGTGTATTTAAATTCAATAGCATTGCACGCTACCCAACATTGTAATACAAGTTGTGTACTTTCTGTGGAAGCTGTTCGGACTTACAATTTCCTGGTAAACACTTAAAAGAGAAAATATTGAGGAAGCTTGTAGCAAAGCAACTCCCTAATTGGAGACTGGAAATAAGTGTTATTAATTTTTTCTTTTACAAAAACAAAAGAAAACATGAATGGGTGCTCACCACCGAAATATATTTGTCATAAAATTATTGTTGCCTGGTGATGCTGCTCGTCAAGGAAATTAGTCTAATCACCTGCCTTCGAATATTTTGAAATGTCGGCTTAACATCACGTGTTTAAAGGCTTGTTCCTATGCAATATTCTGGCACGACTCTCCATGCTTTTTAGGAATATTATCAAAATACATTGCAAACAGATCGAGGGTATTTCAATCTAGAAACTACGTTAGTTCGCTCTAACAGTTTAAAAAAAAACGTACCGTCTTTGCCAAAAGTAACCAGACTGCAGGGTTGCCTTCCCAACCGTGTTTGGAGCCCTGGATGTATTTCAAAAGGCAAAAAACGCTCTTTACATATAAAAGTGATCGGCTTTTTTTGCGCACAGGTGATTACTAATTTGGCATGTCCTGTAAAACGCTTAACTACCGGGCTAAAAAGCAAATTATGCAGCTGGTTACTTTTGGCAAAGACGGTACGTTCTTTCTAGCAATGTTAGACAGGCGGCTGTTTGCGACGCAGCGGCGCCAGCCTTCGACGTGGCAGCGTACGCATTCTTCGTTCCCACGCCTGAGAGAATTCCCCGGCGGAATTCCAACTTGCGGTGGCATATGAAACCATGCGCAAAGCGCTGCAGCGCTCGCACGACTGGCGCCAGCGCGTTGTCTCTCTCTTCGCTCTTGCCTCCTCTCTAGCAGCCCAGGTGCGGGCCTCGCGCGTTGTCTGCTGCAGCTCCGCTCGCACTCGGAGAATAAACAGTAAAACCACGACATGCTTCGTCTCGCCTCGCGGAACAGTGTGCGACTCAGTGTGAGTACCACTGACCCTTTATTTTCAGATATGTTCGTAACGAAGTAGGTTTTTGGAGCATTTGCTGCTTTATTTGCCTCCCATGTTGCTACTCTTCCCTGTAGAAGGGAAGACTTGGGTTCACTAGGACGGACCTTTGCGTACCGACTTCCTCTTGGGCTGCTTCGGTTGACGCTGCATGCAAAGCTGCGCTAGACGACTATTAAAATGTTCTTCTTATACAGTGCGGCGTATTAACTGAAAATGAATCATCTTGTCAGTAATTGGCACCTAAGAATTAAGAGTAACAGACTATGCTTATCTGCTGTTTATGTAAGAGAAAGAAAAGCCTTGCTTTAACTATATTGCACCAAACAGAAAATATGCATTTTTCATGAATTCCAATTTCAGCACACTGACTTGCACAAACTAATTTTGTAGCAGTGGCGAATTTTACTAATCATAAAGAGTTTGCCAAAGCTGTACAAAACAAAAACAATTCTGCATATTACTGTCTTCTTTTTGTTTTCGCTTGGCTGTCACCATCTTCCTTTGTACAAAAGGAAGATGGTGACAGCTTCTCGAGCATACATAGGCAAGGGCTCCTGAAAGCTGCTGTACTTATAACCAAGAGCAAAGGAGCATGCTAGAGATGCTGGCTTGGCAGACTCCTGAAGTTCCCTTTAATGCGGTGCTGCGGCGTCTTCCAACAACTTGGGATCTGCGGACGCCTTTTCAATGGACCTAACGAGACGTGAAGTCCTGGAAGTCTGAAGGAATTCTGCCTATAGCTTTTTTTCACTATGTACCACATGCGCACTTAATAAATATCCATGAAACAAACAATTCTGCCTTTTTTGTGTTAATGCATGTGTACTTTCAGGCTAATATAAATTAGCTGCATGTAAAATACTTTGCACAAAAACAAACTCAACCCCGTGTTTGGCGCATGACGGCCATGGCTGCCTCGGTGCTGTAACACCCATCAAATAAAAAAATAATCCAAAAACAACAATAAACAATATTGGGATTGCCTGGCTGCCAATTATGCAAAAACAGTGGACAAGCTTGGGTGGGCGATGTTGGACAGCCGATGAGCCTAGCTGGATAGCAGTTATTAAAAGCCAATGAGTAAGCTTGGTTGTACTATAGAGAGTGGCTGGATGTACAGCCTCGTCCACTTCTAGCTATAACACGGTCACTGCTTTCAAAGCGTCATTGCGTCCGGCCCGGCCACGCAATAGAGCTTAGTGGCAGGCCATGTGAAGCAACAGGCCCGGGTCCTTCTGTGCTTGCATCGCTTTGTATCGATATGGGCCTGCGTCGGGCGCAATGTTGCTTTGAAAGCAGTGACCGTGTTATAGCTAGAAGTGGAGGACCCTGTACGTTGTATAGGAGCCAGTGGGTATGCTTGGGTGTAAGATACTGGGTAGCCGTTTAAGTGAGGCGGAATGCCAATAAATAATCTAGTCTGCCATTGGTGGCCATTGTTGGAAAGCCAGTCTAGTAGATTGGATTACATCTTGACACGGGTTGCTCCCCAATGAAACACCGTTATTGGTCCCAATATTGGGGCCGGTTTCCACCAATATTACCCTGATGGCGGTCCATTGACGGCGTGCTACTTGAGCAAATAACAAGTACTGGCCAGAATGTATGAAGATACTGCAGGATTTTGGAAGGCGAGCAGATTTTAAATTATCTCAAAAATGCACCTTTTTCAAATACCCAGTGCAAAAATATACAGGACTGAAAAGAATCCATAGTGCTGTACCCAGATTTGGTCGAGTTGTTATCGACGTTTTATGAAGATGCTTTCTTGAAGTAGCGGCTATTCAGGAGGAGAGCGCAGCAAGAATTCTATATTCAAGCCCATTTTCTGCCAACTCCTTTTTCGAGACGGATTGATAAGTTGTAGTAATCCCGCTCGCCATCAGCTCGCGCGCCAACCCGAAGAGACAGACGAAGTGGAGCCGGAGCCTTGTTGGCCCTGCTCTGTTGATTAGAACGCTACCCCCGTCGCTTTGGTTTGCGGACGTTGCTTGTGGTCTTGGTGCTCCTATAAACACCTTACACTTGGTGGAGGTTCGGTCGTCGCCCTAGTCCTCGCAAATTTCACCCTGGAACTTCGAAACCGCACGCTACCGCCTTCGGTCACAACCATGCAGGACACTCCCAGCCAACCATCGACGCCCATCCCTGCCACTCCTACCACCATCTTCTGTCCCGGGGCACAACGCCCCCGTGACCCACCTTTCTTCAGTGGTACCGACGACCACGACGTTGACGACTGGCTGGCCTCTTTCGAGCGCGTCAGCACTTACAACCGCTGGGACGATTCCATCAAACTGAGCAACGTCCTCTTCTACCTCACGGACGTGGCGAATCTGTGGTTTCGAAACCACGAAGCCGATCTTCCGACGTGGTCTGTCTTCAAGAAGAACTTCGCGGATGTCTTCGGCCGTCCTGCGGTACGTAAACTCCGCGCCGAACAACGCCTCCATGCACGGCTTCAACGTCCCGAAGAAACGTTTACTAGCTACATTGAGGACGTGGTTGACCTCTGCAAGTGGGTCAATCCGTCCATGCCCGAGCCCGAAAGAGTCACACATGTTCTAAAAGGTCTCACTGATGATGCGTACTATATGATGTCGGCCAGAGGCCCTACTTCCGTATCCGACATTATAACACTGTGCCAGAGGTTTGTAGAGCTACGAAAGCAACGCGCTTCTACGCGGCGGGCTGCCACACCTGCTGGCATTGCTGGCTTGGCACTGGCCACGCCGTCTGCGGAACAGTCTCAATTTATGCAGAATATCAAAGACTTCATCCGCGAAGAAGTTGCACGCCAGCTGTCCCTCCTCCACCCAGTTCAGCCGACCGTCTGCACTTCGCAATTAGCGCTGACCAACGCGCCATCCATCTCGCCGGCTATCCGCCAAGTTATCGAGGAGAAAGTCGCCGAAGCGCTGCCTTCTAGTGTTCCCATCGCTCCTGTGCAAGCACCACTCACTTACGCTCAAGTAACCGCTGGAACGCGCGGTCCGCTTCCAACATCGTCGTACCAGAACGGCCCTACATTTTATGCTCCACCTAGTTTCATGGCCCCTCAGTCTCAGATTCCTCGACCGCGACGCCGCATTACGAACCCAAGGCGAACCACCGACAATCGCCCAATTTGCTATGCTTGCGGGCTCCCGGGTCACGTCGCTCGCCTTTGCCGTCAGCGCCCGCTTCATCCTGAGAACACAGTCCGTCAGTACCACTACGATCCCGAGCCGCCCTTGAGCAACGTCTCTTCTGGATCGTCTCCACCTCGGGCTCAGTACTCGACACGCCGATCGCCTTCGCCTCGCCGACGTTCTATTTCGCCAATGGTCCGGCGACAGGGCCCTACGCAAGGGGAAAACTGAATGCCGCAGTTCCGGAGGCAAGAACTGCGCGTTTGATGAACTCGTTAAGTCCTCCGCCTTCTCCCGCCAACGTCATTGAAGTGTTCGTAGAAGGTTTTCCCGTTCTTGCGCTGGTGGATACAGGTGCTGCCGTTTCCGTAATTAGTGATGCCCTTCGCCGCAAAATTCGCAAGGTCACGACGCCGCTTTCTGCCTTTCCGCTTCGTACGGCCAGTTCACAGCGCATCACCCCTGTGGCAGCGTGCACGGTACGAGTTTGCATCAAAGACATTGCGTATCTCGTCGAGATGGTGGTGCTTTACGACTGCTCCCACGACATCATCTTCGGCTACGACTTTCTGTCAACTCACAGTGCTGTGATTGATTGTGCCCGTGCTGAAGTTGAGCTTTCCCCTGTGTGTAATGTTTCCCTGTGTGACCCGCCTGTGCGCCCTGCTAAACTCCTTGTAGCTGCAGACACCGACATTCCTCCCTTTTCTTCTGTTCTCGTTCCCCTTATTTCGACATCTGCCCTCCCTAGTCCTGTTCTCTTTACGCCCAAACTCGACTCCGCCCACTATAACCGCCTCCTTCTTCCTTTCGCCGTTCTAACAATTTCTGATGGCAGCTGTGTCATCTATGCTTCCAACCCTTTTCCCGGCCCAACGGCTGTTCTTCGCGGGGAGTGCCTCGGCTACATTGAAGAACTGGACCCTGATCGCACTTACATGTTCTCCGAACCTGAAGTTTTTCCTCAAGTCGCTGCCCTGACGTCTTGTGCTGCTACGAGTGATGAGCTTCCTGTCGACGACCTTCATCGAGCTATCGCGACCGACCTTACGTCCGCCCAACGGGACCAAATAGTCGCCCTCCTTCAGCGCTTCAGTGCATCTTTTGACGTGTCCCAGCCTTCCTTGGGCCGCGCCTTGACCGTTTCTCATGCAATCGACACTGGTCCTCATGCTCCCCTGCGGCAGCGACCATATCGCGTGTCGCCCACTGAGCGCCGCGTCATTCGTGACAATGTCGCCGATATGCTTCAACGGGGCATCATACGACCATCTCATAGCCCTTGGGCCTCCCCCGTAGTGGAATTGAACGGCGGCGCAACACGGAAACGGACACAGACAAGAAGGGGACACCACATGCGCACATTGTCTGTGTCTGTGTCCCCTTCTTGTCTGTGTCCGTTTCCGTGTTGCGCCGCCGTTCAATTCCATCATGCACCAACTCGCCCCCCAGGCAGTTATTCTCCCCCGTAGTGTTGGTGACGAAAAAAGATGGCACGATCCGCTTCTGTGTGGACTACCGGCGTCTGAATAAGATAACCCGCAAAGATGTTTACCCACTACCACGAATTGACGACGCGCTAGATTGTTTGCAAGGAGCGGAGTTCTTTTCGTCGCTAGATTTGCGCTCTGGCTATTAGCAAGTACCGATGGCTTCCGCTGACCGCCCGAAAACAGCCTTCATCACTCCCGATGGATTGTATGAATTCAATGTGATGCCATTCGGACTGTGCAACGCCCCCGCCACCTTCGAGAGAATGATGGATAGCATTATCAGTGGGCTCAAATGGGAAACGTGTCTTTGTTATCTAGATGACATTGTCGTTTTCTCGAAAGATTTCCCTTCCCACCTTCTGCGCCTTCAGCGTGTCCTTACGTGCCTTACTGAAGCCGGCCTACAGCTCAACTTGAAGAAATGTCACTTTGCCGCTACCAAGCTCACAATACTTGGTCATGTCATATCCAAGGATGGCGTTCTACCGGATCCTACCAAAGTTCGTGCCGTCGCAGACTTCCCCAAGCCCACAACCTTGAAAGAACTTCGAAGTTTTATCGGTCTATGTTCGTATTTCCGCCGTTTTATCCGAAACTTCGCCAGTATCATCGCCCCTTTAACGCAACTCTCGCCGGAGGCCCGAACCTCTCCTATTGGTCACCAGCCTGTGATGCTGCGTTCAGTACACTACGCCGTCTACTCGTCTCTCCCCCTATACTCCGCCATTTTGACCCTACCTGCTCGACCGAAATACACACTGATGCAAGCGGCGTAGGTCTGGGCGCTGTTCTTGCTCAACGGAAACCTGGATATTCCGAGTATGTCGTCGCGTACGCTAGTCGTACCCTCTCGAAAGCGGAATCGAACTATTCTGTGACCGAAAAGGAGTGTCTGGCCATCATATGGGCCATTACCAAGTTTCGTCCTTATATTTACGGTCGCCCATTCTACGTTGTTACCGACCACCACGCGCTCTGTTGGCTATCCTCCCTCAAAGACCCCTCCGGCCGCCTCGCCCGCTGGGCGTTACGTCTACAGGAGTACGATATCCACGTCATCTATCGATCTGGACGCAAGCACACCGACGCTGATGCCCTTTCCCGTTCACCGCTTCCTAACGACTCGACAGCTGGCTTCGTTTGTGCCTACGATATGTCGCCGCTCAACATTACCAACATGAAATCTGAGCAGCAGAAAGATCCATGGATATCCTCCCTTTTAACATTCCTGTCTACGCCCGCAGATCTCCCTCCGTCACGTGCACTTCGTCGTCAGGCCCACCACTTCGCCACTCGTGATGGACTTTTATACCGCCGCAATTACCATCCTACAGGGCGAAAGTGGCTTCTCGTGATTCCGCGACATCTCCGTGCCGAAATCTGCGCCTCTTTCCACGCCGATCCTCAATGCGGCCATGCAGGTGTCATGAAAACCTATTCTCGACTGCGTATGAGATATTACTGGCGCGGCATGTACCGCTTCATTCGTCAGTATATCCGATCCTGTACCGCCTGCCAACGTCGCAAGAATCCATCCCCTCAGCCAGCCGCTCCGTTGCAGCCATTGCCTTGCCCCAGCCGCCCTTTTGACCTTACAAAGTATATAAGTCCGTCTTGTCTACTTAAAAGGGGGGTGGGGAGGGAGGAAATCAATTAGTTGTTTTCACAATGGGCATGAAACTTACTTGTGGTGTATTGGAACTTATAGCAAGAGAAAAACTATGTATCGTAACCAGGACATAGTCTGCAAGCAGGTGGTTAGTGGGAAAAGTCGTTCTTTAGTAATTGAAGCATTAACGTTTTCCTCCAAAATAAAGTTAGCCTTCTAAACAAAAATGTAATTCTACTTCTGTTAGAAGCACATCATTTAAATGGCACCGTTCCTCTCGGCTAGCCTCGTGCACCCGGCAGAAGAGACTTAGGATCCTATTTGAACCGCTCTCTGCGTACTTGGTTCTCGTCCCAGTGCCTTCCAAGACTACCCCTATTAAAGTCTTGCGTTCTGCGCACAAAAGGCTAATTGGCATTATTTGCCAGCTGCGATGTGCCATTACTTTTGCGTTAAAATAAGCTAACACTGGTCTAACATACATAGGCTTATATCATCATAAACTGGATGCAACTGTAATTTTTTCTTAGAGTCGTGAAATGTTAGATGCCACAAATTTATTAGACAGCTACGCAGAGTGTAAGCGAATTCGAACGCAAGGGACGCGAGTATTTCAACATGTAGGTAACAAACGTCTATGTTATTGTGATTGCTTTTCACTGCTTGCTTCCTATTTCAACCTGCAGGTTGCTACAACAATAAGAGACTTGGATTTTGTCCTAAATCAGGGTTATTGCACGAGCAAAGGTGCCCAGGGTTGGAGTCGTTAAAATGCAAACCTTGGTCATTCCAGTGCTCGTGCACAAAAAAGGCGATGCGACGAGAAGACGGGGAGTGCATAACTTCTGCAGAAGATTGTGGTAAGCTGATTTACAAAGCGAGAATTCTTCTCAATAATGTTACACTTTGTGGCCGCTGAAACCTTATTCATTCTGGTGGGAGAGCAAAGAATATTATAATAATAATAATGATATATTTATATGATAATATTATTAAAAATAATATTTAATGATCATAATGAAAGTAACAACAACATTGTTTCCATCAACATTATGAAGGACGCTGCGAGTAAAAGCTACTCGAAAAAACTCCAGCTTGACAAAAAAAAAGCCCACAGCTCATTACACGGCGGCAAAAGGACGATAATAAAATACATGCAGGCATATAAATCTCATTGCTACTCTACTTGGCTGCTTGAAAAGAGAAGCGCACATACACAAATAGTGCAACCTAAAGAAGTAAACACGCGGTATGCTAAGAAGTCAAAGACGTCCAAATGAAGCAGCCCTATTTCACGTTTGGATATAATATGCAGGTCAATATCGAATTTATAGCTTTTATAGCTTGCCTTTAAAGCGCCTACGGCCTTTGCGTGGCCTCGCAGGGTTTCGGTAAGCTGAATAATAAACTGAATTCGATGTGATCACTAAAAACAGCCTAGCAATACTATTGAAATGGGAAGTTGAAGTCAGCGAGGAATATTCTTATTGTTCAAAAACAGTAGAGAAATGTTGACATATTCATTGCCAATATGCGATAAATTTTGGAGCGCACCTCTTAGAAGCTAAATTGTACGACTATTTTTGGTTGTGTTTTTCTGACAATTACTTTACTGAACTCAATATGACCTGTTGCTTAGTAAAAGGTAGTCAAGAGTACCACCTTGTCGCAGTTCGCAATGTCTACATGTGGGCACAACGTTATGCTCGGCCTCCTGCAACCGAGTATGAAAATCTGCAAACAAATAGCCAATCCTGGTCAATAGAGGCCTGCTGACCTGGGGCAGAGCGTAGCAGTCTTGTCGCGTCCTAGGCATAGGACAGGACAATAACAGCAACTGCAGGTAAGCAGGGCAGCAGCAGCAACCAGTGCGACGGCGGGGATCCTCAGAACACCGAAAGGTATGCTCGCACCGGCGTATTCTTTCTTCAAAGAACACCAATACTTTCTATTCTTCGGCTACACTGCCTCCCTCCGAAAAGGAGCATCGTCGCGATGCTAGACACAAAATGAATTAACCTCCGGACAGAAGTACACACGGTCTCGAAACGCTCGCTAGTAAAAGGAAGAGCTCTCTGTAATCACTGGTAATATGGCTTAAGCTGCACTACGTGCACAATGTCACAATGTCAGAAAGCGAGGAACGGCCTGACGACGGTTGCTTAATACATGGCAGCCCCTCGTAACTACGTTTTCCGACGTGACGATCAACTGTGTACGGACCGAAATACCATTTCATGAGTTTTTCTGAAAGCCTCGACGGCGAACCGGTGTCTACACCTACACCTTGTCTCCAGGCCGGAAATTTACGTCACGTTTCCGGAGGTTGTAATGACGAGCATCGGTACTCTGTTGCTTTCGTATGTGGAGTGTGGCCAGTTGCCGAGCCTCCTCCGCGCGTTCGCATACTAGCCGGGCATCATTAGCTACGTCGTCTGGTGGTGCGTGCGGCAGCATTGCCTCAAGCATGATCGTTACTTGCCTTCATTGAACTATCTGGAAGGGGGACATGCGGGTGGTCTTCTGGATTGAAGTATTATAAGCGAAGCTGACATAGGGCCCCAGTTACGATCGTCGACGTCCATGTACATGGTGATCATATCGGCTATAGTTCTGCTGAGCCTCCCCGTTAGTCCATTAGTTTGCGGATGATAAGCTGTGGTTCGGCCGTGGCTGGTGCACTTTAGGCGCAAGATCATCTGAGTGAGTTGCGCCACAAACGCGGCGCCACGGTCAATGATCAGCACTGCTAGGCCACCGTGCCAAAGGACAATGCTCTCGATGACAAATTTGGCTGCCTTAGCAGCCGTTCCCGCCGGAAGTACGCGGGACTTCGAGTAGCGCGTTAGTTAGTCCGTCGCCATGATAATGTACTTCTTGCCTGATATCGACGTCAGAAATGAGCCCGAAACATCCATTCCAATGGTATGAAATGGAGCAGTCGGTGGCTCGGTTGGCTGGAGAAGACCCGCCGGTCGCGTAGGAGGTGTTTTTTGCCTTTCGCACTCGCGAAAGGTTCTTGTATATTGACCTATGTACTTTGGGAGTTTCGGCCAGCAATATTTATCTCGAATCTGCGAAAGCGTTAGGCTGTATCCTAGATGACCAGTGGTAGGATAGTCGTGGCACCCTTCAGTGACCTCACTTCGCAGGTCTTGCGCCACGACAAGAAGCCACGATCGCTGGCTGCAGTCGAAATTCTTCCTGTACAAGGCATCACTCCGGACCTTAAATGGAGGGAGAATACGCAGGAAAACCGCAGTTACCGCATCTTTGTCTCCTGAGAGATGCGCTGTCAGTTGACGAAGCTGTGGATCATGTCGTTGCCGATCTGCCATATCATCAGACTTGAAGGCCCCAAGAAAGCTGTCTTCCTTATCATCTGTGCCTCCTGGCGACGGTCCCACATGTGCTCGAGGCAAGCAGTCAGCATCATGATGTTTTCTCCCGGAGTTGTGCGTGGGCATGACTTCATGCTTCTCTAGGCGACCGCTCCACTTTGCGAGTCGGCCCGTGACGTTCTTAAGACTGGCCAGCCAGCACACCGAATGGTGGTCGGTGACGACACGAAACAGGCGGCCGTACAGATAAGTCCGAAACTTCGTTATGATCCAGATGACGGCGAGGTACACTTTTTCTGTTGTCGAGTAATTGCCTTCCACCTTAGAAAGAGTTCGGCTTGCGTACGCAATACCCCGCTCAGTACCATCCTGGAATTGTACAAGCACTGCCTCTAGATCTTTTTTGCTGCAGTCCCTGTACAGTTCAGTGTCGCATTTTGATCAATGTGCCCTAATATAGTTGGTGACAAAAGGACTTGCTTTAGTCAGCTGAATGCTAACTTATGCCGAAAGTTGGGCAAGTTGGTGAACGTTCATGATGGAAAATAGCGCAAAAAGTACACAAAGGACAGAAGGAAGACACGGACAAGCGCTTGTCCGTGTCGTCCTTCCGTCGTTCGTGTACTTTTTCGCGCTATTTTACATCATGAATGCTAACATCTTGCTCTTCATTCTACAAAAGTCGACGCTGTCTTTCGTAAGGTGGATAAGCGGCGTTGCAATGTGGGCGAAGTTGGGTACAAAACGTCTGAAGTTAGCACAGAAACCAAGAAAACTTCTGACAGTTTTCTTTTCCGACTTGTCCGGAAGACGGTGATGTGAAGGACGCCACGAACGCGGTTTTCTCGGGATCTGGTTACAAGCCTTTGTGACTGACTATATGTCCAAGAAAATTCAGCTCACCATAAGAAAATCGACATTTCGAAGGCTTGAGTGTGAGTCCGGCGTTCCGAATAGCACTAAGAACCGCTTCGAGGCGCAGACGATGATCAGCGAAGGTGCGTGAAAAGATAACAACGCCATTAAGATAAACTAGACACGGCAGAGTTAGTGCCGGAGTTATGACGAGCTCCGCGAGCAGCGTCTCATGACTCACCGTGCCATCTCCTCGGATGAAGCACTATCGACACTGGATCTTCCCGGTGCTCATCAGGATCACCCAGCACTTCTCCAGCAAATAAAACAGCTTATGCGGGAAGAGGTGGCTCTACAATTGTCCCCGGTTACCTGCTGGTCGAATCTTCCTCTCTGTCGCCTCCTCTACAGCGTGTCATTCAGGAACAAGTCGATCAGATCCTGTCAAGTACCAACCACCCCAATGGTGGTCGCTCCGCTTACGTACGCCGAAATCGCAAGCCTCCCACCGCCCGAAACGCCAAAGTACGCGCCCCCAAACCATGCTTTCAATCGCCGGCTGCCCGTGCATCCAGTGCCACCTACGCAGCCTGCTCGGCCGCGCACCGTTCCCGCAATCCGAATCCGTGGCGCGCACAAGATAACCGCCAGATATGCCACCTCTGCGGTGTTGCTGGCTATGTGGCACTATAGTGCTTTGCACGTGAATCCCGTTTTTATGACTACGGGCGCGCTCCAGCCTACGGCGTACCTTTTTTCGAAGCTGAGTCCGGTTGTCCGCCTTCGCATCACTCTCCTACACGTTCCGATTAATATGCCCACCGGTCGCCACCCCCCTCGTCGGTGCCGCTCTCCTATCACGCGACGATTACCACCCATCCAGCAGGAAAACTAAGCGCCGCAGTTCCGGAGGCAAGAACTGCGTCCTCAGTAACTGTATCAAGCCCTGTAAGCAATATTGAGGTTTTCGTCGAAGGCGTTGATGTCCATGCGCTTGTTGACACTGGTGCTGCGGTTTCGGTGATTAGTTGGAACTTGTGACGCAAACTTAGAAAAGTGACGACGCCGATTCTCGATCCTTTATTCCGAACCGCGAGCACTGAAACGATTCGACCAGTTGCTGCATGCACCGTAGGGCTCGTCATACAAGGTCTCTCATACGTTATTGATTTCATCGTTCTCGCTCACTCTTCTCATGAAATAAACCTCGGATGGAACGTTTTGTCCATGCATCATGCCATCAGCGAATGCGCACGTGCTCACATTGCTTTGCTGTCACTTTATGACACTCTCGTAGACACAACGCTGCACCCATTTTCGCTGCCAACGCCTTCGCTGTACCTTCTTGCTCCTCTGTTCTTCTGACTGTGAAATGTTACGCCTTCAATGACGCTACAGTAATAAACTCACCGTCCATCCGCTGTACTCATCGCAAATGTGTGCTGCTCCCGCATGCCGTGCTAAACATTTCGGTGGTATTAGCGTTCTGTACGTCGCCAACCCGTTGCCTTTTTCAATCACTTTAAGAATTGCTTGGCACTGTCGATGTCATTGAACAGACGACGCCACTAGTGTTGTTGCAAACCCTAGAGTGCCTCACATACTGCCCTCGCTCCTCCCACTGATGTCACCGACTCGACCAAATCTGATATTTTCGACCGCTCTGCCGACGCATCGCTGCCGCCTACCCAGCGCGGCGAGCTCGTTGCCTTGCATCAAAGGTTCAGCGCCTCCTTCGACTCTCACAAAACTTTGTTGGGACGTACAAGCGCGGTTAGCCGTAATATTGACACCGGCCTCCATGCACCACTGCGCCAGCTCCCCTACCCTGTCTCAGCCGCTAAATGCCACGCCATCGATGCTCAAGTAGTGACACTCGTGCGCGGAGTGATCCAGCCTTCTCACAGCCCGTGGGCTTCACCCGTCATGCTAGTAAAGAAAAAAGATGGCTCCGCACTGTGTTACGTCGACTACCGTCTGCTCAACAAGATCACTCGGAAGGACGTTTATCCCTTCCCACGCATCGACGACGCCCTTGACGGTTTGCAGGGAGCTGAATACTTTTTCTTCGCTGGATCTCAACTCTGGCTATTGGCAGTTGCCAATGGTGAAGCAGACCACCAGAAAATCGCATTCTTAAAGGCAGACGGTATATACGAATTTAATGTCATGCCTTTTGGGTTGTGCAACTCTCCATCCTCATTTCAGCGCATGATGGACAGCATCTTCCGCGGGTTAAAGTGGCAGATATGTCTCTGCTACCTAGATGATGTTGTCATCTTCTCAAAGGACTTTCCATCTCATCTTCTTCGCCTCGAGAGTGTTCGATGTCTGAGCGACGCAGGCTTGCAGCTAAATTTGAATAAGTGCCGATTTGTTGCTCGACACCTGGTGATAATCGGCCATGTCTTGTCCAATGATGGAGTCCTGCCGGACCCTGCCAAAATTCGTGCAGTGGTGGAAGTTCCCAAACCCACCTCACTGAAAGAACTGCGCAGCTTTGTAGGTCTTTGCTCGTATTTCCGCCGCTTCGTTAGAAATTTTGCCGAAATTATTTCCCCCTTGAGCCACGTTCTTGCTGAAAGCCCGATTTGTGTGCCTAGTCACCTGAATGTGAAAGCTTTTACTACTCTCCACCGACTGCTGACATCCCCACCGATACTACGCCACTTCGACCCGTGCGCTCCTACCGAGCTCCACATGGACGCCAGAGGCATCGGTATCGGTGGCGTTCTCGCACAGTGCAAACCTGGTTTCCCTGAGTGCGTCGCAGCTTGCGCGAGTAGTGCCCTGACCAAAGAGACCAACTATATACAGTAAAAAAAGAGAATGTCTGGCTATTATTTGGGCCATCACTAAATTTCGTCCTATATATATGGTCGGCCATTCGATGTCACCACCGATCAACATGCTCTCTGCTGGCTGTCGTCCTTCAAAGATCTTTCCAGCCGCCTCGCCCGCTTGGCTCTCCGTTTACAAGATTATGACATTCGTGTCCTTTATAGCTCTGGTCGCAAGCACTCCGACGCCCTTTCACGCTCCTCTGTGACCTCTGGCCTTGAACCACACGCTGTCGCCGGCCTCACTTCTTTTTCCCTTGAAACCATGGATATGGCGTCTGAGCAGCGCAAAGAACCCCGGATTGTTTCACTCATGAACTTTCTGGCCAACCAATCACAGTGCCACCCTTTTCGAGCACTGCGACGTAAAGCCCATCACTTTATTATTCGTGACAACCTCATTTACCAATGAAACTACCTCCCTGATGGCCGAAATGTCTGCTCGTTGTCTACAGGGCGCCCGTGCTGAATTCCTGAAAACATATACTCGTCTACGTCCTCGCTACTAGTGGCAAGACATGTATCGTTTTATTCGCCAGTACGCCCGCTTTTGTATCGACTGTCAGCGTCGCAAGGAACTACCATGCCCTCCAGCTCCCCTGCTGCCTCTCCCGTGCCCACTTCGGCAATTTGCACGTGTTGAAATTGATATTTACGGGCCTCTTCCCTGCTCTTTCGCCGGCAACAGGTGGATCATTGTTGCCGTCGACCATCTCACCAGATATGCTGAAACTACCGCTTTACTAGCTGCAACTGCTCGTGACACCACTGGTTTTATCCTTGAGAACCTTATCCTGCGTCACGGTGCGCCACAAGAATTACTTAGTGACCGTGGTCACGTATTTTCGTCTAATGTCGTAGAAGGCCTTCTTCAGGTGGGCAGTGTTGTTCATTGTACGACGTCTTCCTACCCTCCCCAGGCAAATGGAATGGTCGAGCGCTTTAATCGGACCCTTGAAGATATGATAAGTAGGTATATTTAAACAACCCACTCACATTGGGACTGCGTGGTCATATCCTCCTTTTCATACCCTACTTTTCTCGCCTTATTGTCTCTAGTATGGCCGCGAACCTTCGAGCAGAATGGACAAGATCCTACCCTACCGTTCTGGCGCCTCCGAATTGACACCCATTTTTCAAGCTGCTGCCTATGCCGAATAGTGCCGTCAGATTACAGCTCAAATCAGTACCACCAGAAAAACATTTGCGCCGGATCCTCATGTCTGCCGCCTGCTTAACGTTCAGACTCGTTGGTGTGGCTACGGACGCCCTCTTCTACTTCAAGCCAGTCGCCCAGGTTTCTGAGTCGATACCATGGACCATATCGTGTGCATAAGCGAACTGCTCCGGTTGATTACCTTATAGAGCCCCTTACGCCGTCAACAGCACAAGCCATCGCAGCTGCTACGAAAACACAATATATTGTACTAATAAAATCGGTGGGTACCTTGCGAAACCAGTAATCCAATCTTGATCCTCCCGAATGCATGGCAGGTGCTCTAGCACAAAAAGGCCACCACCGCTTGCGACGTTTGTTTGCTGCTTTCAACAGTCGTGAGCACAAGGTTTTGCCACATTGCTTGTAAAGCTAATAATTATCTGTGCATTTCCGCAAGCCTTTTTTTTATTTTTGCTCATTATAGAAGCCCGCCGGCGATCTCTGTCATTTTTTGCCGCACCAGATGTGTGGAGACGAGGTTTCTAATGAGTCCACATACTCTCGGGCGCTTCCTCACTGCTCCAGGTGCTTCTCGTAAGATTTGCCGGCTTCACCTAGATGTTGCTTTGCCTAATATAATTCCTGCTATGTCCTGCTATGTCCACCATCTACGTAGCGGTTTCTGGGCGGAAGGCAGCATAATAAAATTTAATTTAGGTTCAACGCAAACGTCTTTGTTTCATACCCTCAAAATGTTCGCCACCACGTGATATCTGGAAGGGTGCTATTTGCGTCCTGAAATACCCGATGATGAAGCGCTGCACTCAGATACGCTGATCGCCTTCGCCGGTTTTTGACTGTTTTCGCTCCGCATATGGAGCAGCATAAGTATGTATATTAACTGCTTACCTATTGTGTTTCTAGCTCCACTTGTCTCTTCGCGGACGAATGTTTAGTATAACTTAAAATAAATATTGTTTACATGATGTTTTTTTTTAGCCTTACCTTAACAATATGGCTTCTTGGGGCCCTGTCTGGCAAATGCAGCTGAACGCTGCGGATGGCAAAACAAAGTGAGCTTTCCGCAATGAATCATCCTGTCCCACTACTAATTTTTTTTTTACTTGTCTTTATTTCCGCTTGAAAGTATGTGTGGTACATAATAAGAATATCGATATTTAGAAAGTTCATATTAAATGTATATCATCCAGAGCAGATCTCATGCTTACTACCAAAAACGGAAAATTTCACTGCCACCATTTTCACCGAAAAACAAAATGCATACTACATCTGGAGTACGCATCATTCATATGGAACCCCAGCCTTGTATCTAACTGATGCCCTGGAGAGTGCAAAAGTCGCTCAGATCGCTATAGCGTCCACATTCATACCGCAATGTGTGAAAAAAAGGCAAGATGTTCCACTTCACGCTGTGAGGTTCATAATTTCTCGTATTTGCCTATTTCATAAGCTTTATCCTCATAAGGAACAACTGTAAATGTTGGTTTTCTTTGAGTGCCCTACCCAAGACTTGGTCAAAATCAATACTTACGATATTTCGTCATTAACTACGACCACTTCAGAACAATCAGAGCCTGCATCCATGACAGATATTTTCTGCGTACAGAATAAAAACAATACGCCGCTAATGGTCATTGAAACAGAATAAAACTTTTATGCTACTTTGTTTATTCTTTCCGCTTTATCTGATATATTTTCTAGCTTTCCCTGTCACCAGTGGACACAAACGGCAGTGGTTGCAAACATGGGTTGACCACCCTCCACTTGAAGCAATACTGAGCACATGTTCTGGAAACACAGTTGAATGCATCCTAAAATATGTGAACGTATTGCAGCATACTTTATGTAGAACTTTTATTCTTAGAACTATGCACATATTTTTGAACAAAAAGACATCTGTGAGAGGTACAGAAATTTACTGGACGGTGAAGTCATACGCACGTGCTTTCGACCGGCACAGACTGGGGTTTTTCATCGCCAAGGGGTCTCAAAAACCCTCCTGATATATGGTTTGCGGTTCGGGTGATAAGTAAATCTTTCTTAAACAGCGTAAGAAAAGAGTCATGACGCAGACCTTTGTCCACATACGTTTGTGAATTTTAATGATATTCATAATCCCTTTTGCATCTACCTGTTCTCCCAAATCGAGTGTCTACGAAGTGTGCTCTGTTGTGTTCTTTATGTATCAGCCTTTATAAACGCGTACAAAATATATCCCCAAGGTAGCACCAATTGTCCATACGTAATCTTTTATTTTGTATATCACCACATTTCTTTCTTTGATGAGCGGAATTTGCATTAGCAACAGCTGCAGAGTAAGCATTTATAGCCTAGCCGTATGGCACTACCATGAAGATGCTTTAAAATTTATATTAGAAAATACAATTTGCCGTTTTCTTCAACGTTCGGCGAGGGAAAGCGGGTAGGCTTAACAAAGCAGCCTGATGGTTGCTTCATAATATTCACGCTTGTTGCTCAAATTAGGTTTGTATTGAATAAAATTTTTTTTTCAAATTGCATTAGCAAATGTAGATTTAAATGTTTTCTCATTTCTGGTTCTGCCTTATTCAACCTTTTTTCAGACAAAGCAACGAAAACTCCAGCTAAAAAGCCCACCAAAAAAGAAGATGAAGGTAAGTAAAGTATGCATTAGAGCGAATTGCACATGAGAGTTTAGTAATGTAGACTCAGCAGGGAGATGAAAAGATCGTGTGTATTCAATGCGAGCTACTCCTCGGGGAAACTGCACTAGCAAGGAATATTTTAGTTAGGATGGCCATCAACAAGGCGTATCAGCGATCCTCGAGCAAATACTTTTTAAATAATGTGATATTAGTCAGAATTCGATGCGGGCGTGTGTCAAGGTATTGTAAAAACATGAAACCTACAGCAGACAGCGAAATGCATCAATCATATACACATAATTAAACCAAATCGAAAGTATAGAATACATAAATTAATGTTCTGTTTTGTGGAGTATTTATCAAAGTAATAGGATGTATTTATCGGGAAGTAGTTACGGAATAGTGCCCCGTCGTGGTGATGCTGTGATTAGAGCGCTCGTCTACAGTGCTCGAGGATTCGGGATTGGATCCCGGCCGCGAAGGCCGCTTTTCGATGAAGGCTAAAAGATGGTCCTAGTGTGCACGTTAAAGCTAAGAGACCACCGAGGTAAGAGACCACAAGAGGCTTTTAAATCCTTCAGCCAACACAAGGATTGGTGATCGGTGACCATACAAAATGGTCTTCCTTAAAGGTAAGGGCGAAACAGTAGCGGTCCCGACTATCGCCAAACATTCTTTTCAGCCTTAAAATAGTTGGACTCATCATGGAAAGGGCGTGCCTTCCATAGGCGATTTCTCTATTGACACCGTCTTGCCGCTGAACGAGGATAGCGCCAAGGCTGACTTCGTTTGCATCTGTGCGAACCTCTGTGCCCCCATCGTTGTCGAATGTGCGATATCGGTGGTTAGAGATCGCTCAGAACCTCGTTAAAGGCTGTATGCGGTTCGCTGCCCAAGCGAATGCTGCATCATCTCGCGTTTAGTGGGTTAGATTGTTAGCGAGCTGAGCTGCCCCCATTGTTGTCGAATGTGCGATTATCTGTGGTTAGAGATGGCTCTGTAACTCGTTAAAGGCTGTCTGCTGTTCGCTGCCTAAGCGAATGCTGCATCATCCCGCGTTTAGTGGGTTAGATAGTTAGCGAGCTGAGCCGCTTTTTACAAAGCAACGGTAGTAGGAGCAGCATCCCAGCAATCGCCAGGCTGCATTTTTTTTTCTAGATTGCGAAAATGCTCAAACGGCCGCAAGTTTTCAGATTCAGCACGGATGAAGGCAGCATACACAATGTCGCCACGTAATTTCAAATAAATGAAACCAAAGCGACACCTTTAGGTTTGAGGGTGAGGTTTGCCAACCGAATGGTTTAAAGGACAGCTATGAGCGGTGCAGATACTCCGTAAAAGTTGTCGAAAAGATCACCGCGTAGTCCATGTAAACGTGGCATGTCTGTTATTTTAGACCTGAAAGCAAAGTGTTCCTCAACCTCCGGCAGGTTGAAGTAGCACCGCAGAGTCGGAAGTCGAGGACGCTGAATTCGTAAAGACCATCCGATGTCACGAAGGCAGTTTTGTCACGGTCCCTTTATCAACTTATATTGCCAATACCCGCTTCAGGGATCTACTGAAGAAAATAACTTGGCTTGCCGTGGTTGGTTCAGGGAGCCCTTTATATGCGGTTGTGGATAAGCGTCTTTATTTTCACACTGTTCAACTACCTGTAGTCGACGTAGAAATGCAGTGTGCCGTCTTTCTTGGCGAAGACAAGAGATGACCACGGGCTGTTCGATGGTTGGACTACGTGTTCGGCGGCCATCTTTCGGACTTGCTTCTGGACAGCATCTCGCTCGCGAGGATACACACCACCGACAGATGGATGGGTCGAGCACGCGTAATAATGCTTCTTTCTACAATGTACGTTTGCCGCACTTTAAAGGATGACGTGAAGAACCCACTAAACTCAAGCATGATGTCCTGCAGCTTCCTTCTTTCAGCGTGCCCAAGATCTGCATTTATGTCAAGGCTGTTGACTGCATCCTCTTTACCTGTAAACGGGGTTGGTTCAGAATTAAGCATTTGGTCTCTCCTGAACGGGGTCAACTTACGCCGTGGCTGCTTCACACACATTATGGCGTGGTTCTTTGCTGGAACTTTTAATCTCTACCTCCGTCTGATAGCAATGAATGAAGTCGAGACCGTCACGCTGCAGAAGCGCCTGGAGTATGTAACAAAGATACATTAGGCTAGACAACTCTGAGTCCTCGCTATGGCTTGTCGCAGATAGCACTCGCAGAACACTGCGCGTGGCAGCCCTGTGGTGTTATCATCGATAATTCGCCGTTAATATCAAAACCCACTGAGATCAAGCTTTCCTGCCCTATCTCTATGGAGAAATTTATCAAACGCTTCGGCAGATCTATCAAGGCACCGCGCTCGCGGAAAACGTGGATGCCGAGAATAACATTACGAGAGCATTCGCTCAGACCGAGAAAGGTGACAACCAGCGAGTAGTCAAGCACCGTAACTCGGCCCGTACATGTAAAACGGGGTGCGAAAATATGACCCCCGGCCATGAGTGTTTCGGGGACGTCCCTTGGCGCCGTCACTTACTTTAGAACCAGCATCAGTAGTCCGCTAAGTATGGAATAATTGTACCTATGTCGATTATTGCCCACAGCTCCTGTGAGTTGACATTAAAAAAAATATCCACCGAGATCTGGTCTTTTTTAGAGCGTGCTGACGTCGATTGGGCTTAAAGTGATTTACTCTCTGCGGCGATGGGAAATATTCGGCGATTGGGCGGTTGGTGTCGGGGTAGTCTAGTTGGTGCGGCAGCAGGAATTGTTCGGAGTTGAGGCGATTTGGTTCCGATTGATTCTTTCGGTTGGATGATGAATGCTGGTTGGTGGCATGGCTGTCGTCAGGCCGAGCGATTTGGCCGGCTGTGGAACCTTTTTGGTGAATCGGCTTTATGCAGCGACGTCTCCAATGCACGCCGCAGCTTGTTTTGCCGATGATGGCTGAAGAACCCACGTCGTGCAGTGGCGTAATGAAGCCGGAAGGTGAAGAGCAACTAGGCGAATGTAATCGCGATTAGGGGCGCGGCGAAAATGGTGGACAGCTCTACTTAAAAATCTTGCTTTGTTCATACCCAATTCGATATATCGGTTCATTGTACGATATGAGCAGGCAATATACAGCGCGGAGCTCTGAAACAGAATTTTCTGTAGGCTTATTGACCCTAGTTTCTAGATGAAACGCAATGGCATGTTCGAAAAAATATGCAGAGTTATGAAATATTACGACTTAAACTGAAAAATGAAATAAGAAGAAACAAAACTTCCACAGGCAAGTCGACATTCGAAATTCGGTCAGACGCCCCACAGAGAGGTACTTGAGCCTGTACTCCACAGCCTTCTTCTATTTCCAAATTCAATACATGATTTTACGCGCGAAAAATATTACGGGGAAATACACAACAGGGGTTAAAACCATGCTAGCTTGGGCTGCGTGATCCATCAAAATTCACACATACGGTGCAATGCTTCCATTCTCGGAAGCCAGCAATAACATTACGAACGAATTCTCGACAATACAACCTTATATTCCTCGCTTCATTGCCTAATTGCTTGAGAGCCATTATGGAACGCCAAACACTGTCCACACCCAATACCACGATCATGTCCAGTGATAGCCCGTCCTGCCAAGTGATAAGCCAGAACAAATTTTCAGCGTGTATGAACGGCAATCGGTGAATTATGACCAGTATGTCTACACCAGAAGCAATATACGAAGTAAGAAAGAGCAAAATTAACAACATAAATGGAAATATCACCATCTAGACCTTAAACTTCCATGATGTAGGGGTGCATTTCGAACCGCTACTGGTTCCGAATAGAGTGGTTTGGGGTCCGAGGGTTCTGGAAGTTGGGGTAGGCGAGAGCGGTAGAAGGAGCTCTCGTGATTGTTAGGCGGTGAGATGGCGATGACTGCTGGATTGGTCTTCAGGGACGTTCACTCAAAAGGAAGGCCTCGGGTGACATGATTTGCACAACCCAAGAAGCAGAAGACGTACAAGTATGCGTAGGGTCGTACAGACGTAAAGCGATATGCATACCGACACAAGAAGCCCTTTTTAATTGTCCCAACCGGTCTATCCCGAGTGCTCATTACTCTCCAAAAGACGCTTCGTCATCTTTGCGGGCAAGCGCAGAGGTCGCGCTGTACTAGACACGTGACAATATAATAAAGAGTTGTAAATTAACGACACGAATACTACGTAGTGTAGTAACTCTATTATTAATCAAGGTGCACCGAAAAAGATTTCTGCCAAAAATACCAATGTAAGTACCTCAATAACCTGGAGAATAGTTTACAATTTACTCCTGAATTTGAATTTGTAAGAAAATTTCAATGATTTTAACTCTAAGAATAAAATTCCAAAAACGCTTATGGACATCGTAATTTCAAACGTCGCTGGTAGTACAATATATTGTCTTTAATTAGCAGTAGCTACATAAAGCTACTAGTTCCACAAGATACTCGCTACCAACAGTTTTTTTATTTTTTATAATTGCACACAACTTCAACTTTACAATCAAGGGTATTCAGCATAAATACATGCGAATAGATATTCAGTCCGGGAAAAATATAGTGTGTTAGACTTGCATATCGGCGTAATAAGGTAAATAATATCAATCATTGTTATTTAGACTTACTAACAGTGCGCAGAAAAAATAGCTTTGCGTTTCGTCGCAAATTAAAATTGGCCTCCTATGCCGCGATCAAGTCCTTATCATCAGCCTCTGAAATTGAGCACCTTGGCCACAGCGCAAAAGCCGTGGAAAAGTTAATAGTAAACGTAGGGGAAAAAACGCACCATAATATGTAAATGAAGGCATGATCGCAGAGACACAAACAGAAGTCACTCAGGAATAAATGTCAAGCAAGGACTACTCCTTGATGCACACTACACCTTTACAATTTTACGTCTAGAATTTCTTCCTTCCCAAAATGTACTGTTTAAATTTCTTTCAAACCAAATAAATAAACAATTCTAGATAATGCAGAACATTACTGCCTTCCAAACAAGAGTATTTCGCTAGTTCTTTCATGCAGAACAAACAGATTTCAGAAAAATATCAGTATAGATTTGATATCACAGAACACTAAAGAACGATATACATTCAACTGCTTTTAGGTGTAGCCGACAGCACTACAAGCATTCCTGACAGCAAGCCTGGGCTGCCTACTACTACTCCCACTCCAAAACCGAAGGATGCCTCACCACCTAAAATTCCTAACTACCCTCTCTACTATAGTGGTGGTAAGTGCATACATGATTTCTTTCTACAGTATAATTTCAATTGAGAGAATTTGATTCATTATCACTTCTTGACTCATTATTGGCTTGGGCAACATTGGTGGGCGTGATCTGTGCATAAACTATGTCCCAGCGATAAAGCGATAAAAGAAAAACATTGCCGCCACTGGGTGTTATAGGCACTCTACTGAAAGAATAGCCGAGCTTCGCAGGCCCAGGTACGATAACGCTCTGCTCCGATGATGAAAAAATATTTTCGCGTGCTTTCGAGCGTAGCAGTTGTGTTTGAGCTTGCTGGGTAGCTCAACACGGATGACCGTGGTCTTCGATGAAGCCACTGACTCGCCAGTTTACCGCTCCTACCATTCAATCATTCAACCGCTAATGATTATACCTCTAGACCTTGTTCAGTTACCTCCGGTGTACCGCAAGGATCGGAACACGGGCCCCTGATTTTTCTCATCTACATTAATGACCTTCCCGATACTATCTCTAAGTCAATCATTAGGCTGTTCGCGGACGACTGCGTCATCTACCACAAATTAGCTAACCTTAATGATTCCAGTAAGCTTCAAGATAATCTGGTTAGTGTATCGAATCGGGGTAAAAAATAGCAAATGCAGCTTAACACAAATAAATGTAAATGTATGCGTGTCTCCTGCCGCCCTAAACCTGATGACTCGCCCCCCTATTCTATTATAGGTACTGTCCTGTCGGTTGTTAACTCTTATAAGTATCTTGGCCTGCATATTACTAGCAATCTTTCAATGAACATGTATGTTGAATATATCAGCAACAATGCTAACCGAACACTCGGTTTTTTAAGACGTAACTTTTCATCCAATCCCACCTCACTAAAGCTTACCATGTTCAAGACGGTCGTCCGTCCAAAATTAAAATATGCGTGTGCCATATGGGATCCTGCTCAATCCAATCTCATTATGTTACCTTAAAGCATTCAGAACCGCGTAGCACGCTTTATCCTCTCCAATTATTCACGTCATTCTAGCATAACATCCATGAAAAAAAAACATGAGATTTTCCTCACCTTTCACTAAGTCGCAAGCACTCTCGCCTTTTGTCTTTTTCATAAAATGTGCTACCTCAATACTTTCCTGAAGCAAAACCTTTTCACCAGACCCAGTAAATTTCATCTTGCATCGATCAACAACACAAATTTCAAGTGCCATCTTGCCGCACTAATTTATACCATTCTTTATTCTTACTAAGAAGCGGCTCTGAATGGAACAGCCTTCCCATCTCCTCAGTCACTATTTGCTACATCACCAATTTCAAGCTCGCTGTTCAAAGTGCCCTATACTTCATAATTTTTTGTCTCGTTCTGCAAATAATATAATCTACCACTCCTTTCTGTCATACGTACCGGTCTTGAAAGTGTGTACAATAACTAATTAAATAAATATGGCTCAAGACGGCAACAATTGCTGAACACATGCGATGGACAACTGGTAGCAATACCGGGTGCCGCGCACCATTGGTGCGAAATCTGACGTGAATATCGGCGAGTGGTTTACCAACTACTAACGTGTGTTGAATATTACTGGGGCCGCCTCCGCTACTGCGGTCTTCACGGCACGACCTTCGGACCATCCCACTGACAACGGAATCACCCATTCTTCACCGCGGGGTACTGCTGTGTGTGCGTGTGTTGTGTGGTATGGTCGGTGGGTAGCGCGTGAGAGGGATGTTCGTGCGCGTGCTCCCTTCAAGTGGAAGAAAGGCACTCAGCGTCTACGGAGCAGTGCGGTGGTTCATTGAGACGCTCTCCGACCAGTGTCTTTGTGAGTGCAGTTTGGACAATTAAAAGTCATGTTGTTGTTGTTTTAAAAATTCTCCCCAACGTCTTTGAATATCGAACATATATTTTTGGTGCCGAAACTGGGAGTAAGCGAAAAACAACTTGAAAACAGCGTTCCAACTGTGACGGACGACAGCGATGGAGCGTCTCCAAACAAAGAGAGAAGTTTCGCGCGCCGAACTGAACCGACTCATCGAGGATCTTGAGCGACTAACGACGGCGGAGGACTTCGGCCCCCAGCAACAAGACCTCCTCGCAGAAATATCATATGAGTTGGACATTTTTTCGAGAGATTTGAAACAGTTAGAGGCCTTGATTGAGCCGCATGTGTGTGACGAAGGCCTCGCGGAAGAATACAAAGGTGTACTCGCCAGTGCCAAGCTCTCATGATACGAATGCGGACAAAGCTTCGGCGTTTCAGTGAAACAAATTCTAACGGTGCAACAAGCACATTGAATTCAGAAGAAACCGCATCAAGATTACCTGCTGCCCGTTCGGGACAACTGAGGTTGCCTAAGCAGGAGCTTCAGAAATTCAGCGGCAACAAGCTCGACTGGCGACCGTTCTGGCAACAATTCCAGCAAGCAGTCCACGAGAATAACGGCTTGACCAGCATAGAAAAGTTCTTGTACCTGCGCGCAGCGTTGACAGGAAAGGCGGCGGCCACTTTGACCGGCGTGCAAGCGACGGAGAAGAATTACGACTACGCTGTAAAGACACTCCAAGAGCGTTTCGGGCGTCAGGACGGGCTCGTGCAAGAACATCTTACGCAGCTGTTAAACCTTGCCCGGGTTAGAGCTCTCAGTGACGTGAACACGCTGCGACGCCCGCACAATCATGTTCAGCGAAACATCGCAGGACTGGAAACTTTAGGCGTCAAATCGGACAGCTATGGTGCGATGCTATGTGCGGCTTTGCTTCGGGTATTGCCGGCCGAACGGGCTGTGGAGTACCATAAGGCCCACAGCGCAGACAAGGACGTGCTCGACAGCTCGAGTCTCCAAGCCATTCTGCAATCAGGTCGCCTGGAAGTGGAGAGCATGAAAAAGGCGCACGGAGAAAGCACGAACGCTCCTCAGCAAACGCGATCGGACCGCGCCAGTGAACGGCGTCCCAACAGCGTTTACGGCAAGGGCTCAGCGGCCAGCCTGAAGGTGGGTGCCAAATCGAGCCAGTAAAGATGCCCTTTCTGCGCTTCAGAGAGGCATGAGGTTGCAGATTGCAATGCTCCGATTTCATTTGATGAGAAGAAAAGAAAACTGCGAAAGGAAGGGAGGTCCTACCGATGCGCAAAGAAGGGGCACATGACGAAAGGGTGTAAGAATTGGACACTACGTTGCGCGAAGTGTGGCCGACGACACACCAGTTCGCTTTGTGATCCACCGGCACCGAACGCCGAGGGCGAGACCGCTGCTGGGTTGCACTCAACTGCGTCTCTTAGCAACAGCAATAAAAGCGCCGTGCTGCTGCAGACGGCGCAGGTGTGGGTCAACGGACCGAAAAGAAAACGCCTCGCTCGCTGCCTGTTTGACGGAGGCAGTCAACGATCGTTTATAACAGAGAAGCTCTCGCGAATACTGGATCTTGAGGTGATCGGTGAAGATGAAGTGACCATTTACACTTTCGGCGGCTCGACCAACGTTATGAAGAAAAAGCGACGCCGAGTGAAGCTCCGGCTACGAAGACAGTATGACCGCAAGGAACACAGCATCGAAGCCCTAGAAATTGAATAAATCTGCTCCGACAAACTGCTGCTTCCAGAAAACGCTGTTGAGATTAGTGAGGTGGCTGATTTAAAATTAGCAGATGTCACCATGTCAGCAACTCGCCTATTCACACAAGGCATCAAAATTTTAATAGGCTCTGATTATTATTGGACTGTTGTGCACGCAGAAGTAAAGAAAGTGCAAGGGGCCTTAGTGGCGCTCAAGACTGACTTCGGCTGGACCTTGCAATGGCCGATAATACTGTCTGCTTCAGGTGTTTCGCGTTCCACCATTGCCGTTCTGCGCACTAGCGTCTGTGACAAGAACGCTAACCTGTCAGACGAACTTCGAGTGTTCTGGGAGCTGGAGAGCCTCGGTATCTCCTCAAGCAGCTGCCTACTTGGAAGCGAGGAGCAGCAATTGAGAGAAGACTTTACTCGTTCTCTGACTTTGACCGATGGGCGATAGGAGGCGAGCCTCCCGTGGAAGGCACTTGACCAAGGGCTAGCCAGCAGCGAAGTTGTAGCGAGAGAACGCCTGGCCAGGTTGATGCGGTGTCTGAGGCCCAACAAGAGCAGGCTAATGGTCTATGATACAGCATTCCGTGACTACCTAGCTAAAGGTTTTTCTGAAAAGGTTCCAGCCGACGAAATCGACAGCACCTCGTCTCGAGTGTATTATATGCCTCATCGTGGTGTTTTCCGTTAAGAGAGCTCTACCACTAAAGTTCGCATAGTGTTCGATGCATCTTCGAAAGCACACGGCGGCTTGTCACTTAACGATGCCCTCAGCACCGGCCCGAACCTAAACCCCGACCTGCTGCGGCTTATTCTGAATTTTAGATGCCACAAAATTGCATTGACCGCCGACATTGAGAAGGCCTTTCTTCAAATTGGCATCAAAAGTGAGGACTGCGACGCACTGCGATTCCTATGGTATTCATCTGCATCATGTGAGGGCTCATCAGAGGGTGATATAGAGGTCTGGCGCCGGACAAGAGTGTGTTTTGGCGCCACAAGTAGTCCCTTTATATTGGCTGCCACCATACGACATCATCTGGCTAACGTCTCTGAGGGCCTCTCTCACTCCGCACAAATCTTAGGCAGCTGCCTGTACATCGACGGTTTGATAACCGGAGTCAGCTACACGGAAGAGGCGACGAAATGTAATTAGGAGGCACAGCAAATAATGAACTCAGCAGGGATGAAACTGCGAAAGTGGAGCTTTAACAAAGAACTCCTACAACAATAGTTCGATGCTGACGGCGTTTAAAATGCCTGCGCTGACACTGCGACGATGAATTCAGCCATGGCAAGAGTATTGGGGCTCGAGTGGGACAGAGAAAACGACGAGCTGAAGTATTCCTTGAAAACGATGCTGGAGCTTCGTACTGTCAAAAGGAACACTAAACGCTTCGTGCTCCAAGCCTCAACGAGAACCTTCGATCCACTCGGTCTCCTGTGCCCAGTGACGATAACAGCGAAAATGCTGTTTCAAGAGCTTTGGGTTCTTGGTTTTTACTGGGATGAGCCACTGCCGCAAAGTGTGAGTGAAGAATGGTGGAGAGGGTCCAAATGGCTTGAGAGGTTCCCAACATCCTGGCCTAACACAACGGTTGATATTTCGACCAAGAGAGCCGACGATGAAAAGAAAAGTAAAAAGCTAGCGGTCAGCCATGTTGCAGAACAAGCACCTTTGCCGATGGTAGAAATTACGCACTTCAGAAATCTTAATCGCCTACAGCGACTCACAACTTGAATGCGACGCTTTGTTCACAACGGTAATAGGAAAGAGGATCGACTTGAGGCCCCGCTCAGCGCACCCGAAGACCAACAGGCGCAGTAATGTTTGATCCAGAGGTGTTTCCTGGTCGAGATGGAAGAACGCGTTCCTCCATGATCCATTTACCAGGTGGCACTACAGCAAGACGGCCAATCAACCTTTGCACCCGTTGGAAGCCAGAAATTATTGAGCTAGCGCTCATTCGGCCGGGAGGATGTTGAATATTCCTGGGGCCGCTTCCGCTACTGCGGTCTTCACGGCACGACGTTTGGGCCATCCCAATGACAACGGGGGATAGACGTACACGGACTGGAATCACCCAGTCTTCCCCGCGGGGTACGGCTGTGTGCCTGTGTGTTGTGTGGTGTGGTCGGTGGGTAGCGTGCGAGAGGGATGCTCGTGCGCGTGCTCCCTTCAAGTAGAAGAAAGACACTCAGCGTTTACGGAGCAGTGCGGTGGTTCGATGAGACGCTCTCCGACCAGTGTCTTTGTGAGTGAAGTTTGGACAATTAAAAGTCATGTTGTTGTTTTAAAAGTTCTCCCCAACGTCTTGGAATATCGAACAATGTGCGAGCGGTACAATCGTTAGGATTCGACCATACAACTAGCGAACGTAGCATTCTTGGAAGGCAGGGCGCTAATTTGGATAGACAATTATGAGACTCCCTTTCAGTCTGGAATCGTTTCATAGAAAAAAGAAGTGCTTTGGCGACGGATCCGCGAAAAGGAAACGCTGAGAGAAAACATTGCTGCAGCGAGCCCATGTACATAGCAAGACATGTACCACGCACATTGAGGACATTGTGAAATTGTACAAGGTCGTTGTGATGGAGGTAGAAAGTACCAGTAGCATTGCGTTGTCACCGGTGAGGCGAGGACTAGCGGATACTCGCCTGTGGCTGCGAACCGCTGGAGCCGGTAGCGTTGATGGTAGCTGCAGATTTGAAGATCTTATAAAAAAAATCTGCTGTGGTGCCACTGGCCTTGGCTGCTAGATCTCAGGGCTGACTCAGTGCAGTCCATCCCCGAGGAAGGAACAGAACCTAAAACCTTCGACACGCCTTTTTATTCCGTCTCTATGCTACTTCTACTACCTCTTCTGCTATTGCTTCCAAACGGTGGCAGTATTTTCTATTTCCATCATTACACTATCTCCCTTTTAGATAGTTGCAGAGCAACTATTATAACAAGTACACGGGGTTCACTAGCGAGAGATCATCCACCAGGAGATAAAATAGCAGTTCGGTAGTGAAACATCACAACAGAGAGATGCTCTGCCACACAAAAAGAAAATTGAAGTTTACACGGCAGCGCAGCACATACGTAAACAGAGCACAGACAAAACACCGCACTCGTACGAAACCTCACAGAAGTGAGGAAAAGAAAACGCCCGCATGCACAGCTTAGGTAGTCATTGCTTACATTGTCAGTGCCTTTCAAGTACTCTCTTCTAAAAGAGTACTCCTGCAGAAAAAAGCTCCAGCGCGACACGCGATTGTTCACGTGTCGAGCTGAGTATTGCTATTGCAGTGGCTGATGGTCGCACTGAATGGCAAGTCTTGCCGCCGAGGTAAATATGAAATGTGTCTATGGCCAAGACGAGTGCTAGCCACTCTCTCTCGGTGGTCGAGAAGCGTTTTTTACCCGAGAGCAAGGTCTAGCTGGCGTAAGCCACGGGATGCAGTACTTCATCACTGCCTTTTTTTAAATGAACCGCCATCAAGCTAGTGTTTGAGGCATCTGTGCCGAGGACAAATGGCCGAGAAAGGTCAAAGGTCTGAAGAATGGGTGTCACACTATGCTTTTTCTTAAGGGTGGTGAAGGCATCCTCTTGGGCAGATCCCCAAGCGACGAGGTTGGGTAGGCCTTTCTTCGCGATATGGTGAGCAATTTAGAAATAGTGGCATACTCTGATATGAACTTGCGATTGTAAGCCGTGCGGTCAAGAAATGACTGCATAAATTTATTGGTAGCTCTGATCTCATCTTATGTCTTCAATATGGGTTCCATTTTGGGTTAACCAATGCGATGGCCAAGAAATATAATGCGATCGCCGATTTCACACTTGCTACGCTTGATGGTGACATTGGCATTGCGTATTCTTACGAAGACCTGCTACAACGTCAAAGAAGTGGTGAGCAAGCTTGAGGTCACCAAGCACAGCTCTCATCAGGCGTGCGAATATGGCGATGGTAGTCTTGGTACCAAAGGGCATATATCTGAAGCGATATAATCCAGACATGCTTGAGAACGCAGTTTTTTCGCGGCTTCACGGAACTATGGGAACCTGCCAATACTCCTTCGGGAAATCAAATTTCGAAAACGACGTCTGTCTGGCTAGAGCGAGGACATATATTCAATGATTCGGCTCCCAGTCAAAATACAGAACCTTATTAAGTCACTGAAGTCAGTGTGGAGGCGAATGCGGTTGTCAGGTTACTTGCAGTGAATTAAACCCTATGCAGTGAATTAAACCCTGTGCAGCGATTCTCTTTTAACTTTTTCGTGATCCCGCTAAGTTTTGGCTGTCATATGGCGGATAATGGTAAGTTCTTCTCCAGTAATACACACTCTGACATCCACAACCCATTTTTCTGGATGCCAATCTTGTCCGGTAGATGCACACTCAAAGCGCTACAGGTAAGTATAAAGGTCATCGCGGCGCTCATCGACTAAACGAAGCAGTGTTCGAGGGTTTAGAAGACTTGCGGAGCTAGGCGCAATCGTGGGCTCGATATCAGCAGTCATAGCATTCTGTGCTCCTTCCTGTAGCTGAGCCTTAATTCTAAGACATCCTTCTCTTTTTCGGCAGCTTGCTTTTTCCTGTCGGTGGTTACATTTTCGCTTTCGGCGGCGATGCGATTTGTCTCTTCTTCAGCTGCACGCTCAGCGCTTAAAACTGTGCGTTCATGCTCAGTCCATGTACAAAATTCCGATCCAGAGAGTCTAACTGTGCTCTAACCGCAACTAAGTTTTTCAGCTCAATTTGACGCGACTCACGGGAGATCACAAACCTGGTCCGAAGACAGAGTACGCCGCTTGATGGATGATAAAGGCGCTCCTGATGGAGGTAGATTCTGATGGAGGTAGATTAGCCCAGGATCCTTGCCTGGTCATAGTTCAGGCGAGGGCTAGCTGGACTCGCCCGTGTTTGCGTAGTGGCGTACCGCCGAATCCGGTAGTGTTGCTGGTAGCGACAGAGCTGAGAACCTTAGAAAGAACGTCCATTGCGGTACCGCTGTGGTCTTGGCTGCTTGTTATCAGGGCTGACTCAGTGAGGTCAGGCCCCAAGGAAAGAACAGAAGCCAGCAGCGTAATTCCAAACCATATACCGTAGGCGCAATGAAGCAGACGACGCTCTCAGCAAGCTAAACGGCGATTGCTGTTGAAAGGTCTCTCTGAACGCAACCTAAAGGTAACATACACTTACTGAAGGCAAGAAATAATTACTGTGAAGGCAGGTGAAACAAAAATCAGAAACAAAATTACGACACAGGAGTTGAACAGATGTTTCAGTGGCATCAGTGGAGAGGTGGGTGGTGTCAATCCAGTGCTCCACAATTTTTTTTTCTTTATTGCATGAATTGGTACAAATACATCAGCAAATGATCGTGGTTGCCATGCCCCTTGACTGACAACCATGTCTAATGGACTTTCATTACCACAAGTTCGCCCATCAGACTCAAAACATCCTCCGCACTATCTTGCTGCTTCAAAATTTCATTTAGTTTATACACTTGTTGAAAAAATAATAACATACAGATTGTGCATCGACATCACAGTGTCTATAAGCCATCCTTCTCCAAATACTGTGAAGGCCTAATAGCATGATGAGGTCATACTGAAAATCATCATTAACAGTTGTCAAGTACCGAATTCCACGTAGCGTCAATGGCAGGTCTTTTTTAAGTGTCCTTTGTAACACATCCCAGTAAAACACCGCATCCCAACATTCCAGGAACACGTGCTCAACTGTTTCAGGTTTCCTACATAGTAGACAGTTTGAGCCCCAAGGTACAAAAAGGTATTTCTTCCATCCATGTTTCGACTGGGAGGGTTCCTGTATGCAATTTAAAAAAGAATGACTGTTGCACCGGGCGTAAAAATTTAGTGCTCCACAAAAGCATTGGAACAGCGGCCTTAAATGCGTAATTATTCGTTCAGAAAATATATCCGCAATTTGTCGCTCCGAGGAATTATGCGCCGGAGCATCGTCTGCTCGAGTGTTCCTACGGGATATGGATTGGTAATAAGCAACCCGGCACATGCTTACTCCTTCTTCTTCTTTTCGACTTCTACTACCTCTTCTGCTACTGCTTGCAAACGTCCGCAGTATTTTTACATTTACATCAGCCCAATTGTAAACCCATGGTTCTTCGAAGAAGATTGAGTGGGACACTTGCTAAAATTGATCACTAAAGACGTATAACCTTTACTTAATAGCAAAAATAGTTAACTCCGCTGTTGACGTCATCAAGCACTGGCACATTTTTGAAAGCTGGATGTTGCGTCGCATCACACCTAAATTGGGGCGACTTGGCCAACGTCACATCCATAGCTAGTGTTGATGTAAAAGCTCCGGAATCGATGGCTGATCTGATGCATCGTATCGTTCAAGAACTGCTGCGCAACAAAAGATCTGCATTCCGCGAGAAACAGTAATATGATGATTGTGTGGCGCTGAAGGTCGTACCCCCGATACTATCAGCTTCCTGGAGTACGGCTCAAAATGTGCCATGCATTGACGACGGCAGATAATATGACGACTTACTCTCATTGCCAGCTGCCGATGGGACGAGGTAGCGCTTACACAGGCGCGGCGTTTTGTCAGCAATGCAAGCCTGACTACAATAGCCATCCAGAATATGTTTGCACCGACTTTTACTCCGACCGGTGGCGCACGCAACCTCAATATCTCTCTGTAGTGTTGGCGGCTAGGTCTGTTGCCACAATACATTGTCTCGTTGCTCAAACACTTCGTATCGCCCCAATATGAAATTTTATCCGCCGACGCCTATACCGACTTCAAACATCTACCGACGGGCAGAGATGGGATATGCCTGTCCTTCCAGTCGCAGCTTGATGCCGCCAATCGAAAGACGGTTAGGATCACCGACTCCACTGCGCCATCCTTTCCCTTCGGGAAACTAAAAGGCGTACCCGATGGAGAAGAGGTCGCCAGAGAATCAACGTTTCCAATACCTTTGTAAGTCTATTTTAAAGAACAAACTTGAAGTATTCATTGATGGTATCCGTACCATGGCATTAATTCGCATTGTAGCAACAGTCTCTGTTATAAGTTTTTGATTCAAGAATCGTTTGGGACGTAATGTTTTGCATGGATCAAGCCGCGGTATTCCGTGATGTTGGCATTTATTTATTTATTTATTTACCCTCAGGGCCCGGAGGCATTACAGAGGGGAGTGGCATACATAAAAGTATATGAAAGCGCAGCAAAGTTATAGATAAAATACAGTATAAGTACACAAAAAACATGCGCAAAAAGAAAAAGGAAAACTAAACTTCAGAATGCAGTGAGGATAAGTAGAAACTATGTTCAGGAAGTAAAGGGCAAATATTAACATAATAACAAGCATAGATATATTAAAAAAAAAACAATGGCTTTGCGAAATGCGTCGTTATCTGGTATACATGCGATATCATGGGGAAGGTGATTCCAAATGACGCAAGTTCTAGGTATGAATGAGTCATAGAAACATTTTGTGTGACTAGATGGAACCCCAACTTTATGGCGGTGATCAATGCGCACTGATATGTAAGATGGTCTTGTAGTAATCTTTCTTTCAGGTAACTGTTGTGGTAAATTTTATGCAAAAGAGACAATGATGCTACTGATCTGCGGTGAGATACAAGTGAAAGGGACAAACTTGATTTCATGGCAGTTACACTACTTGTTCTGTGATAGTTTGACAGTATGAAGTGACAGGCGCGGTTCGGCACAGCTTCCAAATCGGAAACGAGTGAATCAATGTCAGCGCTCCAGACAGATGCAGAATATTCTAATTTGGAGCGTACCAGAGTTTTATAAAGCAATAATTTTAAATAACTGGATGAACGAGAGAAATTTATCCGAAGGTACCCTAGCATGCGGTTTGCGATATTTATGATATAGTCAACGTGGGGTCCAAGATAGGTTAGAAGAAACGTAAACACCTAGATACTTGTAAGAATACAGTCTCAAGAAAAACATTGTTAATCTGATAATTAGTAGGTATGCTGGAACTACGAGAAATGTGTACATGCTTACACTTATTAATATTTAATGTCATATTCCATTCCTTACATCAATCAGGAACCTTGTTAATATCAGACAGAAGGCAAGAGGCATCATTATCATCGTTAATTACACGGTAAATAACGCAGTCATCAGCAAAAAAGTTAATTGAAGAAATGTTATACGGTAAGTCATTTATATTGATGAGAAAAAGGAGGGGCCCGAGAACGGACCCCTGAGGCACGCCAGAACAGACAGGCATAGAAAGTGAATCAACGTTATTTGCTGTAACGTATTGTGAACGGTTTGAAAGAAAACTCTTCAGCCATGCAAGCACCTTAGGGTCAATGTTCAGGTTATTAGTGCCTCTGAGTGTGCACGGCGCGAACATTGTGATGGGCGGCCAATGATTCCGAACCGATTTCGTAGTGCTGCATCGTTCCACACATGAAGTAATTCTATGTAGAGCCTTTTTGCAATAGTGTAGTGAAGCGGTATACTGCCGGAGTGGACAGACTTTACTTATACTAAGTTGATTTCAGCTCTTGTAGAAGCCTTGTCACTCGATTCGGGAGCCCTTTCTATGTCTGAAGATGATGTGGTACCTGGGATGTCTGGAGAATTCATCCAAGTTGTTTCATCTACAAATTTGTGCGACGATTTCAGCAACGTAGTGGAACCTACAACGCTTACATGTGCAAATAAGATTGTCTTGTTGCCCGATTGCATAATTTCAATGACCAGAGGCCACACTTTGCTGTGGACTGTGATTATTCAGACGAGTCAGCCGTGTTACCATGTGGCATGAAACTCGCTCATTTCTAGGATGAGGTGTAGATTTTCGTGGCGGCACTAAGCGACTATAATCTTTAAGGGAAAACAAACCTTTTTGCAGTCTCGAATCGAGGCAATGATAAACAGATCTTTGGCAAAAATGTGCGCCCAATTTTGTCTGACCTGTTTTCTAAGCATGTTTTCTTTTTGAATTCAGCAGGCACCGCCCGCAACTGATTCCAACTTCTCGTATCCATCATTCATCCATCATTCGATTGACACTGGA